>NW_027176318.1:3041564-3524064 GCF_023349555.1 Cebidichthys violaceus | reverse complement strand
TTATTGAAAAACAAACATTAAATAAGGTCATTATTAATTAAGAGTGGGAATCCCCAGAGGCCCCACGATACGATATTATCACAATACTTAAGTCACAAGATGATGCTATTGTGTTTTAAACAGTTTGCGTTATGCTGAATATTTGTGATATCAAACACGGCGCTATATTACAATTTATGACTTTTTTTTTTTTTTTACTGCAAATGACGCAGTTTGTCAACATCCGTTTTGATCTAATAAGATTAAGTTTCCGCTTCATTTCTAATAGGCTGATAGTCAATGAAGAAAGATATTTATTAATCACCATCAACTCATTCATTTCTACTTTGTGTAAGTTGTCTATTGTGGTGATTTGCATAAAAACACAAAATTCAGCTCATAATTCATCTCTGATATCTATTTATGTTGCTGTCAAAACAACTCCTTCAAACTACTTTATTCCAGTTTCTCACCAAAACTCAATTTTACAAGATAACATTTGAACTCATCATGATAATGTTATAAATGTACTTTTCTCCAATACTCATTGTTACTGAATGGAGCTTTTACGAACCACAATTTAAATATAATGGGACCTCCATACGGTGCCGTACCGTATAACAACAGCTGTCAGCGTCACTAAGACTACTAGCTCTTCTCTTGCAGGATTGGTTGTGCACAGTGTACACGTATTAGTCTAGCGACAAGAAAGCATCGGTGCCAATATTCAGGTCGGATATTTTTTTACCGAGTATAGGCTGAAACCATAGAGATCGAAGCTTCTTCAGGCAAAATATGGCGATACTATGCTGTACCCATTTCTTCACCCACCCGTCGTATCAACGACCCCTATGACCCATTCCAGTGTGTAGCAGTGTGTGTCTCTGCCTGCATCTTCTCCCTCCTTCTGATTCTGCTGTTCGTTTCTGGCCGTCAGCTTTGGAGCGGTGGGTGTGAAGCCGGCCGGCCTATAGCAGTGCACAGGTCAGGTCCTAGTGACCGGAGCCTGTAGTGAGAAGAGAGTTCAATGTCATACCTCTTTGCAGAAAACTCGAGGCACCATGATCCCCAGAATCTGGAAGATTCGGAGGAAGAAAACCTTGTCCACTGCTGCTCGGTCTTTTCTGCCATCTTTCTGAATGAAGAGACAGAACAAAAGGTGGGCTGTGATACAACAATTTATGACACATTTCATGGAAACTGTATCTGCTTCAGATACACATGAAACATTTACATACCTCAGTGTTCAGCACTGTATTTGAACCTCCTTTTCTGCTGCAAGGACAGAACAATGAAATCAGCTTAGTGAGCGGTACAGAGAATTCTCCACTACAATTAACTGATGACCTATATGCATTTCATTTTTCATTAATATCTATGCACACATTTACAGATTTCGTCTACACATTTACAGATTCATGTAAACATTTACAACTTTCAGTACGCATTTAGACTTCCTTTTATACGTTTACAAAGCTGATTCGCACAGACAGATTGAAGTACAGTTGTATAACTCTCCACACAAATTAGCAAATAGCTACAATAATGGCAGCCCACTGTTCCAAAACTCCAATAATCTGAACAAAAGCTGATACAAATAGTTAGAAATAGTATTTAGATAACAGGCTCAGGGTCATGTTCAGCTTCTCTTTTACCTCGTGAAGTCCTAGTTTTAAAAATGGAGTTTGGCTTTTCTATTCTCTCCAAACGAGAATCCCATTCAGAGAGACCAGAGATAGGAACAGAGACAGGAACAACTCGGGAAAAAGTTCAACACAAAAACCCAACTCAAACAAATACATTAAAAACACCCAACTTAATCAAAAGTTACATGGTGTTTCACGCAGTGACGTCAATGTGTTAGTGATTGTTTTACACAGCGTACACATTCCTATTATAACCGTATTTGCACTGGTATTTGAGCTGGTCAGAGGAGTGAGGGAGCCGGTTAGCTGCGGAGAAGAAGAAGCTGAATGAAGCATAGCTCGCAGGTCGCAGTCACCTGCTGTCAGAACGGAAGCTAGCAGCTGCTAGTTAGCATCCAGACAGCCGTCACTAACTCACCTGAAAGCAGCGTGTTCTGCGTTTTAAAGCAACACTTACCCGTCTCGTTTGACCGTCCGTCTTCTCCTTTTCAGCAGGTATAAAACCAGCAGAATACCGCCTGCTATGGATGAGTTCTTGGGTGTCAGATATTTACTGAAAGTCGCCATGTCGCCTGACACAACGACCAAGAGACAATTAGGTTGAGCTATGTCGAGGTTGCTACAGTTCACAATGGCATTCTGGGAGTCTTCTTCTTCGTTGGACTTTTAAGGCAGCCAGCATCCGATATACTGCACTGCTGCCCCCCTCTGGATGTAGACCAGTACTGTGCCATCTGCCTACTACATATTACATTACAGTCATTTAGCAGACGCTTTTATCCAAAGCGACTTACAATAAGTGCAACAAACCAATACAAATACAATGAGTGCAACAAACTAGTATGAATACAATAAGTGCTGAGTGGAAGGCTCAGGGTAGTATACTTACTAGTTACAAGATACTTTGTATTCAACCAGTGTCTCTCAAGAAGTCAAACAGATATTATTCCTTTTCCTTGACTTCCATACTCCAATTCCATTCCCCACTGATGTTTCTGTTAATCCCACATTCCTCTTTTTTATGAGCATCACTTCTCTTTCCGCCCCATATCTCCTACAGTACATGTACTGCACTGTCTCTGGCTGCTGGCTCTGCTTGCATAAGCCTGTTTGATGCTTACCCAAGATGGATAGTGTGCTGCTCAGATTGGAGAGTCCCGCCCTTATTCTGGTCAACTTTACCTGCTCCCTCACGTTCCTCCCTCTGTTTACTGGTGTCTCCCTTCCGTCTTCCTGCCCCACCGCTCCTGGTTTATTTTTTTCCACACAATACTTCTTCCTTTAGATTTGAATGGTTTTATGTATACCTCTATGTCTCAGGGAACCCCCCAATTTCCATCAGGGATTTCGAAAAATTGGCTGGGACCCATAAGAAAGTAACCTCACTGTCCCTCCTTGCTACACAATTGAATACAAGCAGGATTTCATGAAGCAAGTCTGGTTGACTCTGGGATGTACCAGAGCCAAAACTCTGGATTGCAGACGACGAGCCACTGCATATCAATACTTTACAAGATTGAATTTGTTCAATCCACTGGACTGCCACGCTTACAACTCTACTGTATACACACAGTCAGGTAGTTGGATGTTCTTTTGTTCAGCCCCTGGATTACACCAGCAGCTCCTGTTGTATCAGCTGCTGAATACTTCGACCAGTCTGTGAAAATGATATATAATATAATATATAATATATCTGTCATATTCCTAATAAGTGTATTGTACTTGAGATATTATGTCCTTCAGGTGTCCTTTTTAATTGGACCTTAAATAGTATCTATTATGTCTGCCCTAATGCTGTGTTTCTTCATAAGGCTGCATTCTAGACACAGAACTTTTATGATGGCAATATGTCAACTTTTTTTTGATGGCCGCACAACCTTTTTTTCTCTAATGTGACTTTTAAATACAATGAGACAGGTAGTTTAATGCTCCTCCAACAATGTGTGGATCGGATTGAGGACACCGCTCCCCGTGATTGAGCACACCTGTGTCTTATCCCTATTTAATGCCTGTGGAGCTGTTTCTGTTGAAGAAGACTGCAATGTCAAAATGTTGGTAAATCATGAACTAATTGTTTGCATTTTTCCTTTACACTTGTGTTTTCACTGTGGTAAGCACCTCTCCAACACTGGTGTGCATTCCTCCCCCCCCCCCCCTCTCTCTCTCTCTCTCTCTCTCTCTCTCTCTCTCTCTCATCCTGAGAGAGCTGTCTCATGTTACCATGCTATGTCAGGCAGTCTAAATCGAACAGGGAAGCATTTTAAAAAGCCAGCTGAAAGAGCAGAGGCCTGCTGCTGCTCAGTGACCGTGACATGGAGCGACTGGACCACGCTCTGTTCCGTCTGGAACAAGGTAGGACTACTTTGCACTTTAACCACGCATGTTTATAACTGCATTACACCACAATAGCACCACTACGTTGTTAGCTGAAATACAATGCAACTGTACTAGTGTCCAGCAGCAGACAAATACAACACACACCCTTTCTTACATGTGTAACCTTTAAAAAGTGTGGTCCCGCACTCTTGTTAGCAACTGACAACGGGACATGGGAAGGTGAGTACACAATATGCTTCAATAGGATTAACAAAAAAAAGGAAAATATGGTTTCTGCATTTTAATGTAATGTTTGTAGAAAATTTGCAGACAACAAGTCATTAGTAAAGAAAAGTACTTTTATTTATATTTCATGTACACTGGTATTTAAAAAAGTATAGGTATATCAGCATTAACTTGTTTACTTGGAGTTTTAAGAGTACTTACGTACTCAGCAGTCAACAGTGGATCATTGAAGGCAAATCAATGTCAACATCCGCGAGCACAAATGAGATCCATGCGCGCGCGTGTGTAGAGGTCCCGCGCGTGCAAATCAAAACATCCGCAAACGTATATTACGTTTGCGAGCGCTTTCACGTCACAAAACCATGCTTTGAGCGCGAGGGACTAACTTCACTGACCTGCTTTCACCTGCTCGCCCGGGAGTAGCTTTGATTTTTGACACTAGTGGGCGGACCCAGTCACCATTGCGTCACTAAATTGAATTGTTCCAACACTCGTCTTTAGATTGGCCGGATAACACTTTGACACAGACAGACACATTTTAATTATTGTATTTCAAAACGCTATTAACATACGTTGTATTTCATCAGCCTCTACAGT
This sequence comes from Cebidichthys violaceus, assembly GCF_023349555.1. Classification (NCBI taxonomy): domain Eukaryota; kingdom Metazoa; phylum Chordata; class Actinopteri; order Perciformes; family Stichaeidae; genus Cebidichthys; species Cebidichthys violaceus. The sequence goes on along the minus strand of NW_027176318.1, from coordinate 3,519,280 downwards.
CCTCTGAGATGTAGTACAGTAAACAGTACAACATTTACCTCTGAGATGTAGTGGAGTAAAAAGTACATTATTTACTCTGAGATGTAGTGGAGTAAAAAGTACAATATTTACCTCTGAGATGTAGTGGAGTAAAAAGTACATTATTTACTCTGAGATGTAGTGGAGTAAAAAGTACAATATTTACTCTGAGATGTAGTGGAGTAAAAAGTACATTATTTACTCTGAGATGTAGTGGAGTAAAAAGTACAATATTTACTCTGAGATGTAGTGGAGTAAAAAGTACATTATTTACTCTGAGATGTAGTGGAGTAAAAAGTACAATATTTACTCTGAGATGTAGTGGAGTAAAAAGTACATTATTTACTCTGAGATGTAGTGGAGTAAAAAGTACAATATTTACTCTGAGATGTAGTGGAGTAAAAAGTACATTATTTACTCTGAGATGTAGTGGAGTAAAAAGTACATTATTTACTCTGAGATGTAGTGGTTAGTGGTGGATTGAAAACCACCTCTGTGTCAGAGTGATGTCTGGCCAATCCAAAGACGAAGATTGTAACCAACTAAATGTAAAGAGACGATGGTGACTGGGTCTGCAATATTCTCTGAAACGTCAGAGGACGTAAACAAAATAAACTGTGAGGAATAAAAAAAGACAACGAGTGTAACTTATAGATATGTCCAGAGACTGTAGGTGTAACCGGCAAAAAGCCATAAACCAACCTCTACAATGACGAGGAGGGATTATAATGACCTATAAACTCATATCTCATATTCATGGACTACTTTATTATAAAGAAAACAAAGGTTGAATATCCTGTAAACAATTTGATTTGACTGAGTTTATGTCACAACTTCAGCCAGGCTTTAGTTTTTCATTTGTCCGTCTCCTGTTTTGCCACACTAACTCTCATGTCATTTCAGAATCTGCCACTCCCCCCCGCTCTGCACTAATTGCTGATTTCATTTCACCTGGCCTGCCCCACCTCCATACTCACCTGCTCCTCATCAGCAATCAGCCCCTCAGTGTATATGTACCGGCCCATTTCCCTCAGTTCGCTGCCAGATTGTCTAGTGTGTTTCCCTTGCTATCCAGCAACCTGTCATTCCGATTCTGATCCTGATTATCCGTGTATTGACCTGCCTTTTTGGACTTTGGACCTTCCCTTTTGCCTGCTCCCACTGGATTTGTTTGCCACGCGGGTTACTACCTGGTTTGACATCTGCTGGTTATTAAACCCGGTTTCTACACCTGAACTGTTTTCTGTGTCGTGCTATTGGGTTCTTGTCTGTCATTTTGTGATACCTGACAGTTTATGTCATTTTCTGGCACGCACACCTCGCGCTTCCTTCACTACGCCGAGTATAACTTTAGCTTTTATTGTTAAAATATTAAACATAACTTCGCTTGAAGGCACCATAGGCTAACAATGTATTCTAGTCGTCCTCATTTCTCCAACTGTCTTCAGGCTTTGAGCTGCAGTTCCGTCTTGGCCCTACCCTCCAGGGTAAGTCTGTCAAGGTCTACACCAACTACCCTGCGAAAGGCCTCAAGTTTGAGCGCCTGAAGTTCCGTCCTTTGGACTGGCTCTACCCGAACGGGCGGGAGGATGACCGTGATAAATACTGCAAACTGGACTTAATGGTGGCTGGATCCTATCAGTACTACTTTTCCTGTGGGTAAGTTGCTTTGTCACCACTACTGCATTATTATATTCACTGATCAATGAAAAGTGTGTATATATATTGTTATGTATATACTTAATATTGTATTTACTACTGTTTAGCACTACTATCATTACTGTCACTTCCCTTTACTACTTACTTAACCCTCATCATACCAACACATTTAACATGCATGGACTGCTGACCCAAAGAATGAACTAAAATGTGAACTTATTTCTTTCAAAATGGACTGTACTTACATATTTCTTTTCTAGTCTTCCGACCACTCAAAGCTTTTTCACACTACATGTCGCCATTCACATCCATTCACACACTGTTGACAGGGGCTACCATGCAAGGTGCCACCTGCCCATCAGGACTCTCACTAACATTCACACCCGTGTCTTGCCCGAGGACACATCGACATGGACTAGCAAAGCCGGGGATCGAACTGCCAATCCTTTGAAGGACACCCCTGCTCTACCACTGAGCCACAGTCAGCCCATGTCTGAAGAAAAAAAACACAGATCATTATTATTTTTGGGAAGTTACAGTTCATTTGCATATTATGTAAAACAAAAGCAGACAGAGCACATGAGGAAATGTATGTCTGTCTCTGATAGTGCTTGATAATCTAAAGGTTTTGTATGGAGTGTGCGCCTGTGAAGTTGTACTGCATAATTCCACTGGTTCATAAAAGTTGCGGACAGGAAACCCAGAGCGGGGCACAAAACTATTTTTATATATATTTACAGACACCACAGTCTTTTCGCACTGGCACTTTCTTGAAAACCTTTTTTTACCAACTCAATGCCGGTCGTCTTATTCCGCAAGCGGATGTCTGCCTCCCTCTTCCTCGAGCAGGGAAGGAAACGTGGTTCCTGCTCAGCTGCTTCTCAGAAAACAGTCAGCAGAGGTCGTCCTTTGTCACAGCGTCTATCCCAGCGCAAAAAAACAACTATAGTACCATCAACCGTTGAATTGACCATCATTTACAGCTACTTATTTACATGTATCTGCATGTCCAGTCCTTTCCGTGTTCATGCATTTACTGATATGCCTCCATTGTGAGTTGTTCTCTTTTCTTTTTGACAGGGATAAAGAGAAAGTGAGTGGCGGTTACATTGTAGTTGATCCAGTGCTGAGGGTAGGAGCCAACAATGACATCCTACCACTGGACTGCATTAGCAGCCAAACATACTTGGCCAAATGCCTTGGCACGCTGGACAAATGGCTTGACAGGCTTAGGGTCGCAAAGGAGACAGGTAAATGGGCCAACATGACAAACTGATGATGCGGTATTCAGAAAATAGCTCTGTTGAAAAATTGCTCTGTTGTTTTACACATTAACAATACGGATTGGGTTTTATGTCATATGTTTACAAATGTAGTTTTTATAGTACTTGCTTTGAAGTGCTAATTATTTGTTGTAACAGATCAATTTGCACTTAATATTATTAATCATATGACACAAACTGGCAACCAAAAGAACTGTATTACCTGTTTTATCCAGCAGAGTGACGGGAGGCTGGTACATATATAGTCACTGGGATGAGCTCCAGCCCACTGTGACCCTGCATAATGGGTCATTGCTGTGATACTGGTCATCATGGTACAGAACTATGTCTAATGTAAAAGGGCATGATGAATCCACATAGAATCATCACCAACAACAAGCTCTGTGGAGCTTCTTAGTGTCTCATTGTTAGCTCATTGTTGTGATTGTCTGGCCTGCAACTTTACTGAACAGTTTTAAAGCAATCCCTCCCTAACTACACTGGTAGCAGTAAGTAGTCTGACGATGGAGTGGTATGGATCTGTTCATTGACACAAAGTATTGCTAATTCAATGAAAAAGTACAGTTTATACCCCAGAACCATGTAACTCTAAGCTCTACTGCAGTGATTTTCAAACACTGTGCCGTGAGAGATCGTCAGGTGTGCCGTGGGAAATTGTCCAATTTCACTTAACCGGTCCCAAAAAAATATTATTCAGTTGCTGCAAATAATTTGCCATTGATGAGCGTCTGAGCCTGCGACATAATGGCTGGCTAAGTAATAAATACTCTTCCATGCCAGTGGGTGGCAGTCGGTAGCGTAATAATGACCTTATTCATTTAAAACGGTAGAATTAAACGATGTGTGGGAGAGGTTGAGGTGACGAGACGAACAGCGATGAAGAGATATTTGAAAAGGGAAAAATGCAGACTCTGAACTGGGCCCTGGACAACAAAACTAAAAACAGAGACACTGAGAGCTGTTGAGGAGGAGCTTTGTGTGTGTGTGAGCCTTTCTTCAGTTTCTGCCAGGATATCAGCTTTGTGTTCATCTAAACAGGCCCAGGTTTCACACTGAGTAAGGATCAACAAATCGAGAGACTTGTCATTAAATTGTCATTTTGTAACTTTTTTTGGTTCGTTGATGTGTAAAAAATGTACCGTGGCTCAGAGGGTTGAAAAACACTGCTCTACTCTGTAGGCTACAACATGATCCACTTCACACCGCTGCAGAAGCTTGGAGTGTCTGGCTTCTGCTACTCCATAGCCGATCAGCTGAAGTTAAACCCTGACTTCTTACCTGAGGGACAGCACTACACATGGGGAGACATTGGTGTTTTGGTGGAGATGCTGAGGAAAGACTGGAACATGGTCTGCATCACGGATGTGGTCTATAATCACACAGGTAAACTCAGAGATACTGAACGACAGCTGTGCTATTGTAGTTGTTTTGTGTCCCTTTCATCCTGGATATTTGGGGGGCCTTTCACATGTCTGTGTCCAGAGGCCCATAGTTTCGTAATCCGTCCATACAGTAGATAGTATTTTGAACGGGCAGCAGTTGAGTCTTTAAAAATGTATAGCCACACATTAAGACACACTTATTCAGTTATTAAGGCATAATGTTTAAAAAGCTCTGTGGAGAATTGGATGAGCTTATTGGGACTGATGCAGATATTTAGAAAATGTATAAAGCAGAGTAATTTAACAGCTGACTGATTCAAAGGCCTTCTTCACATTAAAACACACTTATTAAACCACACTGCCCTTATCCAAATTTGACTTACAGTTCAGATCCACAGACAATCCACAAAAGCAGTTTTCTGTCTCAGTTGAACAATTACTCCTGAACTCAAATTGTAGAAGAACTTGGTGCCGATTCTGATTTAGATAATCGGTTAGTTGGTCAGTTACCCATCTCTCAGCAATTTTAGAGGTCACAGGAAGTATGCTATTTTTTACAACCTTAGGCCAACTGATTTTAATATTGGAGCAATGTGATCATGTTTTGTAATATTTGTCTGTCAGGATTGAACACACTATTGTGTGGTATGATATAATGGGACTGTTGTAGTCTTTTGTGCTATATCCTATTTTCATCTGCTGCTACAGTGACTCAGTAGTGAGTGAAAAGTTCTCTTCTTATTTTTGACAAGTAAAGTGGCAGTGCTGTGTTTCACATACACCACAGTTGGCCTTTCCAGCAGGCAGCTGTGGCATCACCTTCTCAGTTTCCTCATTGACATTTTGTCACTATTTATGTTGAAGGTCATATACATAGATAGACCGGTAAGGTCAACAGTGTGCACTTTGCCAGGACTTCAGATAGCACACCTTCCTTCTCTCACACACATGGTGCGTTGATTTTGAGAATCGTATTAATTTACTTTGACTTCTACTTTGAATGTCAAGCAAAGCTCTAAACCAAAAATCAGTTGGTATTCAACAAGGCCTTTTCTACACTAATTTGGGTACATCCCAAGTCTCTTAATTGTCATTTCTTCGCTCCCCGCTTGAACCGTAAGTTGTTCTGCGCCGCCATATTGACGGCCGTCCCAAAGCTCCTATTTAGCTCGGAGGAACGAGGATCGAGGAGAGAGGAGAGATCTCTGAGGAGCCATGAGCGAGGACCCACGAGAACAGCCTTCCAGGAAGTGTTTTAACGGCGGACACGCCCCCTATGTGTTCATCAGTTATGTGATTGAACGCTACAGCCGATTGGACTGATACGATTTTTTTCAACATGTAAACAGCGAAGATGGATCGCAGATTAAACTCTATTTTATATTGATATATGTTTTCTGATTCAATATCTGGTTTAAATATATGTTCATTGTAGACTGAACAACAAAAGGACCACAAACAACTTTCTTCATTTGTTAGAAAGATTCGTCTTTTCATAGTCTGACATTTCCCTCAACTTTTATTATGGAAACAATTAAAGTCAGAGAGAGCTTTTTACATCAATTATCATAATTTCATTCAGTCACGTGAGGCTGATCATTCCTGAGGGTTTGATGAGTTATATCATTTAAGAGAAACCATAATCATATTCTGGGTTATTTAATAATGACGTCACAATCACAATTTCAAAACGTACAGACGCAAATAAGTCATAAATATGACAAACGCATTCTGCCTTAGAAATCGATCCTGTGCTTATAAACAGGACACAGTTTATTAAAGAGGTAACAGAGAAAACACCTCTGCAGTGATGATTACTGTGTGTCTTTATTAGTTATTGGTATTATTAGTTACTATTATTAAGTACAGTGATCATGTGTACAGACACAAACTATCAGAAGTCTCTCCAGCTGTTAAAGCCGACTGACAGCTGATCACAACTGCGATCAATTTATGGTATCACAGCTGTGATCAGCGGCCGCCGTCATCAGAAACAGACGTCGCTTCATGTGGCGCTTCAGAGGAAAGGACGTCTCATATCTCTAAAAACATATTTCCTCGTTTCCTCTCTCCTCTCATGGTTTCCTCCATGCATCCCTGGTGGGAGGGACTAAGACGCAAGGAAAGGACCCAAGTGAGGAAAACAGGGATGCAATTAAGAGACTAATTTCTTATCCTCAAATTGGATAAGAAAATCTCCCCCCAAAAATGGAAGAAAACTCAGGAAGAGGGTGCAATAGATTTGTGTACAGAAGAACAACTGCTCCCACCTCACTCTCTCCAATAAGGGAGGGATGAGAAGAAGTGGCGGAAAGGCATCAAGCAGCTTTCTTGGCCTTGGCCTGAGTGCAAAGATGTTCTCCCCCACGGATGGATTGCCCTGCTGTGTTGAGGAGAACCATAGCAGGCATCGGTTGGCAAACAGATACCCTTCTGCTTCCTTCAGCTTTGTGGTTTGATGTTGGGGCGACTGTGGCTAAGTGGGGTTTATAAGTGTACTTGATACCAGGACACCCTAGATCAATTATTTACTCTTTGGTCCCATCACCAGATCTGAGGCCTAATGTCTTGGATACTCGAGTTAAGAAGCAAAGCTGTCAAATGATCAATATTTGGTGGAGAGTCGGATTATGGCGGGGGAGGTTGCCAAACAGACCTGGTAAGCCCAAACATGTAGGGAGGGTGAACTGGGAACATCTGGCTAACATCCCTGTCCACAAGGTTTTCAAATCCCATCTCCGGAAGAATTTGTTGTGCATTCCAGGGGAGGCTGGGGACATGGAATAAGAGTGGGTCATGTTCACAGCTTTCATTGTTGAAGAGGTTGCAAGGAGTTGGCTACTTTGGTGCCTGTCAGGGCGGCAACCTTAGAACTTGCTGGTAGAAACCAGCAGTGATGGCGGCTGTCAAGCTGAAGAAGGAGGCTTTTTGGGCTTGTCTGGCCCAGAGTTCTCTGGAAACCGCAGACAGCTACCGGTTGGCCAGAGCTGCAGAGGTTGCCAAAGCAAAAACTGAGTTGTGGGAGGAGTTAGGGGAGAGTATGGAGAAGGACTTTAGGTTGGCCTCAAGGAAGTTCTGGCAAAGTGTTTAACTACTCCAAAAATGAAAGCAGGGCTTGGATCAGACAGTGTTCAGCAGGGGAAGATAACTGCAGACTGGGGATCTTGTGGAGCAGTGAAAAGAGCACTTTGAGGAAGTTCTGAACCTCACCAGCACGTCCTCTGTGAAGGAAGTAGTTTGAAGGTTCCGAGTAGGACCCATCCATATCCCTGGTCGAGGTCGCTGACATAGTCAAAACACTCCTTTGCGGCAGAGGTGTATGAGATTTGCCCTGAGATGCTGAAGGCTCTGGACAGTGTTGGGCTGTTTTGGCTGAGACGCCTCTTCAGTGTTGTATGGAGGTCGAGGACAGAGTCTGTGGGGTGGCAGACTGAGGTGGTGCTTCCGATTTTTTAAAATCCACGAGATCATGTGTACAGAATCTTGATTCAACTAACTCATGGGGCTGTTCACATGTCGCATTTGTTGCACCCTCAAATCTATTGGTGTCAATGTAGACTCGTGGAAGGTGCGATCAGAAGTGAGAAAGACGCTATTCGGCAGGCAGGTGGGTCACAATGCCTACTTGGGGGAGTTGGATAAATCGGAAGGTCTTCTTACTCTTCTCATATTTTGGCCAGGATGTGGTCGCATCATGTGTTGTCGGAAGGGAAAGGCTTAATCTGTAATAAACGTGTGGAATATATATAGACCCCAAATGTTCAGCACCAGAGAGATTCATTCATTAAGTTGGAAGTTATTTTCCATCAAGCATTTGATATCATTAAGACACGTTTTAAAAAGGAAGACCCTGGCTTTAATAAGTTTATTAGCATCAATAATTCAATTTTCATACTTGCTAATAACCAAACATGCTCCTGCCAGATCCCAGGATGAGGTCAATAGTGTGGCCCTGATCCTTTCAATATATAATGTGCAATATAGCAGTGTTAGAAAAAAATCACTCAAGGCAGATGTAAAAATCATTAATCACAGGTCATTTATTCTTGCAAGAAGGAGACAGGGTTGAACACATACAAGTCAACATGTCAACACTGCTTCGTTTTTCTTCTCTTATGTTGTCTCCTCTCTATTTCTCTTCACTTCTTCACCACCTTCCATTGTCTCTAGCGGTTGGCAGTGAGTGGATTCACCTCCATCCTGAGTGTGGTTACAACTTGGTTAACTCTCCTTATCTGAAACCAGCTTGGCTCCTTGACAGAGCTCTGTGGCACCTCAGCTGTGAGGTGGCTGAAGGAAAATATACAGAACGAGGACTACCAGCACTCTTTCAAGATGAATGGAACATGAATGTGAGTCCCATTCCTTAATTGTGGGTACTTGTGTTAAGCAGTCTGAGTTGCATTTGGTAGTCGTGTGTAGGTTTACTGCAGGTGTTTTGTCCCAACAACAAACAGAAACAGTGACATTAAGAAGGGTTTTCATTTAAAAAAGACAGAATGTTTATTTTATGCAAAGTGCAAGTAAAATATTATTGATTCACTGTACACTGTAGACCTATTCCCCTGTCTTGAGACTCCGATGTGACTTTTTTCGTTTGTGTGTGTGTGTGTGTGTGTGTGTGTGTGTGTGTGTGTGTGTGTGTGTGTGTGTGTGTGTGTGTGTGTGTGTGTGTGTGTGTGTGTGTGTGTGTGTGTGTGTGTGTGTGTGTGTGTCAGGCTCTGCGGGGAATCCTGTGGCAGCAGGTGTTCTCCAGGCTAAAGCTGTGGGAGTTCCTGCAGGTCAATGTAGATGAAGCTGTGGAGCAGTTCAGACAGCTGCTAAAGACTGGTGAGATCAATGATGAGGGAACACCGTTCAGTCACACAACCTGTCTACAGTCAGTGCACATAGTATTCTTACACATCAGAGAAATAATTTCTGTTTCTCATCACTAAGTGAAGTTTTTTTTTTTAAACATCTCAAATCTATTTTTCTGTGAAACGGAACTAGGAAATAGAGGCGAAATCTGATTGGATAAGAGCTCTCCTTAAAACAAGCTGCACTGGAAGCAGCGCTGCAGGCTGGAAGCAGAGCAACTGAGGAAGACAGTAGCTGTGCAATGAGAAAATAAGCTAATGGGAAATAAAATGATAATACATGTAGTGTATTTATGAAAAAATATTAAATTAGAAAATAGCTATAACTTTGAGATTCTGTTTAGGCCAGCAGAGAAGGGTTTGCTGGCCCTGACATCCCACCACTGCTTCCTGGTGTGCTGCAACAACACTTAATGGCCCCACTGACGTGGTTGTCACCTTACAACTGACAACAATTTATTTTGACCATGAGATTCAGTTCATTCTATTCCTATTCTGTTTCTGTGGTATGGACCTTCTTTCATCCAGGTAGTTTAGGTGTCAGGTCCACATCCACGTCCAGTCCAGAGTGTAAGAAGCAGCTAAAGATGGCACAGGACCCTTGGCACAGACGATTTGGAAACACAGTGGACATGAACTCTGCCGTGGATATGTTCACACCTCACAGGTGACTCTTCTCTATGGCTTTAACATACTGGACATTACTTCTCATGGGACAGGGACAGAATGGTTGGATCCTGGGATCATGATATTACAGTAATATAACAAGATCAACTTTTCAGTTGCAGATTCTGTGTGGTGAAATATGATTTTTGTTTTTATTTGTATTAACGAAGTCAAGTGCAAACAAAATCTCTGCATGTTGTTATCGTATACACGAGGTCTAATCACCCCTCCATATCCAAACCAGAATTAGATGGCAATCATCTGGTAGAGCATCAAGTACAGAAGATCGCACCATCGTAATTTTTAAGACTGAAACTCAAACACTGAAACAACATGTCAAAATGGCTCCATGCTACAGATTTCCCTTCCCTGCCATTGCAGCAGTAAAAACCTCAGGTCAGTTCTATTAAGATGGTCAGACACTCCCATACAACCAGACAACAACTCGAGAGAATCACAACAGATAATTATCCCAAGTTAAAATCCAACCTTATTTCTGGCATGAATCCTGGATCTGTGGTGCATGCAGATGTGACAGCATCTGGATTGTAACTCCAACAGACTTTGCCAATAAAATACACTCGTCATCGAAAAAGAAAATACAAGGATCGGATGAATGCAGCGGAACTTGAGACGATCCGCCCACAAAATCTTCAGACCACTCGGCCAGACCAGCTGAACCGAATGTTTCCCTGATGTCAACATTTCAAAGACAATGCCCAGAGCATTCACCTGTGTTTTTGTTGATACATTCCTCTTGACCGGATAGTATTTTTAATAAAGCTGGTGATTTTAATTAAACAAACCTCAGATCTGTTTTACCTAAATTCCACCAGCATTTGCACATTACCAGAGGAAACAATACACTGGACCATGTTTACACAAATATTTCTGGCAGCTACAAAGAGCCTTCTCCCGATCCCACTTTGGAAAATCAGACCATATTTTCTTGCTCCTTCTGCCTACATATGCCCAGCTAATCATACGGGCTAAACCTACAGAATAAAACAGTTAAAGTGTGGAAAGATGAAGCTACAGCTGCTCTACAGGACTGTTTTGAATGTACAGACTGGCACATGTTGAGGGATGCCGACATCCAGGAGAACAGCATCAATCATGAGGACTATACATAAACAGGGACCCAACAAATATGTTGATGATATGGTGATCACAAATGCAATAAAATTTCCAACCAGTAAGTCTGGATGAATGGAAAGGTGTGGGCACTATCCAAGGACACAACAGCTGCCTTTGGGTCAAGGAAGCATACAGCATTGCCAGAGCAAGACTGAAAGCTGGAATCAAGAAGGCAAATCAGAGGCGTCAAGAGAGACTGGTGAGAGACCTCAACACCAACAACACTAAAGATATGTGGCAGGAGATCCAAAATGTGACAGGATATAAAAGCTGGAGCGCCCCCATCATGTGTGAGGCCACATTGCAAAATGACACCCTTTTATGCCCACTTTGATCTCCTCAACAAAGAGTCAGCTGTCAAGTCTGCTCCGCCTCCAGAGGACCGCCCACTGTCAGTATCCTCAGAGGATGTGAGGAAAACCCTGATGAGGGTGAATATGAGTAAAGCTGCTGGGCCTGATAACATCTCTGGTCGTGTACTAAGAACATGTGCCAACCAGCTAACTGCTGTCATCACTGATATTTTCAACATATCACTGTCACAGGAGAGAGTTCCCACCAGCTTCAAGACAGCCACCATCGTTCCTGTACCTAAAAAGTCTGCAGTGTCCAGTCTAAATGGCTACCACCCTGTGACTACCCCCATTCTGATTCTGATGAAGCGCTTTGAGAAGCTGGATCTCCAGCACATCAAAAACAACATCCCAGCCAGCCTGGACCCTCACCAGTTTACATACAGAGCCAACAGATCCACAGAGGATGGAGTCTCCACTGCTCTCCACTCAGAGCTCACTCATCTGGAAAATAACACCTACATCAGAAGGTTGTTTGTTGATTTCAGCTCAGCCTTCAACACAATCTCCCTCATGAAACTGTTTGGAAAACTGAGCACTTTGGGCTTGAGTACCTCACTCTTATCTGCTTATTAAACTTCCTCACAAACAGACCCCAGTTCAGATTGACATTAGGTTCACAACAATATCACGAAACGTAATGTTATGTTTAACAATGTCAATCTGCCAAGAGTTGATGATGTGACTGAATTTTCTTTCCCCCTCTCTCTGGTATAATAATTAGCCCATCAGACGTCCAGGAGTGCTGTGTCGGTTTCAGAAAGAGACTGGAGGAGCTGAACTTGGAATTGTTCAAAGCGATGAACCAACACGCAGAGAAGGTGTGTGTGTGTGTGTGTGTGTGTGTGTGTGTGTGTGTGTGTGTGTGTGTGTGTGTGTGTGTGTGTGTGTGTGTGTGTGTGTGTGTGTGTGTGTGTGTGTGTGTGTGTGTGTGTGTGTGATTTGTTCACAATAGCAGATTTCTTTACAGTGCTTGATGATCTAGTTTCTTTCGGGTCAGACTTTTTGTTGAAACCCCTTTGCTGTCTTTTCTCCCCAGGCAACTAACTGCATTCTGGTAAATGTAGTTTATGAGCGTCTTTCAGATCAGGGGCCTAAATTGGGTCCGGTAACAAGAAAGAACCCGCTCTGTAGCAGGTATGCTCTCCAACCCTCTGCCGTGTTCATCTTACCATGTGTAGAATTTGAAAATATCACAATCTTAATTATTTCACTATCTTGAGATACTCCTTTAGTAATTCTAAGAGATATTAATGACATTGGTGCTATTGGGTGTAATAATACATGGTTGTATAATGTGTTTTGATCTACATGTTACAATCCCAGAGTTACTGTGCTTCCTCCAGGTATTTCACCTTCCCCTTTGAAGACATTACCTTTGATGAGGAAATGCAGCTTATGGAGCAGAGTGAGAAGGCGTGCCAAATCTTGGCCCATGATGGTTTTGTGAAAGGAAATGACCTGCTCAGGACCTTTGCTGAACCAGGTAAACAAACATGGCAGTGGCAACAGTGACTAAGGATTTACCCTCTTCCCTTATTGATGTATTTGTAGAAAGAGAAATACATTATTAGCAATACATTATTTGTAGTTATTACAATTGGTAGTAGCAGGTTCATTGCATTTAGAGTTTTTACTAGGACATGTTTGCATGCTTTATTGTTTAAAAAAAAGTTTCTTTTCTCTCATAATGTATCTGAATATACCTGTATTCACCTACATAAGTCCTCTGTTTTAGCGCATTTCAACTGAATTGCGTTGCTCGGCCAAAGCTTGGATCCATGTTTACTTCCTGTCGCTGATGTCATTCATATACACTGCAACCAAGGGAAAATTAACTGGGACACATTTAGAATGTTACGGTTTTAAAACTGTTCATTAATATTGTAAAGTTGGGATATCACAACTGCACATAAATCCTGACGGCTCGTTTAAATGCACAGTTCTAACTCACACAGGCTCCGCACTCTACTGAACGCTACGGGTAATACTCTCCTTCAATCAAGAGCATGCGTTATCCCACTGAAAAAACTGCAAATTAGGACATGCCTACCCGAATATGTGGGAAGCACATGGTAAAAAAAAGGCACAGCCGGCTGCCAAGCTATCTTTCTTCACCTCAGCTAACTGACTGCCTTTCTCTACGGATGGAGTGTTAAGCAGCCACCAATGGCAGGGCCTTCCAAGCACTGGCCAAGATTCAACGTCAACAGCAATGGAATCATTTCTGGCTGATCTGTCCTCACAGGTTTTGCAGACCATCCAGCCTTCTAGAGCGAGACCCACCATTACCTGCTAAAAGGCAGGGTGGTCAGAGTCCCAACGCTGATGTGAGGAAAGGAGGCTAGATCCCTTGTCAGCTGAAGTTGGATCTATTCTCTCCAGTTTTCAGTGTTTGGTGGATAGAGGGCTGTCTCATGCCACTGTTAAAGTGTAAAGTGTTTCTTCCAGCCGCAAGGGTTGTTGGCCAGCCTCCAGGAGGCAAGCCCGGTGATGCTTGCCTCCTCCCAGCAGTGGAAACTGCCATTGGTGCTCGAGGTCTTGGTGAGGGGCCCTTTGAGGCTGCAAAGAGACATGTGCAAAAAAAAACAAGTAAATTTAACGTCTTTGTCAAAGGTTTTTGCAACATCATATTTCAACATCTTTTAAATAGTCATTATTGACGTCCAATTGACATCCTTCAGTGTTCAAAAGATGTCACTGCAGACTTATTTTCAAGGTCAAATATAGATAATTGCTGAAATTAACATTTAAATTCTTGAGTTCTGGCTAAAAATGTCACAATGTGTCAAGGGAGTTCAGGACAGGACCCAATAGCAAGACCATGAGACAGGATTCAGGTAGAGAACAGACTTTATTTACACTGGACAGAAGACAGGATCACCTGTGTGGATCCCTTGGTCCGACACAGGATGACAGGCAGGATTAACGGTGTGGTTTCTGTATTTGTGGTACATTTTTGGTTTTCTGTTCCATCAATTGCTGAATTACACAAATGCTAGCTCAAAAGAAACCTTAGCTCAGGCTAAGCACAATCATTTATTGGAACATGTTCGTCGACCTGCATCATTTTGAGAGGTACTTTATTTAAATTTCTGTCTGCCGGGCTATAACACCAATAACTTTGGTGATCTCCTGACTTTTCATCTTGTGCCATCATCAACGTTTCAATTGTCCAATACTTTGGGTTATGAACAAACACCTTCTGAAATGAATGACAATCCCATCACCATCTGCTGATTGGAATGTCATTAACAAGCGATACTAAGAAGGTGAACACCAAAAACCGCATTGTCCTTGTGAGCATGTTAGCATGCCGACTAAATACAGCTTAAAGCTACGCTGTATCTAAGTTAGACTTACAGAGTCACTTGTGTGGCTGTACACTCTTATCTGAGAAGATATTTTTAGCCTTTTCTGATGTCCATACTTCACCCGTCTCACAGAACACTTTTATTTATCAACGGTCCACACAGACGATTCTTCGAACATTTTGAAACCTGCATTGTTTGCATCACTGTTTACATGCTAACAGTCTTCTTCTTTCCTGCCTTTGCTGGTGTCAAGGTGTAGATTAATGGAATAGTGTGAAATTATTGGCAGGCATGTGTATTGTGAGACTCATATGCACATAATACGTGTACATGTGCATCCTTGTTGACGACAAACAAAAAAAAAAAAAGTTCCATAGCAGGCAGTTTGATTTGCAGGCAATTCTAATACAGTTCTCAAAATATGAAGAGTGTGAATTCAGAATGCAGACCAGTAAAATTTCCTCCGGCAATATTTTTTAAACTTCTCATGCTCCGCTCCTGCTAATAATTTGGGATGTTCTTGATTGAAACCCGATAGTTACTGAGGGTCTCTGATTGGTTATGAATGAAAAACGGGATCATATGCCAGTACAGTCTTTGTCTAATGGAGGCGCTATTACGCAAGAAAAGTTTGCAATAACACACATTACCTGTAGCCGACAACAGGGCTCTATAATTTCACCCGAGGTCCTTTCTTATCTTCTCTTATCATTTGACTGTCAGCTGCAACTACCAATTAAACTATGGAACAGACATCTCTTTGTTAAGGAAGGTGTGTGATTATCATACAGGGAGAAGGAGGCCTCAACCTCCTTTCTAAACTACTCTTTTTATAATGTTCTTTCTTGAGTTTACAACAACCTAGACATTGTTTATTTCTAAGAGCACCCTCACAGACTCTCTCTGAAGTGTCTTCCCCAATGGCCTATAGTTACAGGTATCCACAGGTCAAAGTAATCTTTCGGATTATCTCTGCTTCATATTCTCTTCTGATGAACATCAGATGAAAAACACCCAAAAGTTATGCAAGTAATTTATGGATTGTGATTGAAATAAACACATCTAGTTAACACATTGATTATATAAATAACCAGTTTTATTCAAAAGGTGTCTTTTATGTAGCCACATTTTGACAGGCAGCCATTCAAAGCACACAAAACAATAGACATATTTGCACTTCCAAGTATCTTAATCTGCCATTTCTTCCTCTAATGTTGTCTGCAGGCTCAGAGGTCTACTTGCGGAGAGAACTGGTCTGTCAAGATGACACTATCAAGCTTCGTTATGGAGAGAAACCAGAGGACTGCCCTTACCTGTGGGCTCATATGAAGACATACACAGAGATTACAGCCAAGGTCTTCTCTGGTATATGCCTGGTCAACTGCCTGTCTACTCCTCTGCATGTGGCTGAGGTACTACTCATACTATTTCATTGCAACCACAGCTGACTGATCATGATCTCTTCCACTCCTTGCAGATGACAGCGTCTAAATCCATTGATTGCAAAGTGTAAATTAGGCAAAATTTTGGAGAGGAAAAACTGGCATGGCCATGTTCACAGGGGCACTTGACCTCTCACCTCAAGATTTGTGGATACAAATGGCTTATATGGGTATCTATGAGGGCAAAAACCATGCAGTATTTTACACACAGTATAAATGTTATTTTTGCCTTATCTTAAAATGGGGTATTTGAATATCTCCATACATAACAGTCTTGGAATTGCATAAATTGATTATGACTGGAAAGCTGAGACTCTTGTTTGTCCCCATAGTAGCCATTTCACATAGTGAGAACATTTTGTGAAACTTGATGTCATTGTACAAAATGACCTGTTGTGAGCTCTAAGATAATCAAAGCCTCATGAAACTGTACAACCACAAACTAGAGACGCATGTCTTTCCAAGGTATATTGACAATAAGGGCTTTATTGAGCTGGTACTAGAACAGAAATGCTCGCCATCCAATCATCAGAAAATGGGATTCTATCAAAAATCTCCAAATGTCAAATGTTATAGATACCAAATCGAAGCATATATTTTTCTATGGTGATCTCATGGTGTCTGGTATATTGGAAGGATTTCTGACTATTTTTATCCACTCCTTAGTGGTCAAAAATTGTTAATTCTTGCATCAATCTGTGTAACCAATGGTAGCAACCCAAAAATTGCTGCAGCAACTTATGAGATATAATTTAACAAGGGAATGACTATTATATACTTCCATCATAATGTTCAAAGCCTTGTCATTCTAAACTTGACATTTGAAGAGGCGCCTAATAAAAAACACAATGTTTATTATATATTCATGACTAGATCAACCTGACACTCACTGCAGAGCTGCATCTCAAATGAACCTTCATGTTCCCAGCCTTCAGATGATGTATACCATTTCTATATATATATATATAGATGCTGACCTGCTATCTTCCTCTAAAAATCCCGTCCCCCGTAAAAAAGACAAAAAGAGGTCAATGGTAAAGAGGGGTGGAGTGGAAGAGTTTAAAGGTGTTATATGGAACATGTCTTGTTTTGTCAAAATTAGTCATAATAAATCTTTCATCCATGACACCAGTAGCATTGCTACTCCTTTTGTCCTCCTTTGTTGGTATCTGGCAGAGCGTGGTTGGTTATCAGCAAATATGAAAAACTAAATTATTGACATCAATATGTCAATTCTGTCAATATTGATGTCATATCAGAGCGTTGTTTGGAGGGAAGTTAAACAAGCTTTAGGGGCTCTGCATTTTTCACCTCTCTGTTTGCTCATTCCGTCTGCCAACAAACTAGCAATTTGCAGACGGCCCCGGGTATGATGTACTGTGGTGTGCTGTGATGCATTAGCAAGGTTTTGGCTGTATCCATATCCAGCTTCGCCTTTATCCTCTAGTGAAAACCTTATAGGGCGAAGCTATGGGCCCCACCAGTTCCTTTAACTAGCTGAAAGAGCTGTTATGGGAGTCGATGTCCGGTCTCATCAGAATTTATAGACAATGCGAGACCGAGATGGGGCCCACATCGTACAATGGTGCGGACTAAAAGTGTTTAATGTTATGCTAGCGTGACCAAAGGATGAACCCACAAGAGATAGCCTTAGTGGGCTGCACCCTCTCATAGAATCTGGACTTCAACTTTCGCTCACTGACTATCCGTGTAACAATTCGGCAATTAAGGACACTGACCATACACGGTCCAGCCATATACTGTGCTAGGTTTTGAGCTAGTCATGTTCTTTGTTACTTTGTAAGTACATGGAAATGGAATTGGCTGATTACAATAAATCTGTATCTGAGACAGCTGGTTCACGAACAATCCTCACAAAACTCATTCTTTTTTATAAGCCCCATGTTCTCGTTGTAATTTCCGCTGGCTTTACACAGACTACTGTCTGGAAACTATGGGCCAAACTGATGCTGGTCTTTTTGTTAATGATGAATGCATTTGAGGGCATTCCTACATAGAACCACTGAAATATCGAAGGAAGGAGTTCATTTCAATACAAAAAGCTGCTGAACTTATTCTGTGTTTCACAGAATATAATTTAGCAACTTGGAGAAGCAGATGTAAAATTTTTAATTTTATAATTTTTGTAATTCAGTTTTATGGGTCCCACACAGAGTCAAACCATGACAACTTGGACCCCTCTTACCATCTGTAGTCGTATCTAATCCTAGGCTGGAATAATGGGTTTGTAAAGAAACACATATTTAATTATGTCCAGGTTAATTACTGTGTACTTTATGTGTTGGTCCCTCTAGGTGATGCTTGCAGCAGCCAGAGCTGTCAGGCCTGACCTCTATGTGACAGCTGATCTCTTAACCGGCAGTCAACCTTTTGACAATGTCTTTGTAAATCGCCTGGGAATCACCAGTTTAGTGCAAGGTACTGACCGCGCCAGAAAATGCAGTTTTGCACCGAGTGTTTTCACTGGAATGTCTGTTTAACAGTGAAGAACTGCAGCGATCAGTTGGACTTACACTTAATCTCTCCCTTTTCTATACTCTCTTGTCTTTTTCGTCTTTTTCATGCAATTGCATCTGACATGTACCAGCATTTCCATATGCAAATGTATTCAACTATATATCCTTTGCTCTCCCATTATTTTCACCTGATTCCCTAATCCCATCAACCTAAACCGTGGTTCATCATAATGCTGCATGCTCCATCTTTCTCTTGTTTTGAACAAGATCTGTTGTGGCCATCTATGCATCTCCATCATCCTCCCATCATATCTCTTCCGGTATCTCTTATCCACCTCATTCTTCTCATTCTGATCTTAACTCTGTGCCCACCTTTGCATGGTCTTGGGGTGACCCTGCTGGCTGTGATTTGGCTCTGCAGCACATGCATCTCTGATGCCAGACCTGTATGTGGTGCCTGAGATGATCATTAGCAGTGAGGAGCTGCAGAATGTCTGTTTGACTAGGCTAGGTATTACCTCACTCATCAGAGGTAAGCAACCATACCATAGCATTGTGTGTGTAGTTTGGAACATGACATACACCCCTCTCTGGCTTATTAAGACTGCCCTTTGTCAGATGTTATGTTATTCATGAGTTAGGGAGGAACACAATGAGTATAATATTGAAAAACTGAAAACTGACCAAATACCAAATAACATCTTTTCACTAATTACAAAATTCAGTCCCACAGCTAGTCAAAGCATTTTATTTTGCAACAAAGTAAACGAACATTGGAGGTACAGCATACTTAAACATTTATTTTGAGTTGTAAACTAAATGATATGGCTGTGGGAACACATCAATGCTGGTGTTAATATTGACATTTATTTTTAAATGTATAAAAAATGCATGTTGCAGGTTAGTGCAGAGATAGAGTCACTGGTTTGGAGTAATTTATAGCATGAAATGTATCTAAAAATAGAACGTTAACACCCACTTAATAACTTCTGCCTCATACATCCATGCACCCTTCCCCACTTTTAAAATGATGGGTTGAGTTACTACTCTAGAAATGAAAAGGTTATGTGAACCATGAGGTGATGTACACACACATGAATTAACATTAGAAAGGAAAATGCTCAGTCAAGTTGTGTATATGCAAACAACAGCCAATATGCACATCTGACTTTCAGAATAAAAGAGGGGGGTTAGATAGACACTCATTGAATTAAAGCACAGATTACTAACTGAAGTCAGAAAAACAATGACCATCAGCCAGTCAGAGCAGAGTATAGATATGTCCTATTTGATTGTTAATGCTTATTAATGTTAATAAGTGTGTAAGCGTGTGTGTTTTTGCGCTCAGCTACTCATCCAAAATACATTATGTGTATCCTTGAGGTCCAAAACTTTGTTTATACTCAAACGTGGCACTGTAGCGCAATCCTCTTCAGATCCAAACATGCACAAAGGCGTTTCAACTTTATGCTCAACTCACATTGTTGCATTATTCTCTTAAACACCAGAGGGCGTTCTAACAAAATGTACCGTGAAGAAGCAATAAGTCAATTAAACCAATCTCCACTATACCGGGGAGGAATTGTAATCAACTGTAAACTGAAATCTCATACTCATGGGCTACTTTATTTCCTTTGTACAAGACCTGTAAAGAAGCAAGTCAAGTATTAAAAGCATTGTAAAAAAAAAAAAAAAGGTTGAATATCCTGTAAACAATTTCATTTGGCTGCAAAATATATACTTAATATTTTAAAACCCCAACTTTCTAAAGCTTTTAAAAGCAAATTGGGCTTCTTTGTGAATTCTCAGACATGTTATTAGTGCTCTTATCAGTGACTATTTGTGACAGTTACGTCTGAAAAGCTCCCAAAAACCAGAGGTGCAGGACCAAGTGTCGCAACCACCTGCGGACCCTTCACGCACGCATGCCAGCTTCACCGCAGCGAGTATAAGCCAAGTTAAGAAACCTGTGTAGAGCATGTCTACTAAAACATTTGCAACGCCATTTTTTTCTCCAAGTATTTTGAATCTAGTTTACATCCATGTTTACTAGCTTGCAGTCTTCCTCTTCTTGTGTATTGCAGCATATCTTGGCTCGTTAGCGCTACTTGTTGGTCAGTTGGCGATTGCATGTTTTCATTAAGTCTTGTCATCCTTACTGATCTGGCTTATGTAATGTGCAGCTGCTGCTCTTCCCTGTGTTTCTTTCAGAGGCTGTGGGTGCCACAGACAGTCAGGAGGAAAAGGTCTGGCTGCCCTGGTTTAGCAGGGAGCCTGTAGGGGCTTTTGTACAGCCCAGCCTTCAGCCTCTGATCCCAGCTGTCACTCACACCATGTTTGTGGACATCTGCCCGAACAATCACAGTGCCATCCAGGTCTGCTCTCACCTAGACTTCAGATTATATATGAATTATTGTACTGATTCTTGACATTTCTGCAACTACCAGTGCTAAATCCACTGCTACTATTATTACTGCCATCATGTCTTTATGCTTCTAGTGCCATGAGTGGTTGTTAAGATTATGTAACTGGCTGCCTAAGGACACGTTGAAGGGTTGCAGAAAGGCAGCAGTCCGTTGTCAGACTGTTTCTTCTAAGACCATGACCATATCCTGCTGTGTACACAAAGTCTAACCTTGGTGACATATATAATGCATTTCCTGTAGCTGCTTCACACTGAAAATCTTCAGGTGTTTCGCTGATAAAAGCTATTAAAATGAAACGGGAAGAAAACTCAATTCTAATCGATACAAATATTAAATAATCATTCATCTTGCAGATGGCTTATTATAGTCCCAGATTACACAGATAGCTAAAATACCCACCTGGCAGAGCCCCGTCATCGCCTGCTGTGAGGTGACACCACACTGTTCTGAGTGATGTGATTGGCTCTGGAGAGACTCCCCACAAATCAATTGTTCTGTCACTGTGGACAATGCTTTTGCAGCATTTTATAATGAGGGGGGTTTGTTTAATCACAATTTAATCGTAGGCCAGTCTTAACCTGTTGTGTTGTTTCAGAAGTGTTCAGTGTACGACTTCTTGCCCAGATCTACCCTGGTGTCAATGACCTGCGGTGCTACAGGCAGCACCAGAGGATATGATGAGTTGCTTCTTCATCAGGTATGATCAAATGCATGTCAAGTACCACAGTGTAGCATGACTCTGTCTCTCACTGTTGACTGAATATGAATGTTACTGAAGCTCAGATGGTGTTCACATTTTTAGTAAAGTTAGCCACACAAAGCCATAGAAGACATTTATTGTTGGCCAACTCTATCCAGCACCTGTCCGGCTAAGGCACACAACTTTGCCAACGGAACCACTGGGAACCTCAAATTCCCCGAAAAGATTTCACGGCAAGGGTCGTTAACTATTGTATGTTAAGTCATTTAGTCAAGCAACAATCAGAACGGATATGCTCTGGGGAGCCTTAGAGTTTTTAATTTGGTATCAATCTGTTCGTTAGATTTTGTAATGCAATATGGTCTATTTAATTGGAGATTTGATTTGTGGGTAGCAGTTGAGAAAAGGTGTGAGTGTTACCACTATGAGTAGGTGTTATCAAATGAGCAGCATGAATATAGGCAACAAATAGTGTAGTCATAACAATGTTTGGTTGGGCTGATCTACCAATTAACATAAACGTACCGTGGTCTTGTCACCAACTACTATTGAAGTAAATTAGCCTTATGATCTGATTTGTTATTTGTTCAGGGCTTGAGGGAGGCTCCTCAGTACAGCTGCTGGAACTCTGAGGCCCAAACATCTGAACAGGTCAACCTGCAGACTGGGATTCTGGCTGGGAAGCTGGCACTGAACATGCTTCACAAGGAGCTAGCTTATGAGGGCTTTACTCAGGTTTGTTTTCTCATATGAAGTCATCATCCAGAGCTTAATTTCTGTTGTTTGATATTGGTTATTTGTGTTGCATTATAATATTCCCTTGCCAAAAGTAAATAATAATAAGGTTCACAGGTTTGTCTAGTTTACATTTTTAAGAAGATGTGTCTTTAAATGTAATTTCTTACACTGACACTAAAACTACACAGCACAGTTATTAATGGCTATTGTGGTATGACGAAAGCCTCGACACAGCATGGCGGCTGTGTTGATACATTTACGGTTTATCATACCACAAATGAGACAAGATTTAGCAGACTTCACAGAGGAAAGTGGATGGTAGCTCTGGAGACAAACCTTCAGTTAGTGGCTGTATCATGTCAAATTCTGCCAGCGCAAACCCCTGGGCCGTGAATCTCAGCGGGCTGGTGGCCGCTAGTCTCCTAGCATTTGAGGTGGACAATCTTCTGTAACCAAAGTAGCATGAGCGCATGGTGAAATTAGCCAGCCGCTGAATGAGTAACATTTAGCAAAGTAATGCTTTATTTACACACTCTTGTCTCAGCATAGGGAAGCACATAGCTATTGCCAGTTGAGTGACAACTATTTTTGGGTCATATTCTGTAACCAGTGAAGCATTAAAAATGGATGAACTAGCTAGTTAGCTAACTAGCCAGCCACTTGATGAGTAAAATGTAACAACTTAAGCATTAAGTTGTTAAATTATAATAATAAACATGTTGTCACAGCATAGGAAAGCATATTGCTATCGCCAGATAAATCAGTCAATAATTCATTCACTAGTTCATCATGGGACTTCCACAGAAAGGAGAGAAAAGGCTTGCGCTGTGATAGTTATACTGGTTACGGAAATGAGCAATAATTCTGCATAGCATTCAATCCAGGAGGCTTCAAGCTAACAAGTACTAGCCAATCACTGCTCATAGGAGAAGTTCATTGGAGTTTTATTTTGAATTTGGCCTCAGATTTGAGAAATTAAATCAGTAAGTATCATCTAAGTCAGTGTTTTTCAACCTTTTCTGAGCCGCGCCACATTTTTTACATTAAAAAGATCCCGCGGCACACCAACAACCAAAAAAGTTACAAAATGACACCTTTTAACATAATACAGCATATATGCTAGGGGTGTCAAACTCAATTACACAGAGGGCTAAAATAAAAGAATTGGGACTACTTTGAAGGCCAACAGTGGTGGGGGTTCAGGGCCAGCAAAGCCTTCTCTGCTGGCCTAAACAGAATCACACAGTTTTTTATCTCTCATCTCATCTCTCATCTCATCTTCAACTGCTTATCCAGGATCGGGTCGTGGGGGCAACAGCTCCAGCAGGGGACCCCAAACTTCCCTTTCCCGGGCCACATCAGCCAGCTCTGACTGGGGGATCCCGAGGCGCTCCCAGGCCAGTTTGGAGATATAGTCCCTCCACCTGGTCCTGGGCCTCCCTCGGGGTCTCCTCCCAGCCGGTCATGCCTGGAACACCTCCCTAGGGAGGTGCCCAGGTGGCATCCTCACCAGATGCCCGAACCACCTCAACTGGCTCCTTTCCACGCAAAGGAGCAGCGGCTCTACTCCAAGTCCCTCACGGATGACCGAACTTCTCACCCTATCTCTAAGGGAGATGCCAGCCACCCTCCTGAGGAAACCCATTTTGGCCGCTTGTACTTGCGATCTAATTCTTTCGGTCATGACCCAGTCCACATGACCATAGGTGAGGGTAGGAAGGAAGATCGCCCAGTAGATAGAGAGCTTTGCCTTGCGGCTCAGCTCTGTTTTCGTCACAACGGTGCGGTAGAGCGGCTGCAATACAGCCCCAGCTGCTCCGATTCTCCGGACAATCTCATGTTCCATTGTTCCCTCACTCGCGAACAAGACCCCGAGGTACTTGAACTCCTTCACTTGGGGTAAGGACTCATTCCCTACCCGGAGTGGGCAATCCACCGGTTTCCTGCTGAGAACCTTGGCCTCAGATTTAGAGGTGCTGATCCTCATCCCAACCGCTTCACACTCGGCTGCGAACCGATCCAGTGAGTGCTGGAGGTCACAGCCCGATGAAGACATCAGGACCACGTCATCTGCAAACAGCAGCGATGCAATCCTCAGCCCACCGAACTGTAAACACTCCTCCCCACGACTACGCCTCGATATCCTGGCCATGAATACCACAAACGGGATTGGTGACAAAGCGCAGCCCTGGCGGAGGCCAACCCTCACCGGAAAGTTATTTAATAATTTGTCATAAATACACCAGATGTATTTAATTCTTTTCCCCATTAGCTTATATCATTGCACAGCTATTGTCTTCCTCTGTTGCCCTGCTTCCAGCGCTGCAGCGCTGCTTCCCTCACAGCTTGTATCCAATCAGATTTCGCCCCTATGTCTCTAGGTAAGAAGAGAGGCCTGAGGCCCGCTAGGAAGCCTTTGCAGTTTAAGTAAATGGGGACGATATTGTTGATTGTCATAGTCTTCAACCAATCAGATTTTTTGTTTGACGTGTTGGGCGTATTCTTTGATGTCAGCATTAAGGTGCAGCTCAGCATTAACGTGCGTTGTGATTGGTCACTGGGCTAGCGTGACTGTTAGACTCGCAGGAGGACCTCTTACTGGAACTGAACTGCACCAATGTTCTGTACAATTGCATCATGTACAACCAGCAGCTTTGGTAAGTCAAGTGCTTTTGTTTTTTTACATCTGCAGTAGCGTTACTACTGTGTTCATTTGTCTATGGTGTCGTTTTTATGATATGGTTAATATTGTTCCCTATGTTGTGAATAATTTTTGAATGGCTCGTGCTCTTCAGTGTGCGGCGGAATGCGTGTTTCAGTGCCACAGTGTTGCTGGATTGATTTATCATGCTGTTGTTGTGAGTTTGTTCTTGTCATTGTGTTAATTACGTTGGTTTTGACTATATGCATCGTCCGTTAATGACGAATTGTCCGTGTTGCGCTTCATTTTTACACAAAACAAATAACCTATAGGGGTTAGGGTTCGGACATTTGATTCTCTGTTTGGGCTTTTGTTTTCTTTTACAAAGCAGGAATTATGGTCTGGAGAAATGGGTATTGTGTGGCGATTGCTTTAGCCCTGTTTCTCCGCTGTGAGGATAGTTTTCAGCGTGTGTGCTGCTGTTGGTTTTCCTGCTAAGCTAGTTTAGCATAGTGTGCCTCCCAGAACACACGTGCCTCACCAGGGTACAATGTTGTTCTTCCATGGTGGGCGTGTCAGACAGCACGTTGTCTGTTACGTTGGGTGGCTTGCCAGGTTGAGCGCAGTGGCTCCACCGAGAGAATATTATATTTCCCACAATTTAAGCTTCTGCATTTTCCAAATGCACTTGTATTTTTTCAAACGTATTGTTTGATTCATAATGTGTACCAAACCGTGAGCCTCGTACCGAACGGTTCAATACAAATACGTGTATTGTTGCACCCCTAGAAACAAGTAATAACCTGTAGCTGTGGCGTCATAATGAGCTTATTAGGAGGTGGCAGCTAGGACAGCACTGAAGGCCCAGGTATAAAACACACGGCCCGCCACTGAGGGCCAAATAGGGTCAACATTTAATAAACAGGATAGAAGGGATATTTGACAAAGTGCAAAAAGAAATAGGCTACATTATTTTATGCAGATGTACCAGAGCCAGATGTTTGGCAGTGGAGGTCTATCAGCTCCATGTGCACAGGTGCTCTTTCCACGTCAACTGCAAACGGATCACTTAGCAGTTCAAATTTAGATTTCTGAGCTGCAAAGTCGGCAAATCGCCGAGTGAACTCTGTCAAGTGCGCCCAGTTTATGAGCAAAATGTGCAGTCGAGAACACAGCGGTGGAGACACGGTTTGTGTCAGTGTTTGGAACAACACGGAAAATGACCACATCTGAGTCTCCCACAAGCGCAGCTTGGCTTGGAAAGCTCTCACTGCATCATACATGTCTGGGATCACAGGTCCCCGTCCCTGAAGCTGGAGGTTTAGCGCAGTGAGATGCTTCGTTATGTCGCACAAAAAGGCCAGCTCACATCGCCACCTTTTGTCCCGGAGCATTGTGGTGTGGCGGGCCAGTTATGATAGACGTATGATATTTTCTTGCGGGCTGGACATAATTGTATAAAGGGCCGGACTTGGTCTGCAGGCCTTGAGTTTGACATGTCTGATATATGCTGACAATTTAATGACAGGTCTCTCAATGTGTTGATCCTTACTAGGCTTTTCATCTGGGCCTTTCCCGCGCATCATTTAATTTGACTGTGTTAAATGAACACGGTCATTATTGCACTACCTACTGCCACCCACTGGCATGGAAGAGTATTTATTACTTAGCCAGCCACTATATCACAGTCTCAGACGCTCAACAATGGCAAATTATTTGCAGCAACTAAATAATAATAAGTGAAATTGGACATTTTCAAGATCGGCACAGGAACGATTGGCACAGTGGTTGAAAATCACTGATCTAGGCAAAGTAATCTACCTTTGAAATATCCTGATAAATTAAGCCATACTACATTAAGCTAGAAGTTGTACTGATGCCATGTCAAGGAAACAATTAGATCTCAGAGACAATGGATTCATAGTTGGTGGGTTTCTGCTCAGAGAGCAGATAGGGGGTTGGGAAGGGACAAAGAAAGAGAGGGGCCTTAAGCCTTGGTTACACTCCTAAGCAGACGCGTACACAAACAACTGCAGGATATTATGGATGTATATAGCTCTGTTTATACTGTCCGCTTGGAGGAAGCACACTTGAGCAATTGACGGACAAGTTTGGACAAGTCTGAACAAGTTTGGACGAGTCCTCAGGGCCACCACAAATTGCTGGTTGTTTCATTGACTTCACGTAATGTAAGCTTCACCTGACTAAGTGCAAAATACGGCACACCTACCTGTACATGTAATCTAATATGCACACGTACGCCACATAAACACACTACACCTTACACTTTGATAACAAGGCGTGTGTATTGGTAGGCATGCTAAGTGTTACGCATGTTTACACTTGGTGCACTGCAGCAAACGCCAAAATGCCTAACCTAGAATTAAAAAGAAAGAAAAGAAAGTTAATTAGGCCACATTCACTAATAACTGCGCAGAAATGTTCAAAATAAGTGCACATGCAAAATTACCATTGGATTCATAACATGTGCGCACCGGTCACGTTTGTTTGTTTTTACCGCCGTTCATATGATAGTGATTCAGAATCATTCTGAATTGACAGGTGTGTGCCTACTATTCACAATCAGCATACTGCCAAGCGCCTATTTCTAAAGGAAATATGTTTGCCTTGAGGTTTATCATTGAGAAAGCAGACGTTGTTGTAAAAGAGACAAATATGGTCCCTAAATAAAATAAAACAACATAAAGTTAAAACTACTGAAGATATCTGTCAGCTCGAGATGAGAGACTCGCCACAATTATAGGACAAACGGAAAAAGAAATGAGGATGAAAGTGAGAGCCTCCAGCAATGACTTTCACCCAGAGGTCATCTATTTAATAATTGTATTTGGGCTGTACCGAGTACTTTGAAGTTCCGTTATTAACGATGACATTCCAATTGTAAATCAATATTTGAATGCTGCGCAGAGCATGTTGCTTAGCCCTTTTTCTTAAATAACGGTAAGTAACAGTTTTAAATGTTGGCCTATTATAGCCGTCTTTTAATGAATGTTTTAATATCAGATGCATTTATGTACATGATGTTTACATCATGACAGTCAGCTGGGCTTTCTAGATTTGTGCGTACGAACAGTCTGAGTTAGTACAAATTAGTTCGGAGAGTAAGAACAAATTCAGGTAAGAAAAAAATAATGAATCCCAGATATGTGCGTATAACTGTGGTACCCATGGCACAGATTTGTGAGTATGCACTGTTTGTGAATGAGGCCCATTGTGATTTCACCCCATTCTTTAGATACTATTATGTATTATTATTAATATGTACAGTACATGGTTACACAATATATACAATATATATATATATATATTTTTTGTTTTGTTTCTAATGTATGACATTCTAATATAGAATTTCAAAATGTAAGCCCTTTAAAATCTTCTTCATGAGGTAAATTTCTTTATTTTTTTAAAGCCAGTTATTACACGCTCTTACCGTCATGTCCGTCTGTACTGTCTATTTTACCTTTAAAATTAAGTTTTTTACCTTTGGGGACCATTCATTTTCATCTTCAGAAGACCTGTGGATAAAATTTTGCCGACTCTCTCTGCTGGTCCGCTGTATGGAGACCGCATCTTCACCTCCAGAAGCTGGGAGGACCGTCTCATCTCGCTGACTGATTGCCTGTTGGGCTCAAACACCTCAGGACAAAGCGCTGCCTACCATCATTGATTTCTAGTTTATGTGACATGACACGCAACCTCACCAGTCCATCTGATTCAGAGTAATGAAAAACAGGGATTGGACGAAAGACCCGGATTGGCTTTCACCACGGCATGGACCTGGACATGGACCTGTACTCTGTTTGCTATCATTATGCAGCATTTGTGGAGTTCTCAGTGGGACCAAAAAACCCTTTGCAGTTCTCTTAACACTCTTAACTCTGTCCTCCTCTGACTCTCTGGATCTGGCCCATCTGAACATTGATCCCCTCCCTCCAAGTAACCTCCACTTCTCCTTCCAGTCAGTACAGGAGATTGAGGCGCTCATGGAGCTGCTCAAACTGGACCCTCATATTTCAGCTGGATTGGATACTCTAAACTAGAGCATCCTTCCTGAAGTTAGCAGCTCTTATTATAGTAGCCCAATCACTTATCTGTTCAACCTTTCCTTGCAGATTCTGTAGACCATATCATTCTGCTTGATAGGCTCAAGGACATAGGTCTTTCAGAAGATGGTCTGGCATGGTTTAACAGCTGTTTTTCTGGGCATATTCAATCTGTGAGATCTGGGGGTTGCCTATCTGACCAACTGTCTCTGTCCAAGGGTGTTCCTCAGGGGTCCATTCTAGGTCTAACACCATTAAAAAAAACGTGCAGGTGTCTCTCACATCCATTTGTATGCCAATCTTGTACACATCTAGCTCATCCCTAATCACCGCTTTGACTTCCCTGCTGCACAGCTTCAATAGTATCCAACATGCTTTCTCCAACCTTCACCTTCTCTTAAAAACGAACAAAACAAAATGTATGGCTTTCATCAGACACTTACCACAAACTGCCTGCACTCTCGAAATCTCCCTGGATGAATCAAAACTCCAATTTGGGTATCTGGCTAGACAGTTCTGTCACCTTTAACATGCACATAAACTCACTGTCAGATCAAGAATGGGTTTTCTGTACCGTAACAAAGCTTTCTTTACCCACACTGCAAAGCACACCCTGGTTAAAATGACAGTCCTTACCATCTTAGACTATGGTGACGTAATCTAGAGCAACGCCTCCAAAAACATTTTTTTTGTATTTTTGATACATTTTCATATTTCCTATTTTAAAATGATGTCTTTGACTATGTTTATTGTCACGCAACAATCACCAAGCAAAATTCCTTGTATGTGTAACATGCTTGGCAATAAAATATTTCTGATTCTGATTTGTGATTCTAAAAACAAACAAAAACCAGGAGGGCAATCAGAACAGGCAAATTCAACTGAAGTGTTTAGGCAGAGATTCATCAGTCTTTACACCAGGCAGAAGGTCAGGCAGGCACAATAATGCACAGAAAGCACATGCAAATGAGATTATCTGGCAACTGACTGAGGAAAAAGGGCTGGTGTGACAGGTTGTACTCAAATGGTAATTGCGAAATGCACACAGGTGAGAAGGTAAATGTGGGAGTTGTCACACCCGTATGTCAAGCTGGGTTTTTGTCCTATCTCCACGTTTGTTTTGTGACTTCCTGTTTTATTTTGGAAATTAACTCTCCTCTCGTTTCAGGTTCCTTGCCCTTCCTCATGTGTCACCAGTCTGATTGTCTTCCCTGATTCCTGATTGTGTCCACCTGTTCCCCCACTTCCCTCATGTGTACTTATAGTCTGCGTCTCCCCTTGTCCTGTGCCAGTGTGTCATGTCCTTTCGTCTTGCACGCCCGCCCTACGCTAGTATCAAGTCCAAGTCATAGTTTTGTCTCTCCCGAACCTTGTTATTGAGTCCTTGGTTGGCCTTGTGCCGTTTATTGCTTCACAGCCCTTAGAATTATTTCAGAGCCTTTTTGTTAGTGACTGATTATTTTCTTGTTTCCTCGGTAAGAGAGATTTTGGTTTTTGCATTTTGCCTTTTTGACTATTCAGCTCTTTGAGTTAAATCAGAGCATTTTACTTGTAGTTTAATACCTTCCTCGAGAAGAGATTTTCGGTTTGGCTTTTGCCGTTTTGACTTTGCAGCTCTTGAGTTAAATCAGAGCATTTTAGTTCTACTTTGTTATTTTCTTCTTTCCTCGCTAAGAGAGGTTTTTGTTGGCTTCCCGTATTTAATATTGCCCAGCTCTATTAGTTTAGCTAGAGCATTTCCCTGTTCTTCCCTCTTCGGAGGAGTTTTTTGTTTCCAGGGATTTCCCTGTGTATTTTTGTTGGAAATAAAAGATTGTCAGCTGAACCTCTACTCTGCGTCCGAGTCCTCCTCAAGAGCTAACTTCGTGACAGGAGTCGCGTGACCAGGATGAGGAAAGTCTGAGGGGATCTAGTGGATAGGTTTAGAATGACAATACAGCTTAACAGAGATAGAGAGACTTGGGGAAACAAGCATGTGGCTGCAAGAAGAACGGAGAGGCAGAATGGGCAAAGATAACCACAACTGAGGAAGCCATTGTGACATAAAGCTTGTTATTTGTATGCACACAGAATAAACCACGAAATTAAATGAGATACTAAGACATTTCTCAGGTGATGGAGTGAATATTTGTTGGAGCCGAAGTACATATTACTTTTATATTGATACAATTGATAAATAATCAAGCTTAAAATGTAATGAAGTTAGAAGAACCCCCACATAGCAATGAGGAGATGTCCTCAGTGTTCTTATATGTAGTTACAGCACTGGTATCACCTTGTTTGTTGTCATATTTTAAATCTCGTCTGTCTGCTGTGATTTTCTGGTTGCATATGCAGGTGTATGTGGAGCAGTTGGATGAGGACGTGGTTGCAGTGACCAGACACTGTCCCAGCAGTCACCAGTCTGTGGTGGCTGTGCTGCGAAGGGCGATCAAGAATCCAGAAACACACCGTTATACAAATGATGTTCCACCTTTGTTCATACCAGGTGATAGTCGTACAAACTCATCCTAATCCTAAGCTCTTATCTTTTGTTTCTGGGTTTCTTGTTGTAAAGAGCAGTGCAAACACAAACAAAGCCAAATACAATCCATAGTGATAGATGGAGATAGAATTACAGACATAACAAAACAGATAAAAAACAATTCAAGCATACAAGTAGAGATAATACTAAGAATATGCAAACCAAATGTTGTACTAAGGGTGGTTATTTTTCTATCTTTTATCTTATCCTCAAGAGAGTGTTGCCTCCACTTTTAGAGATTCCAGCTTACCTAGACTCTTTTCTTTTTCTTGCCTTCATAGGTCATATTAAAGAGGTGGTGTTGGAGGCTCTGGCCATTGGGAGGAGTACTAACTCCAACAAAAAAGATGACGTAAACATCAATGGCTTGCCGGAGTGCACTGTAGAGATCAAAGAAAGAATCCAGGTACAGACTTAAGTCATCTTCAGTGGTATAGGATTCTGGAAAGATTTAAACATCATCCTGAGTTGCTGTCTCTGTACTGAGGTCAACAAATTAAAAGCATTCTAGTGCTGTATGGTTAGTGCCTCTGCCAGAGATCAGTAATGTTAAGTATATATGAATTGTAATAAATGGTTTACAACATGCAAAACTATGCAATGATACATATAATACATATTTCAAGTGTTGCGAAATATCTTCCAGCTGAAGGACAGTAAGGTGGTGAAAAAGGCAGTTATGGTGTCAAAACACAACAGTGTTGCTCAGGAGATAGTGTTTGAGAAGTTCACACCAGGCAGCGTCATCATCTTCAGGTGGGTTAGTGGATGGAGTAAAAGAAAAGTGCTGTTCTGAGTCTGTCTGAATCCTCTCATTAGTTTCATGCATGTCTGGCCTAGTTTCGATCTGCTTGTGGTCTGTGTTCATCTACAGGGTGACTCTGGATCCCAGGTCCCAGCATCAGCTGGGGGCGCTTAGACACCATCTGATCCAGTTTAGTCTTCAGTACCAGACTGGCTGCCTGGCTGAACAAAGTACACCACCTATTCTCAACAAGCCGCTGAAGATGTTCGTATGCCTCAGCAACTAAAACAACAATAACAAGTAGTAATCATGTATTAGTATGATTGCAGCAATCTGATATCTTGATTTAGAATGTTGATGTTGATGCATGAGTTGAAAAACATGCCATTAACCCCAAATTGCTCCCGAAGGCTAAGCCATCGGTCAGTGAATGGGTGTGAAAGGGTGAGTGAAATGTAGTGGTAAAGCACTTTCAGTGGTTGGAAGACTAGAAAGGCACTATACAAGTACATGTCTATTTACCATGAATCCTACTGTCCGTACTGTCATTGATGGTCATCGTCACCACTGATGTGCTCCTACCACTTCAGCATCATGTCCAAGCTGACCCTAGCTGACATGAACGTGCTGCTGTACCGCTGTGATGCCGAGGAGAGAGAGGATGGGGGAGGATGCTACAATATTCCTTCATGGTTACCTCTCAACTATGGAGGCCTGCAAGGTACCTAAAACACACTGAATAAAAGCCACAAGTTGAACGTATGCACCAATATAATAATCATCATTATTATCATGAAGAATATCCGTGAAAATGAAATTATGGTTCTTAGGGCTGATGTCAGTGATGGCAGAGATATGTCCCAAGAATAATCTTGGTCATCCGCTCTGTGATAAC
This sequence comes from Cebidichthys violaceus, assembly GCF_023349555.1. NCBI lineage: Eukaryota > Metazoa > Chordata > Actinopteri > Perciformes > Stichaeidae > Cebidichthys > Cebidichthys violaceus. Next base: position 3,485,957 of record NW_027176318.1, on the reverse strand, counting down.
CTGAGGCAGGGAGACTGGATGATGGACTATGTCTCCAACAGACTCTTTGCCAAGGGTGGCGCTGTTGGAGAGGTGAGTTACAGTCAGGTTACATATCAGGGTTGTATTTTACCTGTTAATGTTGTCACATGCCATATGTATCTAATGAGAGGAAACTCCAGTACTGTAATATCATGGAGAGTCCTCTTTTCACAGCTCTAACAGGAAAATCCACATCAAATCAGCCAATCAGCAGTTAATACTTGAACATGGAGCTTCACTTTTGACCTTGGAAACAGCAGTGTGGCAAAATAATCTCAACTCAAAGGTCCACTTAGGGTTAGGTTAGTGGCAAACCCCTACTTGTACAGTAATCTGTCAACATACAAAATGTTACTGTCTGTCACTGACAACCCCTGAATAATATTATCAATTGTACTGAAATACAAAAAGAGGTGATCAAAATCAGAAGTAACAGACCAGAGCTTTACCTGCAGATCAAACCCTGAATCCGTCTACCTCCCAATGACTTCTTGTATAGAAATTTCAGATATTACAAAGAAAATTGGAAGGATATAAGACAGGAGACAGGTTGACATGCTTGTCAAACCGTTGTGTGGATCCAACCACATTTATAATGTATTAAGGCAATACTTTACAGTTTTGTTGTTATACCAGGAACCACGGAACTATTGAGATTTAGCTATTTGTCATTTCAGTGTAGACCGCATACATTTAGAAAATGTACTTGTCCTTTGACCTACAGGTGGGCCACTGGTTCCAGGCCATGTTTGGATACCTGAAACACATTCCCCGCTACCTGGTGCCTTGCTACTTTGACTCGATCATCCAGGGAGCCTACACCACTGCTGTGGAGGCTGTCTTCAAACGAATGTCAAGGTGTTCCTTTCTTTTTCCTTTGCTTTTTGATTCCTCTTTCCTTTCTCTAATGCTTTTTGATGGAGGGCGTAGTGATATTGGTTTGTCAGACAAATATATACTAATATTACTTACTGGTTTTTTTGTATCTTATATAACTTGACTATGTAGAACAAGTAGGCTTTTTGTGTTCTATTCATTCATTCATTCATTGCTTCATCCATTCCCTAAGTCACTCATCTTTTCATTAATTTGACTTGAAATGATAAATAAGACTCTGCTCATGTCAAACTGTTCACTTTGTGATAACTGTGTCCCTGTCTACTGTGTTCCTTTGGCTACAATAGCTTTGTGCAGAATGGTTCCAGCCTTGTTAAACTACTGGCACTGGGTTCGGTGCAGATGTGTAGTGTGGGTCACAGCTGGACACTGTCCACAAACTCTCCTCACCTTAAAGATGTCCCATATCATCTTAGTGAAATCACTAATCAAGAGGAGCAGTGCTTTGTGTCACTGGCAGCAGGTATGCACTTTCAATTTGTCTTTCTCATTTCAGTAGACAAAGAAAAATTAGATAAGATAACATGGGGTGAGATAGGTGTGTATTTAAGGGCCTAACCAAGGTACATACATTGTGGGAGGGTGTTTGTGTGTGCGAGGGGAGGAGGGGTCATTTGGTGTAACGCCTAGGCCAGAGATTTTCAACCGGTGTGCCGTGAGAGATCGTCAGGTGTGCCGTGGGAAAATGTCCAATTTCACTTAATCAGTCAAAATAATATTATTTAGTTGCTGCAAATAATTTGCCATTGTTGAGCGTCTGAGCCTGCAATATAGTGGCTGGCTAAGTAGTAAATACTCTTCCATGCCAGTGGGTGGCAGTAGGTAGCGCAATAATGACCGTGTTCATTTAAGACAGTAGAATGAAATGACGTGCGGGAGAGGTTGCGGTGACAAGACGAACAGCGATGGACAACATTGTAACCCAGATGAAAAGCCGAGTAAGGATCAACAAATTGAGAGACTTTTCAATAAATTGTCAGCATATATCAGACATGTCAAACTCAAATATTAAATTTGAACTGCTCAGCAATCCACAGTTGACGTGGAAAGAGCACCAAGACCTCCAGTGTAATGACTCACGCAAAGTAGGACTCTGTGGGCGCTGCACATTTTCCAAGCTTCATCCCCAAAACGATGCCTTAACTCTACAGGCCTACATGCTGCTCAAATGCTCTGCATGTTTGGAAGCACATACCTGTGTGAGCAGCTTTTTTCTGTGATGAAGATGAACAAAAACCCACATAGGAGTCATCTCACTAACCCTAACCTTCACATTCATCTTGAGGGTTTCCACAGCACAGAACCTAACCCCAGATATTAATGAACTGTCAGCCAGGAGAAGATGCCAAACATCTGGCTCTGGTACATATGCATAAAAAAATGTAGCCTACCTAAACATGTATTCTTCTTGCACTTTGCCCAATATCCCTTCTAGCCTGTTTATTAAATGTTGACCCTATTTGGCCCTCAACGTAGTCCCAATTTTTAATTTTGGCGCTGTCTGTGATCGAGTTTGACACGCCTCTCATACGCCTGCTGTATTATGCTTAAAGGTGTCATTTTACAACTTTTTTGGTTGTTTTTGTGCCGCGGGCTCTTTTTAATGTGAAAAATGTGCCGCGGCTCAGAAGAGGTTGAAAAACACTGCCCTAGGCTAATCACATGTGAAGTGGATGCAAAGTAATTACAGAAACATTGGTAAAACGAAAGAAACCTCACCTAGGAGCTGAAGACTCTTCAGGCATGCATGCTTAATAGATAATGAAAATGCGTACTGAAAACCCACCAAAATTGCAACTTGGAAGGTCAGGACCATCTACACAGGAGGCAAGTTGTCAGTTATAGCTGATGAGATGAGGATTTACAAAATCTTTCCAAGGCTTGAGTGAAACCAGGTGGCTTCAAACAGGAGAAAAATTGCAAAGTTGATTTTATGTATCCAATGACTTGTATAAGCATGGCCATTATTATTCTATTTGTGACCCGGACTCAGTTTATAATGTTAAGGTTGTCACAGGAAAAAAAATTCAGTGACACGTAGAAATGTCTGAGAGAGACTCAACATAGCATGCATTGAGAATACAAAATATGAGATGGAGATGGAGAGGGAGAGGGTTAAGGTGACGGAGATGGCATTCTTTACCTTTTGTTCTTTTCATATAACTCAGACTGCATCCAAAGACATTAACTTGTTTAAAAAAAGTCTTAATCAATAATATTCTGAATTAAACACAACAATGGAGTAGATGATGGAAGTAGCCAATGAGTGAGCCAACTCACTTCCTTCTCAACTCTGAGATGTGGAGTACTAATCATACAAGGCGAGTACTGAATCCAATTATATTCAGGGTTTTAAATGGTGACTGGGTCCGACCTAACTGTCAAAAATACTACTACTCACAAGCAGGTGAAAGCAGGAGAGCAATGCTAGTATCTGTGTGCTAGGGGATAAACTAATTCCGCTAGCCTGCACAGATGAGCTACAAGCAGCTGATAACTTCAAATACAAGTTTGTCTGTCCCATACACAACATTGTGATGATCAGAGTACCACTCACACCCAGCACAGAGAACAGACCGGAGAATGGAGTTCTCAAAATCAAAGTTTTACTGAGGCTCAGTTCAAAACAAGGCAGGACAAGCATCTAGCAGAAATAACACACATACATAAAAATGGTCCAAAAACAAAAAAGGAAGTGGAATTAACCAGAGTTCATGCGAGTCGTCACAAACATAAATATTGTACAGTAATACACAATACTTTACCAAGTGGAGCACACGTTACTATGGATCCCCTATCATCTCCAAACTGAGCATTCATTTCTCATAGTGAAGCAATCCCATGAAAAAAACCCAAATCAACAATACAGTTCTCCCACTAACTGGTATTGTGTGTGTATCAAAGCCTGATCTAGCTTCTTCCTTTGTGCGATAGAGCTTCATTATTGTCCAAATACTATCAAAAACACATCAAAGATCTGCACCGGGTGATATGTTCCGTCATTACGAACACAGTTTATTTTGACTCAGTCCCACATACACCTTCATGCTGACACAGATTCTCACTAGAACACCAAAATGTAGATTATTTTGCTGCTTTAAATAATCCCCAACAAATACACTATTGCTAGATATGTCTAGCTGTTTTATGATATCAATGAGCATTTTACTATAAATCATACAAATGATATATTCTAAAAAAATATTTCATTTATAAAAATAAACCATATATGCAGTTATATCGCAGCTTTTAAAGATTCAAGGCTTCAGTATAGGCACCAATAGGCATGGGGCTGAGAACCACAGAGTAGGGAGGTCAGAAGGTATTCAGAACACATAAGACAAATACATGATAACACCAGCCTTATCTTTTAATAGTTTTAATCTAAACTTTGCAAGGCACAGCATAGGTTCTTTTCAACCCTTGGTATGTAAAATATAGTATAGACTAATAGGGTATTACAGTACATAGGCAAAACATCCCCAGACCCACTATTGCACTGAGATAATAGTTGTTTATCTTTACTAAGGTCTTCCTCACTTTTGTGCCGGGGCATTCCGTTGTTGGAGCCGTGACACTTTCATTTCCCTGAGAGGACTGCTGTTGCTCACTGGCAGACATCTGGAAGCTCGGTGAGTCCGCCACACAACTCCACAAGGGAGGAGAATATGGGCTTCAAGGCATTTAGGGCTTTGGGCAGTCTGTTTGGACTGATGGTACTGTGCTCTTTCTTTCTTTACCAAACTAATGCTAATACTAAACTAATCTGATTAAAATGTCCAATAGTGCAACTACCTATTTAGGTTTATTTCTGGCAGTCAACCTACTCTCAAATGACCAGAGTGTGCCGAGACCAGGTCAACTGGGTTTGTGAAAGATTCACTTTAAAAGTACTATAATTAGAAATTAGAGCTTTTGCTGACAGCCACTTTACCAGTTGTATTTACTAGATATCACCTGATATCAATAGTCTGTCGTCAGATGACTTATGATAAGTTAACAACATCATGCTATTATCTAACATATTTCCTCTTGCATGATGAATACATGCATATATTTCCAAAAGTGCAAGTTCAGCTGGAGAATACACTTTCTTTGTGCTCCTTTGTTTTTGGACATGTGCAACACCTGTCAGGCATCAGAAGAAATTATTCAGCAAGATTTTATGCAAACCCCATAACTGCAGATACAGCAGCACTGGTATTTCTATGTTTCCCACAGGGATTTGTGAGACTGTGGTGGGTAGACCTCAGACCCTTTAGAAGGGAAGACAAATGTCTACATTTCAAAAGTAAAATGCATTAATCTGGTGCACAAGGGGATCCTCACATACCGAGTGGCCGTCCCTGACCCACAGAGTAGAAATCCCTGGGCAGACTGACCCATTGACAAGTGTAAAACTATTTTTGGTTCATTTTTGAGCTGTGGTGGGCCTTCACAGTCTAGGTAGCCTAATCAATGGTAAACACTCTATCTTTACTGTTGCCTTGCTGCCAAATTGATTTATTTCCTACCCATTATGACACTGACGCATACATATGCACGCTTAATCTATAAACCACCTGTCCCGATTATCACAGGAACATCATCCTGGTATTTGCGGGGACATTGCATCATGGCCTGATCCCTAACCTGCTGGGCCAGGGCTGCAGTGTGCGCTACAACTGCAGGGATACTGTGTGGTGGTGGCTGCAGTGTATTCAGGAGTACTGCACACTTGTACAAGACGGTGTCTCCATCCTCAAGTGTCCTGTCCAAAGGATGTACCCCACTAATGTGTCTCAGCCTACTGGAGCATCATTGGTATGGAATTTGCACTGTTTTCTCACTGGTTCATGAGTGAGCCTCTAATGATCAAATCCATACCAGAGAGGTGCTATGATTACCTTTTTCTAATTTATTGGCAATGAACAGATAAGCCTATTTTCAACTGTCAACTCATGTGGAATGGATTATTATATGAATGTAAAATATGTAAGCTGTAACATAATTGTGTTTGTTAAATATCACAGTGATGTGACCAGAAGTCATGTGAACAGTTTCATTCTGCTCTACCACAGCCTGTTATTTATCACAGTCACATACAATTACAACATGAAACTTTATGCACTACAAGCTAGAAGAAGGTGATACTAGCAGCATGTGTATGATCAGGGGTGGAAGAAGCATTCAGATCCTTTACAGCAGAGGTCTTCAACAGGGAGTCCGCGACCCCTAGGGGGTCTGCCAAATTTTGGGTTGATTAGACAATTATTATTTTATTTTATTTCAATCTGTTGAAATTTGAGATTTGAATCTGTCCATTATTTTAATAACAGGTATGTTTATGCATGGCAGTGGCACTAATAGGCCATCACTCGTTTATGTTTAAAATAAAAACATAATTATAATAGCTTGTATGCATGATTATCATGCAATTGACAGACAATGTTGATATTGGCATTGGTATCAGTTGACGAGGTATGTTTATGAATGGCAGTGGCACGGCCACCCTACTCACTGTACCTTTAAAATAAAAACATGAATATATGAACCTGTGTAATATTTGAATAGCTTAGTATTGAATGCACAATAACAAGGTATGTTTATACATGGCGCTAGGCCCAGTTTAATATAAAACACAATTTTATACAATATATATAGAAGGGGGACCCTGCTCCATCTCTCTATCAGTTTGGGCGACTTTGGCCTGAAAAACGTTGAAGACCCCTGCTCTACAGTAAAAATAGCAGATGCACCGTGTAAAGAAAATCCATTACAAATATATATCAGCTATTTATAAAAAATGCATATGCTATAGCATAAAATGGAAATACACAAGGTAACTGTATCAAAACTGTATTTGCGTACTGTTGCATACCATGCAGTGGCCAATTCATTGTCATTTCAAGAAGAGCTTTAAAAATTAGATATTTTTTAATTTTGTTAAAATTGATCATTTTACTGACTTTAAAAAAATTTGTTATCATATCATGTGGATAATTTTAACCGTGTGTCTCTTTTAGGATCAGCCACTGTATGAAGTGATCCAAGAGGTCATGCAGAGGCACATGCAGGGTATCCTGTTCAGAGAGACCAATGCTGGGCCACAGCTGGATAGCAATATGACTGATGAAGGTATCTGCATGTACTTCTTAACAATACTGCTTACTAATTCATATTAGATGTCTACCTTTACACAGATCAGGTCACACCAGGCATTCTTCGTGGTTGTGCATCAATAGATTGAGTGGTAAATTCACAAAAAGGCATGTTTATATATGATATGGATTCACTCAACAAGGTTCCCAAGCTGGACTCAAGACATTGCCCACAAGAATCACAAGGTTCTTCAGTATGGGGGCAGTCAGTGGAAAGGGGACTTGCACACGCTTCTATACAGTACATACTACAATCTGCATCTACAGATTTGATCCACACATGCACACTAGAGAACATGATGGTGATCTCCTGACGGTTAGAAGAACATCTCCTTTGTTTGTTGTATTTGTCCGAACAACATGACAAAGTAAAATGGTAAATGGACTGTACGTATTTTTTCTTTTCTGGTCTTCCGACCACTCAAAGCGATTTAACCAGGGCCGGGAAGTTAACGTGTTATTATCGCGTTAACGCATCTATTAATTAATGCCGACAATTATTTTATCGCGCATTAACGCAGTTGTTTTTTTAATCACCCAAACAAACGGTGGAGGGAGGCTTCAGCAGACTACGTTGATGCAGCGTGTGGGAGAAGTATAGATAAACAAAAGCAAGACAAGCTAACAAATGCCACAGTGAAGTGGATAGATACAAACTGCAGGCCGATTAGTATCGTGGAAGATGTCGGTCTGAGGAACGTTCTTAGGATCGCAACGAACGACGTATGAGCCTCCCTCAAGACGCACCGTCACCACAGTTACTCCTCTGCTCCAGAGAGCTGTAATACTCTCATCAGATAGCTGTTTACAGTTTGTCTGCGTGCATTATGCTGCATGTATCTGTCACTATGGAATAAACCATAAATGAATAAATAGAGCCATGTTCACTGCAGCAATTGTACTCACAAACACTTAATGAAAACTCATATCATACTTGGTGATATCTGCACAGTATTAGAAGACTATTTAAAACTAATGACGCTCTGTTCTGCGGTTCTTTAACGTTATTTGACGTTATTTTACAGATGATAATAATTTCACCAGCGGTTATAAATAAGCACCTGGGCATGAACCATACATAGTGTGAATGGCTGTCCAGGCATATTTTGATTGTATTATTTGCGACTGCACAACCGAGGTAAATATCACTTTGTTTTTTCGTTTTTTTGGGTGTGTGTCTTCTTATGTGGCAAAATGGGACCTGCATGTCCTGCATTTTATTGTGCAACTCTGTTGTACATTGACAATAAATAACCTTATAACTTTGACATGCTGCTTACATTCTGACAATGTTAATAGCAGTCCATCTCACTCCCGCCAGGATTTAATGTAGAGGTCGGAGTAGACCAGACCACTGGTTTCATTTATGGAGGAAATCGCTTCAACTGTGGAACTTGGATGGACAAGATGGGTGAGAGTGAAAAGGCGCACAACAAGGGAATACCTGCTACACCCAGGTACATTATCTCCGTTTTGGTTAGTTCAGGAAACATCCAACATTATTTTCATTCTGTATAAACTTACTAAGGAACAGGATACCTCAGACTTTGAGCAGGCTGCATGAGGTATTTTATTTGTGGACAATGTTATGCCTCTTATATATGGACTTGATGTTTGTGTAATTTGTCATTACAAACTTGTTTGCCCAACATTCCAGACTATGAAATTACCTATAGTCTAGATACCTAGCAGTAAACAAAGAAAGCATTATAACCTGAAAGGTTCTCTTCCCCGGAGGGGATAAAAAAGAAAGGGCTTTTGTGGGACTAGGGTTAGGGTTAGCAGGAAGCGCCGAACTGAGTTGTAATAACAATACAGACGACATTGATGCTGCTATTAAGGCTGTTCTTGTCACACCTGTATGTCAAGCTGGGTTTTTGTCCTGTCTCCACGTTTGTTTTGTGACTTCCTCTTTTATTTTGGAAATTAACTCTCCTCTCGTTTCAGGTTCCTTGCCCTTCCTCATGTGTCACCAGTCTAATTGTCTTCCCTGATTCCTGATTGTCTCCACCTGTTCCCCACTTCCCTCATGTGTACTTATAGTCTGCGTCTCCCCTTGTCCTGTGCCAGTGTGTCATGTCCTTTCGTCTTGCACACCCGCCTTATGCTATTAGCACGTCCAAGCCATAGTTTTGTCTGTCCCGTTCTTGTTTCTTGTTTCTTGTTTCCTCGGTAACAGAGATTTTGTTTTGCATTTTGCCATTGTGACCATTCAGCTCTTCAAGTTAATTCAGAGCATTTTTTATTTGTAAGTTTTATACCTTCCTCGAGAAGTGATTTTTGGTTTGGCTTTTGCCGTTTTGACTTTACAGCTCCTTGAGTTAAATCAGAGCTTTTTTAGTTCTGCTTTGTTGTTTTCTTCTTTCCTCGCCAGAGCATTTTTAGTTCTGCTTTGTTAGTTTTTTTTTCCTTCCTCGCTAAGAGAGGTTTTTGTTTCCAGGGATTTCCCTGTGCATTTTTTGTTGGAAATAAAAGATCGTCAGCTGAACCTCTACTCTGCGTCCGAGTCCTCATCAAGAGCTCCCTCCGTGACAGTTCTAAATCTATTTAAAGTACCGAACTGCACTCTGCTTTGATATCTGGGAAAAAAACAGAATTTACCTCTGTCGTTCTGCTAAGAGATGTCGGGTTGAGACTCTGGCATAGCTTCTTTTTCCATCTTCCATCTTTGTTGGCCTTTCAGGGTCCCTCTTGTATACTCTTCTCATGCCTTCCTCATTTGTGTCTGTAGCTGTAAAGTTAAGCTCTGACTGCCACCTCTTTACCACACATTGTGAATCTTCAACCCATACAAGTAATCCTCCCAGAATAGATTCCTGGTCAATAAAGGAGACTGACATGTCATTCACCAATTCATACATTTATTCATACACTGATGGCAGGAGCTATAATGCAAAGTGCCACCTGCCCATTAGGACTATTTAACATTCATACCCATTCATACACCGCAGGCTCAGCCTACGGGAGCAATTTGGGGTTCAGAGTCTTGCCCAAGGACACATGTGTCCTTGCCTAAAGACACATTGACTTGGACAGACGGAGCCAAAGGTCGAACCGCCGTTCCTCTGATTTAAGGACGACCCGCTCTAACAATGAGCCACAGTCACCCTAGTGATTGGTTAGCGAAATTGGTTAACGAAAAATTAACCCCCAACAACCGATTAGAGTGGAGGCAATGAAAGACTGAAGATGGAAACATCAGCCTGGATTAAAGATCGACTACAAATGGTTAATTCATTGGATATCGAATTACAGGAGTTGCTGGCATTTTTGTTGTGCAGTTAAATTCTGCATTTTATAATTCAATCATTTATAAAATATGAATATACAATCATGAAACACATAATAGACAAGCTTATTAATCAAGAATAAAACATTTATAACTGTTGTTATTAATTGTATACGAAGGAGTGTTAATGTGGGAACAATGCTTTATCTATGATTAATTAAGTGTTTACTCATACTTAACTAATGCTTCATAGTGTGTAGTTATTATAAAGTGTTACCCACATTTCTTTATTCTCAGCTCTTGGACCAGAGTAAATATGAGTTTGTCTGCTGCTGGATCTCAGTGGTGAACTGAATTTGACAGATAGACGTCTGTTAAACTGGACAACCTACACAGCTCAATATTTCTCATTTGATACACCTTTTCTAACTTTGCACCTGCTTCCTGTTATGATCACTGCAAGTCTTTGTATCTCTGTGTGTTTGTGTGTGATCTAGGGATGGCTCAGCAGTAGAGATAGTGGGCCTGTGTAAATCTACTCTATGCTGGATTGTGAAGCTCTACAACAATGGCCACTTCCCCTATGCAGCAGTCAACATACACAGAGAAGGTACAATCACATACACTTCATAACAGGATGTTTTATAGTGCTGATAACAGACTGGCTAAAATACACTTTTTACAACACAAACCATACACACACACACACACACACACACACACACACACACACACACACACACACACACATATTCTTATAATGATTTGAAGGATTTTCTCACTGATTTAAAATCCCATCATTGCCTCCACATTACATCAATCACATCATAGTTTATGCTAAGAACAGTCTTCTGTGCTTTCCCAAATGCTGCGATTTATTCATTTTTGGCACCAGGACCAGATCTAAAGCTGCATTTAGTTCATACAAGCCAATACTCTGGAAAAGCCGTCCAATAGATTTGAGAATGGGCACTTGTCCCTTAACAACTAAAATCTTTTTGAGATGTTAGTTGCGTCACATTTCACCCCAGGTCATTGTAAGTACAGGAAAGATTGGAAATGATTTGATTACACAAGGTGTAAAGCTACAAGAGGTCCCTCTTCTAAGGTAGCTAAGGTATGGAGTTTGTCTTCCTTTGAACATAAGCTGTAAGTGTGACCTTACCATCACTACCACAACTAATGAGCATCTTGGCTGCCCTAGAGGAGACAGCATTTTGGACCAAGATAATCATGGGAAAGACCAACCCTGACTCTTAAAAAATGACAGTCCCATAAAACTAAGGGAAAACACTGCTCATTTTTACTAAAGGGTGCCAATAATTCTGGAGGGCACTGTATGGTCCCCCATATGAAAGAGATATTTTTATCGAGATTAAAAAAAACAAACTTAGGCAATACTATAATTTGAATTAGGTTAATGTGCCCCACTAATGAACGGAAACAAAGCCCAGTGATTCATATCCTGTTTACATTTATTCAGACAGACAATGTAGTTTTTTTAAAAAGTAGATTGGAAGGAGCGACTGACCTCAAATCAATCTCGGGCCTCCTTAAAAGGGAAAATGCTCTGCTTCAGAATTTAAAAGGAAAAGTTCGCTTTTTTGTAAATTTAGCTTATATCCTGTTATTTTCCCAATATTTTCCCAAACTAGTTTAGGAAATCTAGAATACAGGGGAGTGATAAAGATGGGTTGGAGACGTACAACAGCAAATCATCTGCGTAAAGAGAAACTTTAAGCTCTAAATCACCCCGAGGTATACTGTTGAAGTCCTTACAGAGTTGCAGGGCCACTGCTAGGGGTTCAATGGCTAGTGCAAACAAGGAGGAGAAAGAGGACACATCTGTCTTCTTCTCCTTCCAAAAGGTAATTTGCCAGATTGAGTATCGTTAGAGATTACAGCTGGTAGCGGAGAGGAATAAGATGACCAACTAACATTCACTGAGCATGTTGCACCTGTCATTTGGTCATGTTGTTTTGCACTATATAACATTATAAAGGTAAATTATGCAGATCAACTTGTTGTATAACCACAACATCTTATACCTTGACGGGTGTAACGCCCTGGGTCTGATAACGTCCCTTATTGTGTCATCACTGACATATCATATTAAAATATCACTTTCACAGGAGAGTGTTACAACCTGCTGCAAACAGCCATCATCCCTGTACCTAAAAAGTCTGCAGTGTCCAGTCTAAACGACTATCGCCCTGTGGCACTCACCCCATTCTGATGAAATGCTTTGAGAAACTGTTTTTCCAGCATATCAAAAACATCCCAGCCAGCCCGGACCCTCACCTGTTTGCATACAGAGCCAACATATCCACAGGGAGGGCCAGACTTCATATGCAGTGTTGTAGGCTATTTTTGCTTTATTTCTAAAGAAAAATAGGGTAATGGGCTATTAGAAGGTAAGAACTTTAAAGGGTTCTCATACTTTTCAATGGACTATAAATTAGCAGCTGAGATTCTTTAATCTAAAACTGCACAATCAAATCAATCAAAATAGATATTCTTGCTAATCACTGACATATGACTGAGAAATAAAAAATAAAATTGTGCCTAGTATTTATAATACACAAAATACAAAACACAAAAGTTTTTTTTAATTTAAAAACAGTGGTATCATCTAAAAATCCTGGCATTTAAAGGGTTACAAATCTGAAAAAAAAGAATAAATGGTAGTTTGGATCAGGACTGAAGTGGAAAATAATATATAGTATATTTTATGACCATTTTACTAGGGGACATTTTTGTCTTCTGAGGTACCAAGAGGGAGATTATTTTTACTTACAGTGTACAAAAAGTAATTCAAAATCAATAGTGGTAGTAATATATGTTTAACTACGAAAAAGCACAAAAATGAGGGTTAGAAATCTGAAAATGAATAAATATTTTTAAGGGACTGATTTTAAGTCATCAGAAGTTAATATAATATTTTTATAACCGTTTACCTAGGGGACATTTTTGTAATCTAATGACACCAGAGCAACTTTTTTAAAGTGAGGCACCAGCTCATAAGTCCTAATTATGGCATTTTTAACTTTTTCATACTTAAGACTCTTGTGCCTTACTAACCAACTTGTATTGCAGTAGTAGAGGCCAGACATCCTTGGCCCAATTTAAGGGAGCAGCAATCTGTTCAAATGCACTGAAAAAAGCATCTACTTCAGTTTACCGGGATGGAGGGACCAGTGCAATGTTCTTGCTTAAATCGAATGCTGGAGTTGATACTGAAGGAGGGAACACAGCAGAAGCAGTAGCATTCTTTTTAGACTAACTCAACTACTGGATTTTAGATAGATAGATAGATAGATAGCTAGATAGATAGATACTAACTTTATTGATCCCGCGAGGGGAAATTATTTTGTTACAAGCAGCAATAGGTTACAGAGCAGCAATAGGTCACAGGTAAAAAATGTTATTATATATAAAGAAAAAAGAAAAAGAAAAATACAAGAAAAATACACGTCACAATATATACAATTATCATATAGTAAAGATGTTATATAAAAATTGCACACTATATACACAGTGAATAGAACAGAATAATATTAAATCAACTAAATAAACAGTAGTGCAGAGGTTTAACGATTTGATTTGGCCCGAGGTGATTTATTGTACAGTCTTATAGCAGTAGGCAGGAATGTTCTCCTGTACCTGTCCTTATGACAGCGGAGCTGGATCATTCTGTTGGAGAAAGTGCTCCGCTGTCCCTGCAGTAGGTGGTGGAGAGGGTGGTCCGGGTTATCCAATATGGATAATAGTTTCTTCAGTGTCCTCCTCTCCACCACCTGTTCCAGATAGTCTTGTTTACAGCCGATGATGGAGCCGGCCTTCTTAACCAGTTTTTTGAGTCTGTTGGTGTCTCCGGCTCTAATGCTGCTCCCCCAGCAGACTACGGCGAAGTACAGTGCACTGGCCACAACAGACTGGTAGAACATCTCCAACATCTTGCTGCACACGTTGAAGGATCGAAGTTTCCTCAAGAAAAAGAGTCGACTCATCCCCTTCTTGTACACAGCGTTGATGTTGGCCTTCCAGCTCAGTCTGCTGTCGATGGAGACACCCAGGTACTTGTACTCCTTCACCATGTCCACGTCCTCTCCCAGAACTCTCAGCGGCTGTGGAGCCGTCGTCCTCCTCCTGAAGTCGACCACCATCTCTCTGGTCTTGGCCACGTTCAGAAGCAGGTGATTTCTACCGGCCCACTCCACAAAGTCATCCACTACTGCCCTGTACTCCTCCTCCCGTCCGTCCCTTATACACCCGACCACTGCAGAGTCATCAGAGTACTTCTGCAGATGGCATGACCCCGAGTTGTACTGGAAGTCAGTGGTGTATAAGGTGAACAGGAAGGGAGACAGAACAGTTCCCTGTGGGGCTCCAGTATCACTGACCACCGTATCAGACAGCACACGGCCCAGTCGGACAAACTGTGGTCTGCCTGTGAGGTAGTCAGTGATCCAGGAGACGGTGGACGCGTTAACCCCCACCTCCCGCAGCTTCTCACTCAGTAGCACTGGTTGGATGGTGTTAAATGCACTGGAGAAGTCAAAGAAAGTGATTCTCACAGAGCCACCGGTTCCATCCAGGTGCGACTGAGCTCGTTGCAGCAGGTAGATGATGGCGTCGTCCACTCCCACATGAGGCTGGTATGCAAATTGCAGAGGGTCCAGTGATGATTTCACCTGCGGCCGGAGGTGGGCCAAGACCAGCCTCTCCAGCACCTTCATCACATGGGATGTGAGGGCAACTGGTCGGTAGTCATTGAGGCCAGATGGTGTCGTCTTCTTAGGAACAGGAACCAGGCACGACGTCTTCCACAGCACCGGGACTTCCTCCTGCTTCAGGCTCAGGTTGTAGAGGTGTTGTAGGACATCAGACAGCTGGATGGCGCAGGTCTTCAGGACCCTGGGGCTGATGCCATCAGGTCCCTCAGCCTTTCCTTGGTGGAGTCTCTCCAGCTGTCTTCTAACCTGGCCAGTCGTCACAGAGAGGGGGGGGGGAGGGTGGTCATGGTGTCGGTGGTGGAAGAGCCCTTTGAAGTAGAGGGCTCATTGTCCGTGACGCTCACCAGGGGGGACAGAGGGGGGAGGGGAGGAGGCAGCTGAGGTGTTTGTGAGGTGAGGTGTGTTGAGGAGACAGATGAGGGCTGTGAGCTAAATCTATTGAAGAAACAGTTTAGCTCGTTGGCCCTCTCCAGGGATCCCCCTGGTTGTCTCCCTCCAACCTTGAAGCCAGTAATCAGCTTCATCCCGGTCCACACCTTCCTCACATTGTTCTGCTGGAGTTTGGCCTCCAGCTTCCTCCTGTAGGTGTCCTTTGCACTCCCTGATCTTCACCTTCAGGTCACGCTGGACTCTCCTGAGCTCATTCCTGTCCCCAGACCTGAAAGCAGCTTTCTTCTTATTAAGAAGTGCTTTCAGGTCACTGGTGATCCATGGCTTGTTGTTTGGGAATCAGTGTACAGTCCAGGATGGAATGGTAGAGTGTTCACAGAATTTTATGTATTCTGTGATACAGTCCGTCATGCTGTTGATGTCCTCCTCATGTGGTCCACACAGCACATCCCAATCCGTTGACTCAAAGCAGTCCTGCAGGGCGTCCTTAGCCTCCTGAGACCACCTCCTCACAGTCCTGGTGGTCACAGGCTGCCTCTGTACCAGAGGAACATACCTGGGTGTCAACAGGATCAGGTTGTGATCGGCTTTATCCCGGGTGGTGTGATTAAAGTCTCCAGTAATTGCCAAAAATGCACCAGGCAAGCTTATGGCAGCAAGACAAACTAAGCACAACTTTAAACAGACACCCACATTAGACACAGGATAAGAATCAATAGGGAATGGCTCAACCCGTGGCAGCTGGAGAGGTGGTTTTACCTCAAGTGGCTCAGCAGGCTTACCCAAACCCTTAACAAAAATGTAACCAAATTTATAAGAGAAGGCTGCTGGAACAACTAATAATATTTATTGACAGAAAAATGATTAACGGAAATAAACCAACTTAAATTGCATAAGTGGAAGCAAAAGATGCCAGGGTCTCCAAGGCCAAATAAAAGAAAATAAAAAAATGACATTAACTGGAAAATAGGAAGGTCAACTGGCCTACCAAACCAAACAGAAAAACAATACTATGCTTCCTAACTAACCACAAAAAAGGAGAAAACAGGAAGAGCAATGTAAATGGCAAACCTCCACAAGGCTTCCCCAAAGTCACCCAGACTGGTTAAACAAAACATCTCACCAACTCGACAGTCAAGACAAAACAATAACTATACAGAGCTGTATCAAGAAGCTATCTAAAACAGTTCCAGCAGTAGGAATAAGCTCAAGACAGCAGCAGAACAAACAGCTCAAAGGTCAAAAGGCGGGAGCATTGGATCTTTTGGGTTCGTATACAGTTCCATTGACACACTGATGAAGTTCAGGTGTTGGTGCTCCATGCACTGAAAGTGACGTGGCAGACCTGAAATGCAGCGAAAAAGCTCTCTTCCAAAAAGAGGCACTATACTTGAATTATCTCATTCAGGAAGCAGCCTTGTGTCTCTTGTCTCAGGTGGAATATGGAAACAAACTTTTTTTTATTGGCTTTTACTTGATCTTCTGTGGCTTCAATTGTATGTCATTCTTATGCTGTGTTTGTTAAATTATTAAAATAAATGTAGTCAGGAGTGTAAAATGTGTACTGGTGGGTAGTTCAGCCCTGCCTTTGATCCCAAATGTTCTTCAACCACCTGCTTCAACCAATTGTTTTTCTAGTATTTACAATAGCACTTCTTAACAGGCTTTCAGTAGCTGAAATCAGCTTTGGATGTTCCCCTCTTGTTGGAACTATTGGTAATGACACAAAATCACATTGTAGAAAGCAATTGCAAGAAGCTCCTTCAGTTAAAACCTTTTCTTTCTACCAATGTTGGTGGTTATTTAACTTTATAGATGAATGGATTGTGTAGTCTCTATAACCATCTCTATTCTTTATCATCCTACATTTTTGATTTCAGGACAGACATATTCTGTGTCATATTTGGAGTGGGATCTTAAGATCCAGGAGAACTTTGAGAAGAAGTTCTACATTTCCCATGATCCCCAAGACCCGGCAGAAAAGCACCCCAAGTTTATCCACAAAAGAGGTATCTACAAGGACAGTTTTGGGGCTTCCAGCCCCTGGTGTGACTACCAGCTCCGGACTAACTTTCTCATTGCCATGATGGTGGTAAGTAGCAACAGCCTCTGTACTTCAGTGTACATTTTGGCCAGTTCCATTTTGGATTCCGTTCTAGGTTGATAAAATACCCAGATTCCCTAAGCTCAGAGACTAATGAATCTGTTAGCAAATATTTATATGTCTTTCTTTTTATAGAGCAATGTTGAAAACATTCAAGTAGCAGGCTTCTCATTTCTAGTTGATGTTGATTGTCCTTTTTGCCAATTTAAATTGCAGCTGTCACTAATTAATGTTCTCTTACTATAAAAAGGCTCAAATGAAACTTGGTTGTTGTTGGTTTCATGTACTGTAGGTCAAAGTATTCTCAGCCAAAGAAATGAAAGAAGCACCACTTTGCAAAATGTTCCCACAATTGCAAGATGACTTTGTGTTTTTGTTCAACAAGTGTCACAATCTCAATTATTACTTTGTATATCAGTAATCTAAAGTAATCAATCAGAACAAGAGTTCTGAGTTCTAAACAATGTGCATTCAGGAATCATGGCACGAAAAATTGTGAATGATGCATATATACCATGAGATTTATTATTATAACATGTTACACATATGACTCCAAATGTACTGTACATAGTGTTAAATGCAAATGCAAATGTCTTAGCCAGACCAAAAGAATAATACAGTTTTGTTAATCCAGTCAATGTTATTTTAAGTTTATAGTGTCATTTTAGATAAATAAAAATCTGTGTGTGTGTGTGTGTGTGTGTGTGTGTGTGTGTGTGTGTGTGTGTGTGTGTGTGTGTGATGCAGGCTCCTGAGCTGTTCACAGTAGAGAAAGCGTGGGAGGCTCTGGGTGTAGCTGAGAAGAAGCTTCTGGGGCCCTTGGGAATGAAGACCTTGGACCCTGAGTTAGTTTCCTGCTTAAGTATTGAGGGCTGCTTGGCTTTGGAGGGTTGGGTACTATAACAAAGTCAGGAAGCACAGTCTTAAATGAGCCGAATATGTAAATAAATAAATGTATAAAATGTATCACTTTGGTCATGGTTAAAGTCATGGTAAATAACTAATAACTGATGGTTTGTTAATTGTGCATATACCCAAAATAATCATATATTATCAGATATAAACATACATTTAGTTACTTCATATGCATCAGATACACTTAGCTACTTAATTTGCATCAGCTACAATGAGTAATAAAATAAATGCAGCAACTGTCATGGTAGATTACTGTGGGAAGAGTAGGTTATTCGAGGTAAGCAAGATGTTGCTAGAACGGGGGTTGGGAATGGACGCTAACAAACTTCCATGTCCTAGATCAAGACAGGCAAATTACAATGTATCTACATGCTACCGGACGTACATGTGTGCCACATGGAGAAAGCGTTGTTAATGGTCGACATCTTCTAGGACAGGGCTCCGGGGTAGGAAGCCGGAAGGGAATTCTGGAGGTATAAAATCTGCAACCGCGACTCATATTCTGGAGTTGTTTATTGGCAGTAGGAGAACTCCGAAATTATTTTAATTTGAAAAAATGTAAATAGCAGCAACACTAATTGAACTGTCTGTGTGTATCTATTTGCACGTTAGCAGAGCAGCTGTAGTAACAACTTGGCTAATGCGTTCTTGGCTAATGTTACCTCAGTTTTGTTGGGCTAGCATTTCATCATGTATCGTTTGTTTACCACGTAGTTCTACTGATCCAACTGCTAATACAGGCTCCCACTGGGATGGTTCTTCTGGAGAATCCATTGGAGCTTTCATGAACTTACCCAAGTACAAGTCCATCCCTTACTCCAGGGAGTCTTTACTGTAGTTGTGGCTGATTCAGACCATGGTTTAAACACAAATATACCATTGTAGTCTGTGCTGAAATTGTTACCAAGGTATTTAGTTAGGGTCTTTATACAACCTATTTTACCCTAGTTGGATTCCATCACATTTAGCCATTGCCTGGAGCTTGTAGTTAATCAAGTTCACATTAAGATGGGCTGATTTATAAGAATACAATTTTCCATTCACAGTAAATCTCCTATTTGGAGTGGAATTCCCTGAAAATATAATAAATTGTAAAATACTAATGAATAGTACAAAATAAAAGTTTCTGCTGTCGTGTCCACCATAGGTGCTTACGATCTATAGATTGACGCACAGAAACATCACAAAGAACATGTTGTGTGCACCTTTCAAAACAATATGTGATTGTTGGCAATTGATTTAAGACAGATGTTCTCCAAGTTTTTGTACCTTGTCCTTCTGCAGTGACATGGTATACTGTGGAGTCTACGACAACAGCCTGGATAATGATAACTTCAACCAAGCCAAGGGCTTCAACTATCATCAAGGCCCAGTAAGCAAGTGTACTGTAACCTCCCCCCCAACAGCAGTAATTCTAGCAATTGACGCCTTTTTCCTTCTCTTACAGGAATGGTTGTGGCCCACCGGCTACTTCCTGAGGGCCAAACTGTACTTTGCCAGGAAAATGGGAGAGGAGACATATGACAAAACCATTGTCCTGGTGAAAAATGTACTGTCTCATCATGCTGTACACATGGAGAGGTATTCACAGTCAGCATGGTATTGCTGTTACAGATCTTCAGACCTGGCAGTAGACATTTAGCTTGTTTAACTAGCATGTATCTTGAAGTACCACTGGTAGGATCCACAAATGTAGGAGTGACTCCCATTAATTACTTCGCTTTATCCATGTTTGTGATGGCCACTCTGCTCTCCAATGTCTTCCTCTAGGTCCCCTTGGAAAGGTCTCCCTGGGCTGACTAATGAGAATGGCCTGCACTGCTCATTCAGCTGTGAGAGCCAAGCCTCATCCATGGCTACTATCCTGGAGGTTCTGTATGACCTTTGATCCCAACAACCCAAACAACAACAGTGACCCCAAACCCGCTTACACGAACAAATAGCCTACAGTAAATCCTCTTGTCACAAGCTGTGAAGGGCTTGTCACTTCCTACTGCATGACTACACCATGTTTCCTTGAGGGCAAGGTGTAGGGTAATAGAATTCATACTCATCTGATCAAACCTGCTGAAAATATGCTTGGGACAATAACAAATTTAAAATGATATTTAATAAGTACAGGTGTCTTTTTTTACCATAATCAACAATCCTTCAAAGGTGATTTTACCCATAGCATAAGCATACACTTCAAGTTCAATCAACATGGTTTGGATATTCAAACTATGTTGATTGAACTTGAGGTGTATGTGAGGTTGTGCCTGGGGTGTATGAATGGGTATGAATGTTAATTAGTCCTGATGGGCAGGTGGCACCTTGTATGGTAGCCTCTGCCATTAGTATGGGTGAATGGCATGCAGTGTTAACGTGCTTTGAGTAGTTGGAATACTAGAAAAGCATATGTATAGAGAATAATTCCGCTGCTAGTTTATCATGTTTCTCCTCTGTCATGGAAAAGAAGTTCAGACCGGATCAGTTGATGAAGTCTAAACTACTGTTCCCCAACTCTATTCTTATTGTATACTTAATACCTATTGGAGTCTTGATGATCTTTGAAGAATGCACTGGAATCACACAGAATTCAATGCAATAGAGTTTATTCTTCAGGCCAAAAATCAACCCATTAAATCACAGAGTGTGTCACTTTCCCTGTCATGTGGGTGTGAGTTATGTTTGTATGGTTTCTACTGTGTGTATTGCATGTACCAATGTGTCATAGTCAGCTTCATCTTTCTAGTGGGATTTGAAAGCCTTTTCCTGATGCCGCGCAGCACAGCTCGGCAATTTTTTATCACAAACCTAGCGGCATTCCCTTGTCTTTCCCATGACAGCTTTTCTACACACCTGCTATGACTCTTTAGTAGTAAAGCCAGCCTTACCACACACATGCTATGACTCTTTAGTAGTAAAGCCAGCCTTACCACACACCTGCTATGACTCTTTAGTAGTAAAGCAAGCCTTACCACTCGCCTGCTATGACTCTTCAGTAGTAAAGCCAGCCTTACCACACACATGCTATGACTCTTTAGTAGTAAAGCCAGCCTTACCACACACCTGCTATGACTCTTTAGTAGTGTTTTTCAACAAGAGCCTCTGATCCTTACTGAATCAAACTGGCTGTAACCCATTCAGACCACACTATATCCAAACATTCAAACTAGTTCTCAATATGCAGATCTTATATAAGTGAATTTTAAACATTTAAATAATATTAAACAAATAGATTTAATCAATGGTGCTATCATGATAAATTAACCTCCAACACTGCCACTGGACTCTATGGGTTTAATCTCCTAAAATCATTCTCCCAATGAAAATTTGCTGACTGCAATCCTAACTGGCCTGCCGAGTGCTGCCCAAGAATGGACACAGGCAGCTTTGGACTCACTTCTGATTCTTCGACTTGATGTTTCACTGCGATGAGAGTGAGCCAGAGTTCAAGATCGACACCATCAAAGTTCCAGCTCCAGCCACCAATGTTCCACCAATGCTTCCAGTCATCCCTTCTAAGACACTGGCTCCGTCTACAGATGATGATGATGCTGAAGACGAGAGCCCTGTAGGTCTAGTTGATTTTCTCAGATTCGCTGCAGCTGCTAACAACTTGGATGTGTATGTATGCATGCATCTTCCCAGCCTGCCGCCCCTGCCACACTGTGTCATTCTGGACCTTTGCATCGGACAAATTAATAATCTGATTCAGGGAGTTGCAACAGCCGTGGGCCGTGTTGTGTTTCAAGACACTCACCTTGTGTGACTAGGACTCACACTCCTGAGAACGGACCCGGATAATCTCCTGGGAGGATGGGCTCTTTGGAACAATTTCATCTGTCAATTGGTGCTTTAAATGTCTGGAGGAGGACAGGACACTTAGACAATAGACCAGTCTCAAAGAGGTGAATCTATATTCCCAGTAGGAGATTTATTTCCTGTCAGCAGAGACCCAAGACCTGTTACAGAAACAGGCTGCATCTGTCATCCACACTCACAACAGACAGGTGTGAAATCTTCTGTCTTCATGGGAACAAGAAGTACATAAAGTAAAACCATTTCTGTGTTTGTCCTTTGCGTCCTAAACTAGTGCATTGCCCAGAAAGACGTTCCATATGTCAACCATCAAGCGGTTACTGTAACTGTTTCAGTAACCGCTGTTTCAGGTAATTGGTTCACCACCATCGATGTTGAGGTGGCTTCGAAACAGTATTTCTTGTGGATCTCCTTCCAGAGAAAATGATCTTAAACAAGTACGGGTTCACGAACTGGAAGGGGAGCTGTTGGTCATTCTGGTAGCCTAAAGTTGCCAGTCGGTGCCATGGTATGCAGAAATGACACAGATAATGGCACCCCAGCCCTGGACCGTCCCCAAGTTCTCCAAGCGACAAGTGTGGGATCCACCATTGCCTGTTACAGGGCATAGATGTTAGGGTCCCAACACTGGTGTAAGGAAAGGAGAAGATCCCCTGTTCTGTGCAATTAGGTCTTCTCTCTCTTCTTTGCAGTGTTTGATCAATAGAGGGCTGTCTCATGCATCTGTTAAAGTGTATCCAACTGAGTTATTTCAGGTTGAGGGTTATATAGCTGTATGCTTTTTGTCTTGCACCCCATTCAGGAGAAAGATATGCAGTTACATCTGCTTTGACCAGTTCATACATTTGCATGTTATGTTGAATGAATGGCCCCCATTGAACAGCTATTTGTGTGCTTCATGGGTGTAGCCGGTAAAGCCCTATCCAAGAAATGCCTGGCGGAATGGCTTTGTGAGTGCATTTCCCAAGACTATTAGAGACCGTCCAACTCTGGACCTCTCACTCTTTACAGGCAGCGTGGCAGCGTATGTGGCTTTCTTTGTCCGGTGGTGTGAGTGTTGATGTCATATGTATGGCAGCATCGTGGTCCTCGCATTTTCCGGTCGTACAGTTCTATCTTTTGGACACGACCGGCTCCTTTCAGGGACTGTGCTCACTGCACACAGGATTGGTAAAAAAAAGGCGGCTGGGTGTCTGTTGTGTTGCATCTGAACTCCCTTCCTCTGGGCTTTATACACCTACATGTCCCTATAGCATAGGTTGTCTATCGCTTGACTTTTTGAATGCCTGCAGGATTAGGCCATGGCTCTACCCAGTTTAGTTACCAATAATATCAAAAACAGCAAGCTATCAATAATACTAGCATTGACAATTACAACAATATTATCAATAACAATATAACAATTTACAATAATATAAAAATGATAATATCAATACAAAATTAAAGCTGCAAGCAGCAATGAACAAATGAATGTCTGCTGTTTTGTTTTCAGAAAAAGATTGTTTGCAGTCACATGATGTGGACGCAGGCCAATAGAAAAGAACAGGCTAAGTAACTTTGGTATCTCATCATTTTAGAGCCACATCCATGTTTAACAGGCATGATTGGGAAAATAATAGGTTTTGCGCTGTGGACCAACATAACTATTAGACATTTTGATGCAACTCTTAGTTGCAACACAATAAACGTGATAAGCTTGAGTTCCAGATCCAGAGCCACATATCATCTTAAAATATGATGCATAATTATTCATTACACTATCCAGCATCATATTTGAATTGAAAGCTCCACCTTGAACAGACGTTAAGTAAATTGAAGTACATTGTCCTGATAATGCCTCTCTTTCACTCTTCACTTGAAGTAGACATTTGAATGCTTGACTTTTACTGTACAGTAGAAATAGTTTTACTATTAATAGTTAATAGTTTGAAGTTTTAAGTACAGTTTCTACCACTGCCAATACAAACATTCTCAGTCACAGAAGAGGGGAAAAGTATAGATAGACAGCATTTGCCTGGGGCCCTTTAATCACTAAAAGCAAAACACACACACAGGTCGCAGTTATTCAGAATCAGTTCATCATAAACACAAGTAGAATACATCCTGGTTCATGCTAAAAAATACCGGGGGCAGGAATTAAGCAAGAAGGCCTGTGGCCCCAACTAAAACGTCCCCAAACAGCTATAGAGTTATTATGATTAGATATAAAACTTATTGAATAATGTTACTATTCTAAATCATTGTCCCCAAAATAACATCTGAAAGGCCACAAAAGCACTTAAAAATATGCAACTCATCTGTTTATGACCTACTTTGTACTTCTACTTCTGAGGAAACCATTGTAGTACTACATTAACCTATATGGTTAAATATTAGTATAAGTATACAGGTTACATTGCGGATTCATATTTTACTTGCAAAATACATAAAAGTGAAATTACATTTTACATGTTAATACAGAGAGAGTAAATTACCTTAGAAAAGGTACCGTTAGGTACTGGTATCAGTGCAAAATTGAATGGTACATAACCTTTACCCCCCCCCCCCCCCCCCCCCTTTTACTTCATGCAGGGAAGTAGTTACAATAAACCGAGCAGGTGTAGAGGTGTAACTGTGGTCTCCTCACATTACTCCCTCCCTTCCTGCTTTCCTCCCCTCAGACACTGTTGCCCATCGACTCCACCCAATCTACTCTCAACTGAATAGCAGCATTATGTTACTTGTGGTCTCTGTTTTCACCAGCTGTATTCATGATCAGAGACATAAGTGATCATTTCATTGCTCAGGGTTAGGGTTAGGCACAAAGTGATACGGTTACATGTCTCCATGTACCAGCGTCACAACGGACCACTTCAACTACAGACTTGGAGAGGAGGAGAAAGTTTAGCTTAAGCGTAAGTTGGTTATGATGAACCCAAGTGCACACTATTATGACAGACCATAGTGGACGCTACTAGTTATGACTAATGCCCACACGCAGACACACACACACACACACACACACACACACACACACACACACCATCATTTTGTTTTGTCACATGATCAAGTAGAGAATTGACAACATCATCACACGTTACCCAGCAATCATCACTACATTTCTGTATTCGACACAAATACCAAAGACAATTTGAAATTCTTAATTTAATTGAATAGTTTGTGTAGTTTTTATAGTTTATATAGAATAGTTATCCCAGTGAGCACCAACCGAGATTTCAACATTGATTTCTTAATGTTTTAGTTGAAACATTTAGTTAATTTAATTGAAAACTGGGTGATAATCGGTCGAATCATCTAAGACCTATTTTCGCCGTCAACCTGCTAACATGTGGCTACATCAACTCGTCACAAAACACAGATTTGTTTGAAAATGTTAATGATAGCATAGACCATAGATATGGATCAAAGACTATATTTCACCAGGATTTGCAATATTAGCTTCAATTGAGAAATGTGTATGTGGTTACTTAGTTAGTCTATAAAATGACAATACATTATTAGCACACTGTAGAGGATGAAAAAATGCATTATTGCAAATCCTGGTGAAATGTGCTCTAAATGTGAGAGTGAATCAATGTCTTCAAATAGTCTGTGAAAAAACGTTCACTTTTGAAACAATCTTGAACGTATTTTCACCGATGACCATAGTTGTTTATTAAACATCTTTTCAACAGAAAAATGCTCACTGGGATACAATTTTGAATTTGAACTTGATTACTCGATGCCATAACAAACATTTTCAGTTTGACTATTTGTTACTGATTTAAGCATTTGCGGGTCAGTTAATTAACATGAGACTGATCTCCTTCACATTTTTATTAAATTGATGGTATAATATTAGAAGAAGCTTGATAATGCTTCAGTAGACCAGGCTCTTGACCCACACAGGAGAGTCCCTCGGTATATTTTAGGTATGATCCACTCTTAATCGGCAGCACATACCCTCACTTGTTTATCTGGCCACATGTCTGAAAGAAGTGATACAACCAAGCTGGTTATTGCCAGTCAAACTTAGGTTGCTCCAACATAATATTTACCTGTGATATCTAGGTCTTAGGAAATCAGTCAGCCATCCCCAGGTATAAATCCCATGTCTGGAGGGCGTATCGGCTAGGAACCAATTTTCAATTCAATTCATTTTATTTGTACAGCCCAAAATCACAAATTTGCCTCAGAGGGCTTTCCACCATAAAACATTTTCTGTCCTTGGACCCTTGCATCGGAACAGGAAATACTAACCCAAAAACAAATCTTTATGGAGGAAAAAAAAAAGGGAACCAATACACTACATTGAATTTGCCTTTGATAATGGCCAACCAAACTTATTCACATAGTATTGTAACCTCTTTGGGGTTTTTGCTAAGACTATTTCTACAATTAAAAACCCGTACTCCATTAATTTATGGAGCCATGCAAGTCCTGCAAATATTTCACAATAAAAGCCGTGCTTTAACAAATGAAGGAAGTGCTGGAAAATGTTGCTATTGTCATTATGAACATCAACAGTTCATTTTGACAGTCTATTTTTTCTGAGAACCGCAGGCACACAGAAAAAATTAGGCGATATGTGGAATCTCTAGGTGAGCCGCAGTCGAGTCGCACCTGAACCGAAAGCGGTCGTTAAGGTGGTTACACTTTTCACATGTGCTCGCCCCTGAGACACACAACAGCACTCTAACGCTATGCCCTGGTGACAGACCGTAACAAGCTGTAGGGACGGGTTTGGGAGGGGAGGAGGTAGGGAGGGGCTTTTGTTTTGTGTGGTGTGAAAAGCTTTCTAAATAACTTACAGAGTGTTCTAAATGAACAGCAATGTTGAAATTGAGAAGTTTTGAGATTACAAAATTATATTTTACATGTTTTCACAGTGAGATTAAAGTACCGTACTGGTGTAAGTTAAAAATGGAAATTTTCGATAAACCGAGCAGGCGTAGATCTGTGTACCTGTGATCTTCTCACAGTACTCCATACGTTCCTCCTCCCTCCCTCCCTTCTCCTTTTCTTCCCTCAGTCAGCCCTTGTTTCCCACACAGACTCCACCCAATTTGCTCTCAACTGAATAGCAGCATTATATTCCTCAAGGTCTCTGTTTTCACCAGCTGTATTCATGATCAGAGCGATAAGTGATCATTTCATTGCAATGGAACATGTAGTGCTGCTGCTGGTGTGTGTTACCCCTCTGGTTCGGGGCTACAGCTCCGGTAAAGTTATGGACAGCTGTGAAGACCTGCGACCCCACCACTCTGGGGTGAGCCCACAGACGGCACCGGCACCCTTCACCGTCACAACAGGCCACATCAGCTACAGACTTGGAGAGGAGGTGAAAGGTAAGCATCAAGCTTATCTAATCCCCGTCACCTAAACTAGTCACAATGGGCCCAATTGCACACTATTATGGGTACATCCCAAATCTCTTTATTTGTCATTTCCTCGCTCCTCGATCCTCGCTTGAACCGTAAGTTGTTTTTGCACCGCCATATTGACGGCCGTCCCAAAGCTCTTATTTCTGCTCTGAGGATCGAGCCATGAGCGAGGACGCACAACAACAGGCTTCCAGGAAGTGTTTTAACGGCCGACACGCCCCCTCATTGTTCATCAGTTATGTGATTGGACGCTGCAGCTGATCGGACTGACTGACTGACTGCAGTTTCACACCAGAGTGAAGACAGATCACAGATTAAACTCTAGTTTTATGTTTGAATAGTTTTCTGATTCACCATCTGGTATAAATATATGTTCATTGTAGACTGAACAACAAAGGGACCACAAACAACTTTCTTCATTTATTGAAAAGATTTGTCTTTTCATGATCTGATATTTCCCTCAATAACTTTTATTATGGATACAATTAAAGTCCGAGAGAACTTTTTACATCATTTATTATCATTTTCAATCAGTCACGTGAGGCTGCTCATTCCTGACATGAAGTTGCCGTTTGGACTCTCCATGAGTCATGGCTTCTTCTTCACGCCTTCTTTCTCTGTTGTGACGTCGTCTTTGTCACGCGGTCAGATCATCCTTGTATATTTTGTCACCAGTGTTCATTGACGGGGCTGTAGTTGTGGACGTTGACATGGTGCCTGTGGGTTTTAATAAATCTTGTTCGTCTTCTTCATCCTGAGTGTTGAGTGGTGGGTGTTTGCTATAATGTTGATTGTGCCTGGAGAGTATACGGCAGCGGCGGTTTGGAGTCCAGATCAGGATCCACTGAAAAAGATAAAGGTTAGCAGTATGTTTTCCTTTTTCATCAATTTATCTGTCTTATTGTTCTATGTTTCTTCCTTATTTGTTTGTCTGTTTGTTTATTTTGCAGCACACCAATCAACAGTGAAACTGTAAGTGAGCCAGAGTTAGCCAGAGAGGCTAGTTTTCATCTGCCGTCCCCGGCCAGATGTTTGAAAGCAGCCTAAACATTACAAAATTTCAAATTAAAATGGAATTAAAATTCATAGATAGACAGTAACCTATAGATAAAACCAATACACATACAAGCAAAAGAAAAGTGTGCAAGCAGAGCAGACATAACAGGCTGCAGCATGCGTCAGGCAGAACAAACCCACCTACAGTACAAGCACATATATAATACTGAGGCACATAACTTACACATAAAAAATGGAAAATAGCAACACTGAACAAGACAAATGCACATATAGGCAAAACAAGCAGGCAGGATGCTTGCACACCTGATTGGCACCAAGCCCTTCCTTAAGGCTGTGTTTGAATGTTGTGTGTGTGTTTTGTGTGCGTATATGTGGTGGCAGAGCATTCCACGAGTGAGCTGCCTTCACAGAGAATGTAGAGTTGCTAAAAGAGCTTGACCTATGTGAAATGACACAATCACCTCTTGAAGCAGATCTAGTGAGTCTGCTGCTTTGAGCGCTTTGTTTAATAAAATCACTAAGCGGAGGCGGGGCCATACCATGTAAAATGTTAAAAACCGGACACACATCAGTGAATTTAATGAGGTTCTCCCAACTCATGATATGTGTTTGATGAGGATATTGCAGTGATGGTGACTTTTTTTTTTTATCAAGTGTTTTTAGAGCTTGTTTATGGAGAATATGAATCGATGTTAATGTTGTGCTGCTGGCTTGTGCCCAGCTGGTTAAGCAGTAGGTCAGATGGGGGACAATCATCGCATTAAAATACAGTTTTGCAGCCTGCATGGTTAGACTGTTTCTTATCTGAAAATCATGAGATTCAATTTTAAGACCTTTGTCACATGTTTTACCTGCTTTTTAAAAGAGAGATTAGAATCAATAAAAAATCCTAAATATTTAAAATCTGACACTACCTGTAGCCTCTCACCAGCAACATAAACATCTGGCTCCGGTGACACTTTGCAAGCCATCTTTGTGAAGAACATACAAACAGTCTTTTTTAACATTCAGGTGAAGGCCGGAATCTGCAAGCCATTTAGTTACATTTGTCATTGTGGACGTGAGTTTAAGTGGAAGTGACCTGACCTTTATTTCTTAATCTCTTTCTTTCCCTTACTTGTGCTTACTCTCTCCACATACTATATGCTTCCCAGTCCGCTTTAAATGGTTTACATAACTTTCTTTCTCTCTTGGACGTTTTATTTTATGTTTTTTCTGCTTTGCATGTTGTCTCTCTGCTCCAAACACGTTTTGAGTTGATCCAATTGTTGTAGGCTGAAACCGTTCCCTTTTCACGAAAACCCCATTTGTATCCATTCTTCCAATTGTTTGACAGTCCGGCTGTCTTTGTCCCACATACATTTATTATTAGAGGTACAATGCTCAGGCTTGGACTTACTTTGATTTTTACCTTATCTCTACTTTATTGTCTCCTGTATCTTCAGAACAATCTGGTCCAATCAAAATGTAGTTCAACTTTGAAAGGATACACCAAATTGTCTTAAATACGACAAGTTAACACCCTATAATGTGTGAGAATAGCGCTTTACCACTTCGAAGTGTTCGTTCGACAATAGAATGATTTCTCACCAGGTAAGATTATTTTTCCCAATTCCAGGATCAGAGCGGCAAGAGGAAAGCCTCTCACCTTCCGGGAGCAATCCACTATTCTTTGCATGCTTCTGTCGTCCAACAGAGTCAAGATTACTCGTCTGATACCATCCTCGTAGCCATGTTGGGGTGGAATTAATCCTATTCATTTCCCTGTGAGAAATAACCGTAATGAGTGTGTATGTATTTAAGCATTTTATTGAACACTTAATTATAATTTAAGTGTTTGTTTGTCTATAATTCAGCTGAATGGTCAGAGCTCTTTCACCACAGATGATTTGAAGGTCTAACAACAAGTCTAAGTTTTTGCAGAGCATAATATGCTTCACACAAACTGAACAGCTTGTTCCAGCTGCGCGTTAACCCTTTCGCAGGCGTACTCCCTTTTCAGATAGAGCTAAGATGTCAAGGCCTTGGCATGTGCTGATGTTTTTGATTTTGTGAGAAAAGCATAGGGAGGGCGTCAGGTTGAGGTTACAGCAAATCAGACATAGGACACATGTGTTTGGCGGCGAGTTCTGCTCTCTCTCTTTCTATGTGTACAACACTTGGCCACTCTGTCGTGGTTGGTGCCCCACCATTTTTTTAATATATAAATACGCCACTGCCGAGGTCATAGGAAGTCAGTCGGCCATCCCTGGGTATATGCCCACTGTCCAGAGGGCAAATCGGCTAGGAACCACTACACTGCATTGAATTTACCTTTGATAATGGCCAACTTAACTTATTCATATTATATAATTATCACCTATGTTTGTTTTTTTTGCTAAGATTACCATATTTCTACAATTAAAAGCCTGTATTTGTGTACTGGAGCCATTCAAGTCCTGTAAAGATGTCACAGTAAAAGCTGTGTGTTAATAAATGCTGGGATTCTGTATACAGAAATGCTTCAGGGATTCTGGAACAGAAAGTGTTGAGTAAAGAAAACTATAAATATATTTTTTTTTACTCTAGAATCTCTAGATGAGCCACAGCTGAAAGCGGTCGTTATATGGTTACACTTTTCAAAACACAGCACAGACAACGTTCACTGCAGTATTTATGATGCAAAATGCATTAATAATATAAAATAAATTGAGAGCAAACTCATCTCATCTCATCTTCACCCGCTTATCCGAGATCGGGTCGCGGGGGCAACAGCTCCAGCAGGGGACCCCAAACTTCCCTTTCCCGGGCCACATCAGCCAGCTCTGACTGGGGGATCCCGAGGCGCTCCCATGCCAGTTTGGAGATATAGTCCCTCCATCTGGTCCTGGGCCTCCCTCGGGGTCTCCTCCCAGCTGGTCGTGCCTGGAACACCTCCCTAGGGATGTGCCCAGGTGGCATCCTTACCAGATGCCCGAACCACGCAAAGGAGCAGCGGCTCTACTCCGAGTCCCTCACGGATGACCGAACTTCTCACCCTATCTCTAAGGGAGATGCCAGCCACCCTCCTGAGGAAACCCATTTCGGCTGCTTGTACCCGCAATCTAATTCTTTCGGTCATGACCCAGTCCACATGACCATAGGTGAGGGTAGGAACGAAGATTGCCCGGTAGATAGAAAGCTTTGCCTTGCGGCTCAGCTCTCTTTTCATCACAACGGTGCGGTAGAGCGACTGCAATACCGCCCCAGCTGCTCCGATTCTCCGGACAATCTCACGTTCCATTGTTCCCTCACTCGCGAACAAGACCCCGAGGTACTTGAACTCCTTCACTTGGGGTAAGGACTCATTCCCTACCCGGAGTGGGCAATCCACCGGTTTCCTGCTGAGAACCACGGCCTCAGATTTAGAGGTGCTGATCCTCATCCCAACCGCTTCACACTCGGCTGCGAACCGATCCAGTGAGTGCTGGAGGTCACAGCCTGATGAAGACATCAGGACCACATCATCTGCAAACAGCAACGATGCAATCCTTAGCCCACCGAACTGTAAATACTCCTCCCCACGACTACGCCTCGATAACCTGTCCATGAATACCACAAAAAGGATTGGTGACAAAGCGCAGCCCTGGCGGAGGCCAACCCTCACCGGAAACGAGTCCGACTTACTGCCGAGGACCCGGACACAGCTCTCGCTTTGGGCGTACAGGGATTGGATGGCCCCCAGAAGTGGCCCCCTCACCCCATACTCCCGCAGCACCTCCCACAGTATCTCCCGGGGGACCCGGTCATACGCCTTCTCCAGGTCCACAAAACACATGTAGACCGGATGGGCGTATTCCCAAGCCCCCTCCAGGATCCTTGCGAGAGTGAAGAGCTGGTCTGTTGTTCCACGGCCAGGACGGAATCCGCATTGTTCCTCTTCAATCCGAGGTTCGACTATCGGCCGAACCCTCCTTTCCAGCACTTTGGAGTAGACTTTACCAGGGAGGCTGAGTAGTGTGATACCGCGGTAATTGGCACACACCCTCTGATCCCCCTTTTTGAACAGGGGAACCACCACCCCGGTCTGCCACTCCCTAGGCACCGTCCCAGACCTCCACACAATGTTCAAGAGACGTGTCATCCAAGACAGCCCCTCCACACCCAGTGCCTTCAGCATTTCTGGACGGATCTCATCAATCCCTGGAGCTTTGCCACTGCGGAGTTGTTTGACTACCTCAGTGACTTCCACCAGGGAAATTGATGATGCTCCCCCATCAGCCTCCAGCTCTGCCTCTACCATAGAGGGCGTATTAGTCAGATTCAGGAGTTCCTCAAAGTGTTCCTTCCACTGCCCGATTACCCCCTCAGTTGAAGTCAACAGAGTCCCATCCTTACTGTATACAGCTTGGATGTTTCCCCGTTTCCCCCTCCTGAGGTTCCGGATGGTTTTCCAGAAACACCTTGGTGCCGACCGAAAGTCCTTCTCCATGGCTACTCCGAACTCCTCCCACACCCGCTGCTTTGCCTCCTTCACAGCAGCGGCTGTAGCCCTTCGGGTTTGTCCCCTCTCCGGGGAGCCATCACCTTAACGTGGTGGAGAGGTTTGAGTGAGTGCCCCCATGAGAGCAAACTATCGGTTATAAATGTTTTATTGCAAGTAAAATGTGTTCGTGATTTAAAATGTATTGATGTGACTCCAAAAATTTGTTTGCGAATACAAAAAGTTTGGTTTGCTGAATCTTGTTTGCGGGACCTATGCTGGAAGATGTAACACACGTCTATTTGTCGGTCTTGTTGAATACTCTGCTCTGATAAGTCAATGTTCTGATCATAGACTGGACCACATCCAGATCATTTTTAATAAAATCAACAAAATCATTATTAAATCAATATTTTGTGTAAATTTTGAGATTTTTTTTAGAATATGCTGGATGATGTCCAGCGAGCAGGTCATTATTGTAAAATGAGCCCGGACATGGTGAGTGCGGAGGACTGCTTGCATCACCCTGAAGGGATCAATAATGACCAGCCTGATGTAAATCAACCCTTACATGTTGTTAAGCTGACTGGCCAATAGAGTCGTGCCCCAAAACCAAAGACATTCAGCTCAACAGTTTACCCTTAAAACCTATTCTTTTTGATTGCATGATAAAAGCACATAAGTAACCCCACAGATTATCCGATTATCATCTCATCTCATCTCATCTTCATCCGCTTATCCGGGATTGAGTCGCGGGGGCAACAGCTCCAGCAGGGGACCCCAAACTTCCCTTTCCCGAGCCACATCAGCCAGCTCTGACTGGGGGGATCCCGAAGCTGAGTTCTTAGGTCCTTGACCCAGGGTTTCAGTCGGCAGCCCCTAAGCTTGGGAATAGTCTCCCAATAAGCTTGTGTATTATACATAGAGTTTTTTTTTTTACTTGTGTCTTATGTCTGTTTCCCTTGTATATTTCACCTGGATGTTTTCATCTTTGTTTTATTTATTCCAAACATTCTCTTTTTTTCATCGTTTCCAATTTGAGGATTTGCAGTTTTCCTCTGTTATACATCATTATCTCCGGTGTAAGCCTGGGGAGAGGTACAGTATGTGTTTGTTTGTGTGTGGGACTATCCACTGGAAATGTTGCATTCTGCTGCAGCAACCTGCACAATATTTGGGGTGGCAGTTTTCGCTGCATGCTCAAGGACCTCTCATGGCTGTGGAGACTCACACTTTCTCAAAACACTTTTTATAGCTTGTGTTATGCTGCCACTGACTCCTGCTTTGTGCTCACTCGCCACTCTTAATTGGCCACTGGCTGGCAGAGGTCGGTAGTGATAACGGCTGAGTGCAGCGCCGACCCCCAGAGACACAGTGGGGCAGAGACAGTATGCACGCTGTTACTGTTTTGAACGGTGTGTTATACTAACCTCTAACAGCTACCGGAAGTGCACACACTGCTGTACCTCTGTTATGTACAGCAGTTATGTTATGCTCAGTGTGCAGTGTCTCGTAATATCTGAATTCATTGTCAGTTGGGCTTTTCTGGCTTCTAACACTGAGCTGTTGTTTTTTTTGGGGGGGTTTTGTTTTCGCAGTTCAGATCCAGGCTCCAGCCTCCACACCATTCATTGGTTTCCTGTTACAGGCTAGAGAGGTAGGAGGTCGGTCTCCTGTGGGCTCCTTCGCTGTGACAGCAGGGGCCACTCAGCTCCTCACCTGCAGCCAGAGACCTGTGAGTTCCCTCCCATTCAGCAGACTTTACTGTGAGCAACGCCATTGTTTCAAATCTTCCATACGCCTGATATCAGTGTGTACTTGCAGCTAACGTATTGAAAGCAGCATGTTAGTGGCAGCTTAGCAGTAGTGTCCCTGTGCCTGCACAGAACGCTTTCATACAGAGTAATTTGGCTGTGTTAAGAACTCAATACACAATAAATGTAGATATACATTTAAAACAGAAGAAAAAAGAATGTTAACAATAAGGTAATACACCTTCAGATAGCACATCTGATGACCTCCTTTTCCCTTGTTCTCTGTCTCCATGTGTGTATGTGTGTGTGTGTGTGTGTGTGTGTGTGTGTGTGTGTGTGTGTGTGTGTGTGTGTGTGTGTGTGTGTGTGTGTGTGTTTGTGTGTGTGTGCACTCATGCATGCGTCCAGAACTCTGCTGTGTCCCACAGATCAGATTCTGTTAAGACCTCCATTCAGGCGACATGGAGATCAGAAGCATCAGGAGACATTAAATCTATTCAGTTCCAGTAGGAGTGAATTAAACTATTTTGTTCTATTCCATTCCTTTCTTTATTGCTATTCTCAAGTGGGTCTTCAAAGTGAGTTTTTACTTTGCGGAATCCCTATGTGTTTCAACC
Source organism: Cebidichthys violaceus (assembly GCF_023349555.1). NCBI lineage: Eukaryota > Metazoa > Chordata > Actinopteri > Perciformes > Stichaeidae > Cebidichthys > Cebidichthys violaceus. The sequence continues at coordinate 3,450,529 of NW_027176318.1, read as the reverse complement.
TTGATTCATTGGTGTCTCTGCAGTGCGTCCTTCGTGCAGAATTACAACACGTTCTGGGTTGATGTTACAAGTCCTGCCATTAACTTCACTAATGACAATAGTGGTGGATCTACACGTCTCCCCACAACACCAACAACCACAACATATCAACCTGCACCACCTGTTGTAAGTAAATGATGATTAGGAACGAGGTGAAACTAGCTGTCGAACTACCAAACAAGAAACTAAGCTGATAGCCCCACGGGCCAAATACGGTACACATTACAATCTTCACGGGGACGAAAAAAATTAGATGAACTATAGTTAAAGTCCAGAGGTTTAGATTGATTGACTCTTGAAATTTATCTTAAATTTGGGTGCACTTTGGGTTTAGGCACGCGTCTTGGCTATCTGTCAAACCCAGACCCTTCTGAGGGGTCATATTCTGGGTTTGTAATGCCTGTATTACTTAATTATCCACCCCTTCACCCTGGGACCCTTTGCCCAACCCCTTAATGTCTCAGCGGCCTGACTGAAGGGTGCGGGACCACCCCATCCCACAACACCAGCCATGATAAGGAGTTGGAGGAACTTTGTGTTATTAAAAAATATGCTTTTGCATATTTGGCAACTTTATTAGACCCTGGGGCTGATGAGGGTCTACTGTTCCCTGCAACATCCTGCAACTCATCCGGTGTTGCTGAACGCTGTGAGGACCTAATGACATAATGGGGGGTATCTGGCAGCTTTCCCAACTCTAACAATTTGTTCTTTTTATTTCAGATCTCTTTAGCTCTTTTAGCTATAGCTTTAGCTAATATGTTCTACTGTTTAGCAAAGGTGTTAACAATTCCCTAATGTTACTGACTCCTTTTTGCTTCCAGGGCTGAGTATTACATTTTGAACTCTTTAGCATCTGTATGATGCGCATCATCTAATTCCAATGTACGCATCCGTGTCGTTATTAGACACTCAAAACAACGAACATAGTATTAAGAGCAAGGTGCTTTATAAGGGTGGGCGGGAGGAGCGGTGGATGGGAAAAAAACAAACACTGGACTTTTACTCAGCGGATAAGCATTCCTGTACCGTGTGAAACCAAAAGTTTAGTTATTTAGAAAATATTTTGTTGATTGACGTTGGGTCACTTGACGGTTCGCCACTCAGTCACATGCAGTTGTAGTCGCTAGCTTATGTTAATTACACGCATACTCATTTCAAGCCAAACCATGATGTTAACATTTCACGTTAACCACACGTTACAATGTAAACCGCAACCATGCTTGAACCTTCAAGCGTCAACATACTTCCCAAAAGCTTGCCCCCTGCTTATATGAGCATGTTTTTGTCTTTTTCCTGCAGGGAAGTATCACCAGTGCAGATTGCGGTGTCACCAAGCTCTGTTTCAGTCAGCCTTCAAACTGTAACCCTACAGCCAATGCTGAATGTTTTTTCATGTCAGCCATGATGTTGTCTCCAACTGCTGCAGCCATCCGCTATGAGATGACAGGTCCATCTGATGGATATGTCTCTTTTGGATTCTCAGATGATCAGGTCATGGTAATGTGAAGACAAAATGCTTGGTTCAGTGAAGGTTTTCTGTTTTGTAACAATTCTAACAATAAGGCTCTTAAGGTGCATTGTTCACATACTTGCCTTCATACTTTCTATGTACTTGGAGGATTAAAAACGATATCAATCTTAGATCAGATCAGGCAGAGCATCCATCACCAACATCGGAACTATTTCCCTTTATAATCTCAGACTGCTCAATTGTACATTAAAGTAATCTGCTTGAGAGTTGTAGAGTTATGAACATTCACCAATGTTCATTTCTTACTACACATTCTGATATACAGCCGTCAAAGTTCAGGTGCTTAATTCCATCTTGTGGATACATAGTGCCACAAAATGGAATTAAGCACTGCCGACACAGATTTTTTTTTTGATTGCTTGAAAGTTACTTGTGTTTGAAAAAAAAAATTCCCCTCTGATGAAAGCCTTCGGTTTTATTCTTAACTCTGTCTTTCTGCAGGGAAACGATGACATTTATATTTGTGGCATTGGCAGTGACGACGTAGTGCGGTTGCAGCATGCCTTTTCAACAGGTCAAACGGCTCCACAAGCTATTCCTCTGGTACTGAAGTTCATCTGATACCACTGATTTATATCTGAACAAGGTGTAAAGCCAGAATCCTGCTTGGCATATTGTGAAACTGCACATTAATGTGTGGATTTAACTTGATTTTAAAATGATATCTAACCACCAGGGTAATGTTTCTGATGTGAGAGCGTCAGTGCTTGATGGGATTATCAGCTGTTCCTTCACCTCCATAGACGTTGTTTCTACTCAGAGGACCACTGGCTTCAACAAAACCTACTATCTCCTGTTTGCCCATGGACCCAACAGCAGAGGTAATTTAGGCGTAATTACTTGAACGAGGGCCTCCAAACTGGTCATGCCACATGGAGAAAAAGTTATATAATGAGTCAGTCCATGAGTCTTTTAATTTCAGAGATTTATCTTTATCTTAATGAGCAGGTTTTGCCGTTTGTGATGTACCAATAAATCAGTTGTGAGATGATTTTTCCACTATTAAAGGAACAGTTCTTAACATTTAGGAGGATTAATAGGCAGCAATGGAATATAATATGCATAATTATGTTGTTATGCATATTATAACAAGACCAAAACCAATAATGTGTTAGTCTGTCTCTCAATACTTTCTGACTTCCACATCCTGTCTGTGAATCCCAGTCCCAAACCCATTGGTTCCTATTGAAGATGTCAATCCTTAAAAACAGCTCACAAAATCTACAGTTTCCAGCAGGAAGTTACTGGTAATTTTAGTCCCGGGACTACTTTTCAAGAAACCAAAAGGTTCCTTCAGCCTATTGTTGTCTGAGTTTCCACAGCAGTCTAAAGACCAGGAAACCTGGTGGTCACAGAGACAAACACTCTCTGCAGGCTGCAATCCAGTTCAATTATTTAATAAAAAAAAAAAAAAACATGTTTATTAAAAAACAAACCAGAGGTTTTGTTTCACTTCGTAATGACATTTACTGCTGATGGACGTTAATGTAGTAAATGAAGTGAAGAGCAGGAAAAGGAAACTAATTCCATCTGTCTCCACAGCAGTGACATGCGGTGAGGTTGGTGGCTGGTGAGGCTCTGACACTACATAAATCAGATTTACAAATATATGGACCCAATAGAGAAGCTTAAATCACCATTCAATTGGCAGCCTGCACATTGACTACTGGTTGTTTTTCATATTTCATATCAGCATTCTTTACACACATATAGCTAAAGTACATATTTGATTCCACCGGGAGCGTTTCAGAAGCAGAGCGCTCACGGGCGCCACCCGCGAAAATTGTGAGAATCGTGAGATTCCGCGATAATATCTGTGTAACAACCAGGATGTATAAAGAGAACAACAAACACATTAAAGGTTACTTTACCTGTCCGACGTTGAATTGCTGTGGATTTGGTCATCTTTCCTTGTTTTTTGAGACATTTTTAAGCTTGGATATAGAATCTTACATTCTTGTGGTCAAAGCAAAATATAAGAAGAAGAAAAGTGTAGAAGAAGAGCAACAACAGAACAAGCATAAACTGACCCGTGGGCTCTCGCTCGCCCTCTTCTTTGAGGCAGAGTACTGTTTGCCTCCCCTCTGTGCTTTTTCACTGCGGTTTCTGTCAGATCAGCAACACTAAATATGTTCTACACAGACGTGAAATACATTACCTATTCTATGTAAAGAAAGGACATATAATAAAAGAGTCTACAAATGTTACAGTGGTGACAAACAATGAGAAAGCAAAAGGCACTCAACCCAGTTAGTGAGGGATTCACAATCTGAGGTGAGGCTCAGCTCGTCGCTGCCTCACCTCACGTGTCTCCTCTCTGTTTGAACAGGAGATGTGCTAATTCAGCAATTTTGATTATAAAAATGCTTGAAATGATTGGAATCATACAAAAACTACATTTATAGCACAGATCAGTAGAGACATATTCATATTTATTTTATTTTAGCATTATTTGTCCACAGTAAATCATCTGTTGCATGGGGACTACTTTCAGTGGTGTATTTAAACACATTTGCTTTAGTGAGTATTTGTGGCAGCAGAATATTCAGCGAAGTCTGTTTCATGCATATCCCCTACAGGACAAATCCAGTTCCATACAGGTACCTTCATCAGCTCTGACAAAGTAGACATCTCCAGACCTTGGATTGTCAGAAAAGCAGGTTGGCCTCATATCATCAAAGCTCATGGTAAGATCCCTCTCCATCAAGGAGAACCAAACACAGTTGAGGTGTTGTCCGACAGGACAAGCATATGCTTCCCTCTCAGGTATGGCAGGAAGTATTTGAGTGCTAGGTGCAATGTGCTACTTGAGTGCTAGTGCTAGGTACAGTGTGATTGAATGACTCCATGCAATCGTGTGCAGACCACTGCCTCCGAGTTGTTCTGCCACACTGCACCCTACCCTCAAAAGCAGGCATCTGTCATGACAACAACTCGGCGGTATGGAACACTACGTTCCATACCGCCCCTATGGGAAAGCCCCTTGACAGATATGCGCTCATAGAGCAAGTAGGCACTGCTGGGACACCCTTAGCGTCCTGCGTCCTTTTTACGAAAAAGTAAGTAGTAGAACCCCGCAGCTGTGACAGGGGGTCCACTGTCTTAATTGCACCCTTGGCCAAGGAGCACAGCTAACTCCTGGCTCAGGGCTGGGGCCTTGGGTTTTGGGTGGGTAACTGCTCTAATGGAAGCACAGAGAAGCGTGTAAGACTCCAACTTTGCTTCTTCTACTCTGGGTTGTCATAGTTAAGATCCACTAATAAACTGGGTCAGATTTCTAGATATGAGATCTGCTATATCCAGGATGAATCCCGTCACTCCTAATCAGACCAGGTCTTCCCCAGAAAGTCTGCCAATTATATACAAAGCCCACATTGTTAATATGTCCATGGGTAACACTCTTTCTTGGTATTTATTTTGAAATGCATATGCATTTTTGATTCCTGTCTCTGTTATAAACTTTTGTAGTCACCTCACAGAGAGAAGTTTTGTATTAAAACAAGTAACAAAAATGGATGTTGAGTCATAAAACAGTTTGGTGTTTTGCAGCATTACAACTTTAAATTGTGTTTCAGGGGCACTGACGCTGATAGCCTGGATGACCATCGGATCACTTGGAATGATGGTAGCCAGATATCTGAAAGGGATGACCAAAAGACAGAAGTACGGCAAAGATATCTGGTTTCTGGTGAGATTCAGAACCAATGTCTATGTGCCATAAAATAACTTTATGTATCCCACATTTCATCAAGTTGTTGTATGCATTCTCAGAGAGAGAGACAAGAACAAAACATTTGGAAAACTAGCCACAAAATGATATAAATTATAAAATTGAAGACAACATCATATGAAGACAGATGGCCCGACTATGTAAACAAAGCAAGAATAGTTTTGAATAAGACACAGAGGGAGAACAACTTCATTTTCTGCCCAGGTAGACATTACTCCACTATATATTTACATAGCAAATTGTTATTTGATGCTATATTCATGTTCAGAATGTTAAATACAGCTTCTTTTAAGGATAAATATGGTCACAAAATATTTTATTTACTATATAAAATAAAAAAGTTACTGTGTAAAATCTCAAAAATAATGCCAAACATCCTTCATAATTTACCAAAACTGAGATCTCTTCATATTGATTACTGGGGATATTAATAAGATAAACATTTTAGATGGATAATATAGATCGTGTCCAAATTATCTCAGCAGGAAGCACTGTGCATCTAATCTGCCTTTAACCAAGGCTGCACGCTACCAAAAAAATAAATGATTAACAAAAAATACATCACATTTAAAGGAAATACACCATCAAAACCATATTCTCATGAGAGAATATCAGAGTATGTGTGGGTGTGTTTAGTTGATGTTAAATGGGTTATTGTAGTAACACCCTTCAGAGAGCTTGTTACTAACCTGCCCTCTCTTAGGTGTAGTTGATTTTGCACATCTTCTGAGATCTTAATATGTTCAGCTGTATAATGTTGCACTGTTTTTGTTCCTCCAGGTCCACGTTGCAGTGATGAGTGTGACAATAGCAGCCACAATCATCGCCTTCATCCTCTCCTTCTCATACGTCAAAGCCTGGTCTGGGGTCAGTATATTTCTATATATATATATATAGATCTGTTCCTATTAACCCCGGATCTGGCCTTATCGTTAACAGTTTTTAGTGTCATCGGATTATGTCAGTGAATGTCAGTGTTGTTGTTTTCAGGGAGCCCATCCTGTGTTAGGCTGCTTGGTTATGATCCTTTCGTTCCTCCAGCCCATACTGGCTCTGCTGCGCTGTGGACCACAACATCCACGGTAGGTACCTTGCTGCGTGTGTGTGTGTGTGTGTGTGTGTGTGTGTGTGTGTGTGTGTGTTTGAATCAACAAACCCTCAAATCTATATATAACGAAATAGGCCAACAGTTATGGGTGCTCTGCTTACGTTATTCAAATAAGAAAACATAACATATAGAGGGGACCAGGATGTGACACCGATGACGATCATTAGATGTGATTGAAAGCTCCTAACAAGCTAGTAAATGGACCCTGAGTGTGAACCGTTTTGTCAAACTACTGCCGCCAAGGTCAACAATGACGGACCGTCTCTTTTCAGCAGCTGACCATTTCATATTTTTCCTCTTTTCTTTTACAGACGGTTTCTGTTTAACTGGTCCCATGCTTTAATTGGAGTGTCTATAAAAGCTTTAGCTGGTAAGATCTCGTCTTGCATTATGAACTGATACATACCCTAAAAGTTACCTGCTTTAGTACACTCTTTGATACAAATTAAAAAAAAAGGATATGATACTACTGTCAACCCTTTCTACACGTTTTTTAAAATTCTGTGTTCTTATGACATCACACAGTTGCAGCCATATTAACAGGCCTGAAGTTGATTGACAGCAGTCTGGACCAATGGATGATGAAAGTGATGGGTGGTTTGGTTGGCTGGGAAGCTTTGTTCTACATTCTGTTGGAAGTCCATTTAAAATGGAAGGTTAACAGTGCAGGTAAATATATAAAATGTAAATATATATATATATATATATATGTATATATATATATATATATATACATAGTATCTGTCTCCTAGTAATATTAGTATTACTGTATAGTGGCTCGTATTGTGTGTCAATTTGCTTGTTTTATGTTTATGCTTGTTGAACGGATGTATTGATGAAGTATTGACTTTTCACTTGCAAAAGTTGTATTGCACTTACAGTAAGAGCGTAGTTGTCGTAGTAATTAATCACTGTCCGCTGCGGCGTCTATGCTCGCTAACTTCCCTCTGTGTGTGTGTGTGTGTGTGTGTGTGTGTGTGTGTGTGTGTGTGTGTGTGTGTGTGTGTGGTGTGTGTGTGCTTGTGTATTTGTGTTTGTGTAGTTGGAGGAGCTCAGCCCCAACAGAGAAAGCACAGGAGATGGCTGCTGCAGAGTGATAATAAATCAGCCTTTACCACAATATTTGTGCAGATAAAAGAAATTATAACGTCAGAGCTCATCAATACTCCGCTCTTTAATAATTTAGCACTGGGGCCCTTTTAATACCGGGTTATAGTGACTTTTGCTAATAACACAGCTATTAACTCGCTCCTAGCACTGGGATCCCCTGAATGTCTTGGTGATGAGCTCAACGTTTTTTTCAAATTCAGATAGATATGTAGATGAGGTTATGCGACATTTAGCGCATTCTACACATACAATATGTGTATCGTATGTGTAATGGTGATGAAATCAGCTTCATTCATTTATTCATATTGAGGTAGCAACTAGCTCACAAGCTACAGCAGCTACATGCAGATTCACTTGTTGCTACACTTTCTGGTGTAACCAAGTCTGTTTGTTATTTGGGTCCAGTTGATGTTGTGCACCTTAATTGATGGGTCTGTGTCAAGTTTGAGTACGATATTAGTCCTTTTTGGACTACACATACAAACATATGTACTGTAGAAAATTTGTATAAGTATCTTGCAGCAACTTTAATTAATCTATTTTCTCCGGATTTCAGATATTTTGGAATCAAAAAAGGTAAGACAAAAAAGGCTAAAAAATAAATAAAGTAACAATTACCTGCTGCTGATTTCTAATGTAAATTGCATTGCATTTCAGATAACAGTTGATGTCCTGCTGATGGCTCTGTTCTTCCTGGGACATTTTGCCTTTTTGGTGACACTGTTGGTTGGAATCGGGAAGTCATGAGAAGAGCAACAACATAGCAAAAACAATCCGCTTAAGCATGAGCATTTCTAATTTTATATAACTAGAATTTGTGAAAATGATTATTATTATTTTTTTTAAATTATTTTAATCAAGTGCTTGAAAATGTTGTATAAATATAATAATAATAAGATTTACAATGTGTTGTGTTGTAAAGCCAGATTTATTTTGAAATGTTGATATAAATAGTGAATGTACAACTCATATGTATGTTACCATGCATTTATGTTTGTAATTATCTAAGTAGACATAAATGATAAGTTCAGAGATGATAAGCAACATCAATCAATTTTGTTTTAAGTTGTGCTGTCATTAACATTACGTTATTCTACTAACCACTCAAGTAATGCTGTCTCTTGTATTTCAACTCAGTCCCGAACCAAATCTTTTTTGTGACATGATTTTATCAAATCAAATGTCACTAACTTCGAGCTGATCGTAGAGTCACCAATGATGGAGAACATGCAAATTGTCTGTATTAATGTTATTAATTAATTGAAGCCTGCTCTTCTGGTTCTGGTTCTGATGGAGTTCCACCAAAAATAGAGGAAAACCTAAAGAACCCAGTCAGATAAGTGCCCTCATCTTAGCAGCCTCACTGTACATCTTTAATCCATCCTCCATGTATTTGTTAAGGCATACATCAAAAATATTGGTGGAAGTGAACGACCTTTGAATTCATCATACATGGCTGTCAGTTTATGGAGGACCATCCACAGGTGTTCACAGTGATCCACAAATATCTCACCATCCACAATCATGTATATATGTGTTTGTATTTTGTAAGTCAAAAGTGATATGCCAATATGCATAACCAACCATACACTTTAATTTAGTATAACAATAATATAGGTCCTATAAATGTAAATCATTTTACCACAAAAACACGTTAAGTCTAACGGATTCGTGGATCCATTTGTACATGTAAAACGGGTTTGCGGATTTTTGGATCGATTCGGGTCAGTTTGTGGGGGTGAAAGCATCAGATATTCATGAAAATGACCTGGAACTGTAAAACAGGCTGTTCCGATGTGTACTTTATTGAATAATATCATGTAAACTCTGTTACGTTGTTCATTCTGTACACATAACATCTATCACACTTCTGTCTATCCTGATAGAGGGATCCCTCCTCTGTTGCTCTCCCTAAGGTTTCTGCCTCTATTCTCCCCATTAAACGTTTTTTTTGGGGGGAGTTCTCTGCATGTGAGGGTCCCGGGACAGAGGATGTCGCATGTGTACAGATTGTAAAGCCCTCTGAGGTAAATTTGTGATTTGTGATTTTGGGCTATACAAAAATGAATAGAATTGAATTAAACTATGCTTTCTTTCACAAAATCCACGTTTAGGCAGGAGATCCACTCAAATCTGGATAATGTGAAAGAACATACAGTATCTGATTTTCTACAAGTAATTGCTTTTAATTAGCAGATTTTCCATTTTCAAGCACTTTTCTTGAAAAACTATTGCTTCTATCATTATACTGCCTAAAGGCACCATTTCTCACTTTAAGCTCCCAAAACATGTTTTGGCAGGAGATACACTCGAATCTGGATATTGTAAAAGAACACACAGTATATATGATTTTTTTTTTTTTAAGTAACTGTCTCAAAACAGCATATATTCCACTTTCATCTACTTTTCATGAACAATAATTTCCATAGTTGTACTATCCAAAGACACAAATTCTCCCAAAAGACATTTTGGCAGGACAAAGTATCAGCATTTCTATTTAGTGTACCTGGACAGTATTGGATGGTGTAATTGAAGTTTGCCATTTGGGCCGCCCATCGTTGTTATCCTGCTCCAACCTGGGCCGTCTCGAGGTGCACCAATTTGGTTGTTGTCTGTAAATACTGTAAATTATGCCCCATAGAGATAATCTTTAAACTGTTTTGTGACAGCCCATTTCAGAGCCAACAGCTCCCTAGTTTAAACAAGCTATAGTTCTGGTTGTTGTGCTCTGCTGGGTGGAGGCTGTGGCTGGCATAGGCAATTACTCGCTCCTTGTCTTCTTGTACCTGCAGCACTGTTTTCTTTGTGTTGTCCTGTTAAAAGTCTTGCAATACAATAATTTAACAAAGTGTAATGGTGAATGGACATCACTTTTGAATTGTGATGTGGTAAGGTCATGAGTTGTCAAGAGATTGTTGTTTTTTTTTGTTTTCCCTGAGACTAAAAAGCTTCCTTTTTATACATGGAACTGTCTTTATGTATGAATAAAGACATACTCATTGAAAACAAAGCATATTTAGTAGGGGTGTAACGGTTCACAAAATTCTCAGTTCAGTTCAGTTCAATACAGTGGTGCCACGGTTCGGAACGTTTTCAATACAGCAAAAAAGCAGAAACGCCAAATCCTCGCTGGTGACACTCGAGGGGTCTGAAGAACATGGGTTTTCATCTCCATTCAGTAGAGAGGTAATGTGTCTCCACAGCAGTGACGTGGGGTGAGGTCCATGTCTGGTGAGGCTCTGACACTACATAAGTCTGATTTACACATATATGAACCCAATAGAGAAGCTTAAATCACCATTCAACTGGCAGCCTGCACATTGACTACTGGTTGTTTTCCATATTTCATATCAGCATTATTTACACACATATAGGTAAAGTACATATTTGATTCCACTGGGAGCGTTTCAGAAGCAGAGCGCTTGCGGGCGAATTGCTGTTGATTTGGTCATATTTCCCTGTTTTTTGAGACATTTTTAAGCTTGGATATAGAATCTTACATTCTTGTGGTCAAAGCAAAATATCAGAAGAAGAAAAGTGTGGAAGAAGAGCAACAACAGAACAAGCATAAACTGACCCGTGGGCTCTCGCTCGCCCTCTTCTTTGAGGCAGAGTACTGTTTGCCTCCCCTCTGTGCTTTTTCACTGCGGTTTCTGTCAGATCAGCAACACTACATATGTTCTACACAGACGTGAAATACATTACCTATTCTATGTAAAGAAAGGACATATAATAAAAGAGTCTACAAATATTACAGTGGTGACAAACAATGAGAAAGCAAAAGGCACTCAACCCAGATTGTGAGGGATTCACAATCTGAGGTGAGGCTCAGCTCGTCACTGCAAAGATCAGTAGAGAAATATTAATATTTATTTTATTTTTGCATTATTTGTTTTTTACTTGTCAGCCCCTGACCGCACGTCCCTGGAAATGACAAATGACAAATCATGTAAGTGTTATCTCAATATAGATTTATTATTAATATCATTATTATGACAGTTTGGTTAAAAAATAAATGCGAAGCAGGTTTAAAACATGATTAGGAAACAAGTCAGCAACTGTCTGCATGCGTGTGACTCTTGAAGGGCATTCTTTCAACTGCTCCATGTGAGTCTGAAACCTGAAGGTAGGCTGGCATACTGGGCTTGGAAAACAATGTAGACTTGATGGGAAGAGGCTGTGAACGGAGCAATGTTGGTTTCCTGCACAAACAACACAGAGAGCACAAACAAATATTACATATATATATTCTTATATACATATACATATACATCCTTGTATATCTAAACGCAGACATGATCCTTACTGACTTTTTCCCAGAGATATGTATACTGTATATGGCTCAGAAATACACAGGAAGGCACGGCACCTCACTCACATCCCTTTCACCTGACACTAACGTCTACTCCGCTACTGTCATTTTATGTGAATCAGCTGTTTTTCTAAAACTACTGCTATGTTCTAGGGATTCTATCCACAAAAAGATGCTAGAGGGGCTTTTATTTTGAAACAGGAACAGTATGTGTTGATAAAAATGAATATGAACTTTTTCATGTCTTTGACATACATACAAAAAAACTCATTGAAACTGTACTAATGCTGCTGGTATGAAGTCTCTAGTACATATCTGATGGTGAGACCCGGTTGTAAGGCCTGGTGGGGATTCAAATTAGGCCCAACGGGCTATTTAGCTAGCATTGCCTCACATATAGCCTTCTTCATGCTGGCTGAATACCAATATTCATAATGACAGGATTATACTATATACCCCCTTTGATTACTATGTCTATACGGACTGGTATGTTCTTGTTTGCTATACAGCTAATAAACTATTGTGTACAACTAAAAAGAGAAATCTCACGCTTGTGTCAAGGGGATTTCCCAAGTGATGTCATGCCTAATATTAAGATGGGGATTCCCCCGGCTGCATGCAGCATGTTTTTATTATTATTATTATTTATTATTTAGTATTTCAAATCTGCTTGTCTCTAAAGACAGACTGCAGCATTTTAACCACCTAAGTTTGCTGCATAGATAACTACTCAATATCACTGAGTGTGTGTGTGTGTGTGTGTGTGTGTGTGTGTGTGTGTGTGTGTGTGTGACGGATCTAGAGGGAAGTGGAAGCTCCCGGGAAACCTAAAGGACTCTCTCATCAACACACAGTCAGAAATTCTCCAATACGGCACCGAGACACCGAGTCACAGGACTCATTGGTTCAAACAGACAGAATAAACAAAATAAACAACACTTTTTCATGTTGATTTTTCGTATCGTGTCTCTTCTCCAGTATAAAACCTGTGAACAGTTTCATTTCATTCATTGTCCACGCTGGATCTTCTTTGTTTCAAGTAGTAAACAGAAACATTGAGCCTAATTTATGTTATGGTCATCCCTTAATCAGAGGATAAAGAGGACACTTAACCCCAAATTGCTCCCGCAGGCTGTTCCTGCGTGTATGAATAGGTATGAATGGGTAGATAGTCCTGATGCACCTTGCATGGTAGCCCCTATCATCAGTGTATGAATGGGTGTGAATGGGTAGACAGTCCTGATGCACCTTGCAATTGTAGCCCCTATCATCAGTGTATGAATGGGTGTGAATGGGTGAATGATGACATGTAGTGTTGTCGAAAGACTAGAAAAGCGCTATACAGTCCATTTACCATTTTTACCATAATGTACCTTATATTGTGATTGGAAAAAAAATCAGAAAATTGTGTGCTCAATAGACCATGTCTGTTATGATAAAAAGTAAATATGAAGAGTATCAACATGTTGCAGTGTCCTTTAACTTTGATCATTCCAGTTTAGATGTAGATGTTCATGTGAAATAAATTGTATTTTTATTATACTTTGGTGTCTAATTTCATTCTGTTCATCAGGCAACACACCTTTGATGAGATATTAATGTTCTGAATGTCATATACTGCTTTTTAAAATGAATTGAATGGACTGGATGTGAGGCTAGGCTCATAAATTGAAAACTGTTTTGCGGTGACATAAATATTCCACTAAAACCCTATTTGTGTGGGATCGGTATTACCAGGGGATATTAAACTATATCATATACATATTTAATAATATAATATCACATCATAAAATCTTATTTATGTTTATATATCATTCATAAAGACCTCTATACCATGTAGTGAGATGGTCCTCCTGAATTTGCACACAAGATGCTGTCAAAACTTTCATTTAGAATTGTTGCTAACCCAACCTCCATGATTCTCGATTAAGACAAAGGCAGAAAAAAAAAGAAAATGAAAACCTTGCAGAAGAAAACCCCTGACACAAATCACTTAAATTATCATATGACATCTGTAAAATGTGGCAGAATATGTGGCAGAATTATGGACGTGTCAGATTCTTGCGGGATTAAGATCACAGACGACCTCTGTAATTATTACAGATTGCGAGCGGTCAACAGGTAATACTAGTCCTGTGCATATAGGGCTTAAGTTTGCATTACAGGGGAAGAAGTGACTGCTTTCTCGGGTTACGTACCACTCCGCAGTAAGGTCCAGCAGGCAGTGAGGAGGTGTCTGGGCCATCATACAGCTTCAAGAAGTTGTTCTGGCAATCTCCAGGGTCATCAATGCTGATCTGGGCAAAGGTGATGGTCACCACACGACCTCTGGGTGCCATGATGCCCCATTCACAGTGGGTACTGTTCGGATAGGTGCCTGGGTAGTTGGGGCTTGAGAATGAGCCATGGTCTCCATACAGAGTACCGCCGCAACCTAGTACACAATTATGTAAAACAAAAGATGCTTCAGCTTAAAGACAAACGGGATAAGCAAACAGAAAGTCAGGAAATATTTCTACTGATCCCAGGCCGCATCATTACAAGCAATAATAACCATGGAAATAACCTAGAAGAGTTCAGAAACGTGACAATACACCTGCCATCCCATCAATACATGTTCCATAACCTAAAATAAATATGTTGTGTAAAAACGGCTACATCTAACTATACTGCTAATCATGAGACCAGATTTGATTTTGGAGAATGCTGCCATAACACGGTGATAACAGTGAAGTGAGATTGATCAATCAGCGGACTAACTGATATGCAGTGGCAGACGAGGACGGATGAGACAATGCTGATGTCATCAAGGTGTTCTCATCTTGGACTTTACGACTACAGACGTGCCGAGTAAAGAGAAAGCTTGTGTTTGTGTGTGGCGTGGAATTGATAAAACACTGGTGATTGCAAGTAGACAGGGTCTAACGAAAGACACTATGGTATTGCATAATAAGAAATGTGGGATCCAGTATGTTTGGAGCTAGGCTCATACTAGGGACAGAATGTTCTGGACATTTTGGTTTTGGCTTGCCTCATAGACCATGAGAGATTTCTATGACCATTCATAGAAAAGAAGAAACAAATCTTGTTTAAAATGTCTGTATTATTTGAATGTATGAGAGCTTTGAATGTCAACGATGAAAGCCTCATGTTTTGTGGTTTTGTAACACACCATGGTGGGACCTGATCCAACCACACAATAGATTTTACTCACCATCTTAAGTTTAAGATGTATAATTTCGTCGGGTTCTTTGAGTCTAATTGTGTCAGCTTTGAATAAAGTGCCATGGTGGCAATTCTATGGGCCTATTCTATGCTGCTGAATCCTGTAGCACCCTAAATACATTTGTTTTTTTCATATGCCTATTTTGAACCCAGGGGGGAGAGGGTATCATCAGGATCTTGATGGTTCCTACTTCCAGGAAGTGAACTGTTTGGTTTGTTTTTTTGTAAACATGCTTTCAATTGGCCTTTAAAGGGGGATCGTGCAACTGACCTGTTGTTAATTAGCCGGTCAGGTGCATGTGTCTGAACACCTTTGTCTTTTTGTTGTATATCTCTGTGTGTGAGTGTGTGTGCAGGTGGGTGGGAGGGGCTTTAGAGTGTCGTATTCTGCCCTGTTGGTGTTTCTGTGTGTGTGTTTTTTGTATGTATTCTAAATCTGGAAGCTAAGAATTGTTATGTATGAATTAGTGACAGCAACTGTTTTAGTCTTTGGTTGGAATGGAAACCTTTAAGCTCTTGATGTTTCATGGAACCTGGTTTGACATGATATGAAACAGTTTAGCCCTGACCGTGAGGGGAGGATGTCCATGTGGCCTCAAAGCCATCACGGGCCATGGAGAAGTCACTCTTGAAGCGTAAGTAGAGCAGGTTGGATTGTGGGAAGATGGGGCTGGGCAAGGTGTTGCCGCAGAACCGACCAATCAGTGGCGAGTCCGCTGTACTGCCATTACGGATCTAAGAGACAACAGAGTGCTGGGATTTACTGACACATCCCCCCAGACAGAAGGGTCAGACATACTACTGCCAGCTCGCATTTCCTGTACATGGACCACATACATTTGGCTATGTTGCTCATTTATAGACATTTTACAAATTAGCTTTTTCAACACCAGCAAGTGACTCTCGGGACTTTCCCCTTTTATACTTTGTTTTTACACCATCAAAGCTCTCGAGTCTGCTGGTATTCCTGTAGCTGCTGTGGAAAGAGTAGGACCTGTTGCTGCCCCATATTCACATTTCACAATCAAACTTATAAACATATAAACTCTGAAGGATCCTCTCCATTATTCTGACATGCCAGATGGATTTGTTACACATAGTTTATCTGAGAGCTGATTGGTCCGTGCTCTGGTTTATCGGTCACAAACACAATACTTGTCAGATAGATTATTGTATCCCGATATTTGTATCCAGCTGCCGTGCAAAGTAACCCTTCAATAATGTTGTCAGACACTTATTATAACAATCTGAGCAAAAACACAGACGCTGCACAATTACCCTTGCAGCTTGTTTATGGCTGCCAGTTACATTGTTCTCAATTAATACCGGAACTATTTCAAAAACTGTTGTCCCCATTAGTCACTAATTATTAGTCAAAAACATGGGAAAATGGAGTCCAGGTTGAAAACCACCAAAGTTACACTTAAAGTTGATTACTGTACATGTGATTGTTCATACATATGCCATATTGTAAGTTGATATGGCAAATATACTTATTTTATCTAAATATGTCTCTGAATGTTTGTAGTTCTTTTACCTCCACGAAGTCAAATTCACATTGGCTGTGGGTCTCCACATCAAAATTGTTAAAGAAGAAGGAGATGTAGCTGTTCTGCGGGGCCCTTAGGATGACGGTGCAGTCCATGCTGTGGGGGTAGATGTCAGGCCAGCCTGGACTCTTCAGGTAGCCATATTCCTGTTCATAGGTCCGGCTACAGCCTGGAAATCACCACCAGCACATTTAGAGCAAGTTCCCTCAGTACCCATCATGCGCATCATCTCAAAACCTGTTGTGCACTTTTCATTGGGACTTTTTTTTAATATACATGCTCTCTTTTTTTAATCCAAACTTGCACATGTAAGTGATATACACACATCTGAAGCCCTAAGTTGTTTTAGGTAACGAAGTAGAACTGCCTCTACTTAGGCGTAGGTTTACAACAGGTACGTACTGGCGATCTGATAGGTGAAACTCAGGCCATTTCCTGTCATGAAGGTGTCAGATTTGAAGTGCACAAGGATTGTTCTGCTGTAGCTGTAGAAGTCCGGTGGATGGTCATCTGATGCACAGAACTTATGTGACTGCCCATAGTCTCCCTGGAAACACAAGAGTCACCTCATTCAGAATAAATATTACAATATCACAACTGCGCATGAGGTTGTTTTTTTTTGATGCATTTGATAATTCTCATCTCTCTACAGTGATTAAAAGTAGTTTCAAACCTGTTCAAAGGAACTCTGGTCAGTTTAGTTTGGTTTGCTGAGACTGGTCACTCAGACTCTGGTGCAGACTAAACAACAGAACTAGTCTTACCTGTAATGTTGTCTGAGTCTCACTTCCAAGCAGACTCGTATGGTACTATTTATTTGGTGTGAAAGCTAAGCACCCACGTTTTAAGACACATAACACTCACTATAGGCCAGTCTTTCATCTCCAGGTAGTTTGTGGAGCAGCTCTGGCTAGGCTGAAGGACGAAAGTCTGGACTGAAATCTGGATGGATTCCTGGGCTGGAGCATCCAGGACCCAGCGGCAGGAGGTGTAAGCAGGATAGGCATTGGGGAAGGAAGGCGAAACCATGGTCTGTATGGTGGTGGTGGCATTTAGATTTCCGCCGCAGAACACTGAGGGAAGGCAGACACATCGAGAGGTTTGAAAAATGTGCGAAATGAAAAGTCTAGCAGCAACATGTATGTCAAAAAGCATCAGACAGACTTACTGTGGGATTGTGTCTGAGCTGATATGTTGATAGGAAACCTTTAACAGTTATTAAATGTTCAAGTATAAAACTAACTGAAATGAGAGCGATGACACAAGGCAGCAGATAAAGGATCCTCTCACTCAGCTCTACAACAAACAGCAATAACGGCTTCCCAACAGCATCACAGCAGCACAGAGGTCTGCTCACTGGTACAACAATAATTTGCTGATTCACATGTTCAAAACTGCCCTACATTAAGTTGCACCTGTGTAGAGGTTTAGTTATTAAAGACAAATGGAATGATGCTGAACAGAGCAAACAGAACTTTCAAAGTAATGACCAGGCTGTGTCCCTCTCGACAAAAACAGCGACCCAGGCCACCACATTTACAACTTTCACCTGTCCTCACTACATTAAACTTTCAGCAGTTCAAGCAGGAAGACTTTTCAATCTCATCCAATTATTTTACTGGGATCTGTTCACAGGCTTTCGTACTATCCAATGATCATCTTGACAGAGGACTAACTAAACCACCTTAATATTCAATTTCAATTCAATTCATTTTGCATAGCCCAAAATCACAATTCACAAATTTTGCCTCAGAGGTATTTACAATCTGTTCAACATATGACATCCTCTGTCCCGGGACCCTCACATCGGAACAGGACAAACTCCCCCCAAAAAAACTTTAATGGGGAAAAAAAAGAAAGAAGCCTTAGGGAGAGCAACAGAGGAGGGATCCCTCTATCAGGATGGACAGACGTGTGATAGATGTCATGTGTACAGAATGAACAACAGAATAGAATTACCACACAGTCAATGCATATGATATAAACTATTCATATGATGAGAATAGTAAGCAGAATAAGGCTTACCAATGCGCCTGTTCGACATGATGACCAACGCCGAAAAACAAGTGTGACTGTGAATATACATATATAATATATGTTGCTCTCTGCTGCCATTGCAAGTTTTGTAGCTTTACAGCTTTGCTTCTGTTGCGAACGATCTAGTTCAGAACCAAGCAGTTTTCTGCTTTGCCCTGCATCAGGATGTCTGATTCTGATGATGGCCTAGCATATCCTGATCTGTCATTTCACCTACCATTAACTGGATTTACATCCCCAATGTCGGGCATCACCAAAATGGCAGACCGCTTCAATCAATTGAGCTATTCAAATTGTTTCCACACGATTGTTAACTGTGCTACCAAACACAGGCTCTAGAGAGGGCCCTTCACATTTTTTGCATTACCTAAAAGGTGGGGACGGCTACTTAAACCAGGTGCTAAATCATTAAAGATAGGTGTGTTGATAAACCCTGAAAATACTGGTGCTTTTTAGGAGTACTTGTTAATGTTTTGGTTTAATTTAATATCACGCTGAAGCGAGCATTTCCACTGTTCTCTCTATCGGGCTGAGCTCCTTCAACTACACACACACACACACACACACACACACACACACACACACACACACACACACACACACACACACACACACACACACACACACACACACACACACACAGCGAGCAGAGAGACGCCATGGTGAAGTGAACCAGGTGATGTGACGATTACTCCAGTAGACCGCAACTGCGATCGTTACTGTTACTGCAATAAAACATTAGCTAGTGTAAAGTCAACACTTTATCAATTCATCTGTTCAACAAGCATGACATGTAAACAAAAGTGAAACCTAATTTAATCAATGGCTCTCATCCACCGCCGCTACGTTTACACAAACACAGCAAGCACGATCGGCCAAAAGCTCTCGTTTCACAAATGAGCTGAAACAGAAGCTGTCTAACTGTAGTCTAACTGTTTAACTTGGTTTGTTTGTGTTAATGTCTCAAAGTAGACAGGAGGACAGCGTGAGGACAGGAGGACAGAGGACAGCATGAGGACAGAAGACAGGAGGACAGAGGACAGGAGGAGTGACTGATATATGTCTGTGTTCTTCATTCTTTGTAAACTTCACTCAGAAATGTTGTTTATTTTATTTTATTGTATTTCCAGATATTAATACAGACTTTATATAGTGACTTTGTTGTTGTAAATATTACTGTTGTTGCTCTAGAAACAATATATTTAGCTATATCTAAATTAGTAATTAGTTCTAATCCTGTTGTAATTGATTGTAATTTATTTGGTTTTAAGAGCAGAGTATTGATAAGAGTAGCTCCTAGCATTAATACTAATTAATGAAGATAACTAACCCTACCTGAAGGCCACCAAACTTATCCAACATGCTTGGAAAAGGAGGGCTGAGCTGAAGGTCATGTTGTTGCTTGCTGTCTGCAACCTCACCACTAGATCCCACTAAATCTCACACACTGTTCCTTTACCGTTAAGCCCTAAGCCTATTTGTAGGCCTCTCCTCGATTTTTGCAACCCATAGTAAAGAGAGTGATTTTCGTCTAAATATAAGCTGTATTTTAATAGTTTTGGTGTTTTAATAAAGGTAACACTTGTGAAATTTGTTCTGATTTGTAAATATCAGTATATATGTTACTGGTTAAGAGAACATTAAGATGGAACACAGCACAAATTGAAATTCTTTATCTCCGACTATAAATGAATCCAATTTTGATAAGATATTTTATTTTAATGTTGTAGTTGAAAGCTCAAACCTCTCCCAGATCATAGCCCAATGGGTTGAGAGTCTCTCTGCACAATGTTTTCTTTGATAAAATGAAGCATTTAAGAGCTAGAGAGGTATGAGTGCAGAGATTTCAGCCGAGGTCAACCAAAATGTCATTTGGTTCCAGCTGTTCCATTGTAATTTTATATAGTATATAATTATATATTTCACTTCTTTTATGACTAATAGTGTTCAATCTATCATATGCAGCAGTTTGGCATCATTTAGAGAGCCTGGATGCTCTCTGAGCCTGTTTATGTCTGTCATCCATGGGATTTTCTCATCTGGCTTCCAGTCCAGGTCTCATAGCTCAGCCTATGGTTGGTCAATTTCAGTCAATGGACCCTCCTTAGAAGCGCCTGAGTCCTGGCTTTTTAACAAATACATTGTGATTTTGATAGACAGAAGCATTCGCCAGTAGGGAGTAAAACCGTGGCGCGTCATCTGAAACGTGCGCACCACATCGCCGAAAATGGAGCCCATCCCCCCCCTCGCCTTGCTATACAGGCCCGTGTTTCTACATGGGGACATTTCAGCGACGCACCGGAAATACGTAGAAATATTGTTGACGGAAATAAGCGGAGATTTACAGCAGAACAACGAAAAGGTAAGGAGCTTTGGATGATTTTGAAGGATATTACGCATTGTGTTTCTGGTGTTAGTTTGCTCACAGCCTTATGAGGGTTTACCGGAGAGACGATCTGATGGTAGTTCTGGAATCTGTGTCGAATGCTCGTGCTTTTTGCTATCTCGTTTGCCTATGCTAACTGTTAGCTTTGTTATGCTAACTCGGAGAAGAGCGAGTTATGGCTAGCAATACGTGATTTTGTGATAAATCTTTTATTTGCGTACACTATTTGTGTAGAATGGTGTTTGGAGTGTGTAAGAATGTCTTAGATTGTTTGTTTTACCCAGATTTTGAAAAAAAATTTGGAATTTTTTTTTTATTTTGCATATTCATAAATACATGCATAAATGGACTTTTTTGGACGGTAAATGCTACAGCGGACCCGAATTTGGGTCCGTCGGGCTTAACAGGTTTAAAGGATCCATTCCGTCTCCATCCCAGATTGATCATCTTGTCAATGGTGCTACAGGCTCACATCAAATGACACTAGACTCTATTGCCCCTCTAAAAATAACAAAGGAAGTTAGCTCAAAGGTAAAACCCTCAAAGCCAAAAAGTGAAGCAAACATTGCAAGAACATGAAAGTAAGATTCTTAGTTACTCTGGCAAAATCTTCTACTGTAGACAATATTACAATAGATGATATTAATCATCTCCTTCCCTCAGCCAGTGCCAATTCATCCTCAAATTGGTACTGACTTGAATGTAATAGAATGATAGTAATAGCTTAGAAACAACTATGATATAAATTTAGATTTTGACCTTGACCAATTGACTTCAACAATTTCTACGTCAAAACCTTCTACCCGTCTCTTAGAACCCATCACGACTAGGCTGCTTAAAGAAGTTTTACCTTTAGTTAGCGCGTCTTTACTAGATATGATCAATCCGTCTTTACTAACTGGCCATGCACCACAGTCCTTCAAAGTAGCTGTAATTAAACCTCTCCTTAAGAAGCCCACTCTTGATCCAGGAGTGCTGGCTAACTATAGACCTATCTCTAACCTTCCCTTCCTCTCTAAGATCCTTGAGAAGGCAGTCGCAAATCAGTTGTGTGACTTTCTACACAACAACAGTTATCAACATAACATGAGTGTATGTTGATCATGCCATACAAAGGGACCAGTTGCAAATATAGATTGAGATTAAATGAGTTGAATTGAACAAACAATTCAACTCATTTAACCTTTGACCCTGGTTATCAGCGACACCTCAGGATACTTAAACAAAATGCAAATTGGTTTAAGGGATGAGAAAGCAAGAGCAAAGAGTAGTAAAACTACCAATAACACCATGAAACTATCAAATTGTATGTAATGATGTATTACTAATATTATAATCACTATTAGCGTTTTTATTGTAAGAGTAACCAACATGTGAACTAAGACTGGACTGTGAGGCAGCTGCAGATGGGTATTTGAACACAGTCATTTTGGGGTTAAGTATTGGTTTTAAGTTTTTAACAGTTTATATAATATACATGTATTTTCAGAAAAAAACTCTGTAGCAAGTAGAATGCAGAGTAGCAAAGAGAGATTAGAAAGTGTCTTACTTGGCACAGCACGGTAGGTAGCATTGAAGCCTCCTTTCTGTACTGAGCCATCAGTGACTAAGTGAATAGTCAGGAAGTTTCCACTCGATACAAAATAAGCAGGGAGGAAGTTTCCACAAAACGTCCCAACCAGAGGGAAGTTCACGTTGTCACCATCATACACCTGATAGAAATACACATAACGTTAAAAAATAAAGTAGAATATCCTATTACAAATTACAAATCCTACGACAAATAAGTGTTGTCCTACAGTACGTTATTATTACAAGTAGGACAAAAAAAAAAGAGTCTTTGATTATTACACAAATTACAAATGATCTTTAGTTATTTATCGTTAGGTCACACCAGCAACACAAAAATGATAGCATTATGCAGTATCTTCAGGAATGATGTTTTGATGAAATAAAATGTATATCTGCATTCATATTTCAATGGCTGGGGTTCTTTACTTTGACGTAGTCGTAGCGACAAGTAGAGGAGCTCTCAAGGTCAAAGGAGTTGAACGTCAGGTTGATCGCCCTGTTGACTGGCATCTCAATGGTCCACAGGCAGTCCATCCTGGGCTCATAGCGCCCATCCAGGTTTGGGTCTGGAGAACCAAACATGCCCATGGGCATGGACAGGTAGCCACCACATCCCTGTGCAGGACCTGCAGGCAATTCAGAAACAAACACTGAGCCAGTCCTTCAAACCAATAATGTGTTAGACGATAGGCAACTGCAGTCCAGCATCTTCAAGTAGAAAAAACATAACATCTTTATTTGTCCAATAAAGCCAACCTATGCCTTCAAACCTAGGGCGCTCTCACCCACACAGGTAAATGGTAAAATGGACTGTACTTGTATAGTGCTTCTCTAGTCTTCCGACCACTCAAAACTTGGGGTTAAGTGTCTTGCCCAAAGACACATCAGCATGGACTAGCGGAGTCGGGGATCGAACCCCCGATCCTCTGATTGAAGGACGACCCTGCTCGGTCACCCATTGCTCTCTCACCCACACAGGTCAGTGGTTGCCCACCCATACAGGCCAATGCGGGGCTTGAACTGATCAGAAGTCAGATGAATGTTACAGCAGTTTGGTGCACCTTCTGCATGAGTTGAAATTGCTAGAGTTATTCTTACCTGATGCTGTAATGAGTCAGGGAGAATTGGAAATGAAACTTTAGTGTTTCAGCTACATTTATTTAACGGTACATACCCTTTGAAGTGGAAATTTCCACAGCCCCCTTATTGGGATCCATTCGGAAGAAACTACGTTAGGTTAGGTTTAGGCAACAAAGCTACAATGAATAAATAACAACTGCCCTTATTGGACTTTCTTATGTTATGTAAAAAGCGTAACAATGTATTTCATGACAGGTATAAACTCAAAGTATGGAAACAGCAACTAGCAAGAATGCCTCCGGAGTTGGTTTGATTTCAATTCATCTTGAATGCTTTTATGAATGCTTTTACACTTTTTTCAGATCACAAATTCAGTAACATGACCTACCGAGTGTCTCACTATAAACAGCCCTCCAGCCAATCCCATCCACTGAGGCATCTGTCCTAAATACAATGAACACCTGGTTGGTGGAGGAGCGCAGATTAGGTGGGAGCACTGACCCACAGAATTTCCCCAATAAGGGTGCCAAGGTGTCCTGTCCATCATACACTGCCACATAGTCAAAGCGGCAGGAAGAAGACGCCTCCAGGTGGAACGTGTTAAACCTTTGGAGAGAGAAATGGAGAGCTTGAATGGCTGAAATGACTTTAGAGCTTGCACCGACATCCTGATTCACAGTCACACAGCTACAGATTACTAGAAGGACCCAGGTACAATCATCAGTTTGTACTGTGGCCACAACGAACCTTGATACAGCCTCAGTCCACTGGGCTCCAACACTAAGGCTTTGATTTTGTGAAAATGAAAATGAAAATTGAAACAAAAAAACATTTTACATGATTTTCCTAGTTGCCTCAGCTTTGTTTTCCTTAAGTGATAATACGGTTGCATTCAATTAGATGTGGTATTGTTTTCATGACAAGAACTAATGCTAGAATATTATCATAATCTGCTAAATATAAGAGTAATAATTTCACACCACGGTGTGTTCCTTTAGTCCTCTCTCTTCCTCTATTTTTCTCATGTTCTCCATTTACATTTCTCATGGATTTATTAGTGTATATAGTATCTAGTTTATGTATACTAGAGTGAAATGACCTGCGAAACATGTCTTTCAATTTAAGAAAAAAAGTCGGTAAGCATTTTTTAAAATATTACTTGGAAAAACTTGAATCATGGCCTGTACAATAACTATTTCATCACACTGAAAGGAATTACTGTGTGACAAAAATGTAGAAATCCCCCTTTCTCCCTAATTGACGAGTTATTTTTTAATTTTCCCTCTTAAGTGTAGTCTTACTTGAGATCAACCACTCTGTCAGATTGGACCATGATGTGGTAGGTACAGTTGATGTTGTGGTGGTAGTTGGTCATGGAGAGTGCTGGACTGCTCACTGTACCCATTGTGCTGTTGAAGAAACCACCACATGCTGTAGACACACACACAAAACACACAAACACACACACACACACACACAAATTGTGACTTGTGTTGGACATGGTTTTCCCCTGACCTTGACCTCACTATATGGCAGTGACCCTCCTGCAACATGTACTGTAGTGGGATCAGACTTGGGGCAAGCTGCGGTGGTGAAATTCCATCAATCAGTCCTTCAACTTGAACAATATACTTTTGAAAGATTCCTTTGTCTGTAGTCCTTACATTCTCACCTTGATTTTGTCAGATGGATCAATCTGCTCATTAGAGTAAAAGAAATTATTTCTCCTCTTCATTACTTACGGATGGCTCTGTATTCTGCCATGAAGCCACTGTCAGTGATCACAGAGTCAGAGTAGAAGTGTAGTAACATGGGGCCAAAGCTGGAGAACGGCCCCGGGATGCCGTTACCACACAGAGTGGCGATAGCAGGGCCACTAGTAGCCAGGCTGTAGATCTTCAGCCCATCATACAGACAAGTGGAGTGCGCTAGATAACAGACATGACAGGCCACATGATCATACAATAGCTGGTTGGTTATCAAACATCACAGAGAACAAAATATTCATTTTCAAAGACATCTGCAGGTGATTCCTGTCTGTATGTTGCTAATGCAACACTTGCCTTCTACTTGGAAGACCTGGAAAGTGAGGACGACCACAGTCTGTTCTCCAGCGTCTATGTTGTAGGTGCAGTTGGAGTGGTTAGGGTAGTCGGCTGGATAATTCGGAGAAACCACACGACCACTGGGAGCTGTGAAGTTTGCTCCGCACCCTAATAAACAGAAGACATCAGACCTCATAACTCACTCCAACACTAAAGTTCACGCCATCTAAGTTAAAACTTGTGTTTTATGAGAGCTGGGATTGAAAATGATTTATTACCGTTCCGAAAATGCTAATAAATCACCCATGGAAAATCCAGATTTTTACAAGTGACACTGGATTTTCTGCTCTCTCATGTGACAGAAAAATAATTCACAACAAACACAGGTATTTAACACTCAAGGCTGCTGTGTTTTAGATTCAAACACTGTCGCAGTTAGTCAGTCAGTCAGTCAGCATGGCGTTATTAACACAGAGAAGCTGTCTTGGCTGCTTGGTTCTTACTGGTGCTGAAGGAGGCTGAGAAACCTCTGCCAGGGGTTTCAGTACTCTGAAATCTGCTTGTGATGATGTTATATGGAGCAATGATGGGGCCCGGGGCCACCGAGCCACAGCCTGTTGACAGCAGAGCCTCAGTATTTTGGGTCTGACCTGACCACACCTGCAGGGGAATGCATTCTGATTCAGAAAGTGTTGTCAAATGGAACATTGTTTTAAATATACATACGGAACACATCTGAACAATTTATTAAGTAACTTTGCACACTTTTGTATGAATCTATAGGTTTGGCAATGTAGGAGGTAGACACACTATCACGGTCACATGTCATTTGTCATACTGACTGGTTGCAGAATGTCAACAAGGCGGGTCTTAGCTAATATCAGCTTGTCAGAGGCAGATCATAGACTGTAAATAAGAAGTGTGCGTAGTTGCAATGACGTCAACCACTGGTTTGTGGACTACTGTTTTGAAACCTTTTGGCATTTTGGTGTTTGTCTTCTTGGTTTTTGGGCGTCACCATCTGTTTTTTTGCAACAAGACGTGACAGCGGGTGGAGCTAACTACAACTAAACGCTGAATAATACTTTTTCAGAAGACCAAAATGTTACAATTAACTTTCATGGGAAATCACACTGAGAGTTATAAGACAAAAATACGGAAAACTTCCTGATCGGACAATGCTGTGTTAGCGACCATTCAATCACAAGGTAGATACGCCCTAAAGCATGCATTGGTTTATGGTTTATTTGAGTTTAAATGGAGCATAATTTACTAAATGAACATCACGCTGTATTGAAGAAGACTTGAAACTCGAGATTGAGAACATAAAGTCATGTTTACAATGTTTTCTCAAAGACTTCTATACAATCAGACTCTTTTTTATAACAAGAAGGGTCGCCGCCTGATGCCCATTAAAGAGAACCATCTCTTGCAGTGTGTTTCCATCAAGCTAGGGTAATGACAGCCAGACCCAAAGTCCTCTTTCAAATGCCAACAATGTTGGCATTTTGACAAATTAAAATGGTCATTGGTAACAGGATAATGTAGCGCAATCAAAAGTTAATTTAACCAAATGCATAGTATTTAATTATGTTTACTTTTCAATTAAAAGCAACTACATAATAATTCCATTGAAGTCCAAGCTATTGTTGACTTTTGACACGGTAATACTGCTAGCATCAAAGTCTTTTAATTATGAGCTTTTAATAGACATTTTAGTGATAATTGCACATGACAAATACTCACTTGCATAATCATAATAGCTTATGATTTTGAGACCCCCAGAATTTAGCTATTGAGGCTTTCAATACTTTTGCAAGGCTAGATTTCTGGTGTTCCTGGTATTCTTGTAATCTAATGTGACTTTGAAGATAAAAACTTAGTTTCTAGTGTCATTGTGTTTTTTTCTAGTTGAGCTAATTCTTTTGCATCTGCAACTAAATAGGAATGATTCAAGTTTGAAAGAGGAACGTAAGCATTTTCAATGCAGTGCACACATGTGTCCATAGTAACATCGAACAATATTTCTGATATTTGATGTTAAACATCCTTAAGGGAAAGCTTTGGTTTATTATAACTTGGGTTATATTTTACAAGTTCTGTCCATCAGCTCTATTGCTTATGATAACCTTGTGCTGTATTCACCAAAGTAATTACTGCTTTACTGAGAACTCAGAAGACATTCATATCATTTAAAAAAGGTCCAACTGGGCAAGCTAGCACATTATTATCTTCAATTATCTACAATTCAGAGCACATTTATAATAGGTTGAGCAGGTGGATAGCGCCTAATGGTGCTAACAGCGCTGACTGTGCAAAAAAAGCAACAGTGCTGACAGAGCAGTTTTATCCTCAGGGGGAACCAAAGGATGGGTGCTACACTTCCACGACAACAGAAGGGAGAGAGACTTCATTCTCTGCTCAGGTAGACATTACTTTATACCTTAACATAGATGATAGTTGTTTGCTGCTATAATAATGCTCTGAATATTTCGTGAAGAGAACCTTTAAGCTAATGTTTGCTTAAGTGCAGCCTGAGTAACAGCAATGTTGTTTTCTCTATTGAGCAGATGATGTGCCCATTGTTAGGAAACTGCAGTCTGTAATTCTTCTCTCTCATAGCCCTTGAACGAACCCGTCCTTTATACACGTGTCTGTTGTAGTTTAGTGCTGGTACCTTGATGTAGCTGCTCTGGCAGGTCCCAGTGCTGTCTGGAATCTGGAAATCAGTGTTGAATCTCATCTCTAGGTGGTTCCCCTCATGAGCAATGATCCGCCAGGAACACTCCACATTGGCTGGGAAATTCTGGGGATAGTTTGGAGACTTGATTGTTCCCATGTCAGCATGAATCACCCCTCCACAGCCTGGCCAAAAAAAATGTGAGTGTACAGTTATTATACACATCATTATGAACAAAATATTGAGAACACTGATACAAGTGGAGTGAATGAGTTTCCTTTCACATGGTTGCTGGTCTTATTCTTAGGGATTGAAAATTCCTTTGCCAGAAGAAGAGTGTGGACTGTTTTCAGTACAGAGTTTGTGTTGGCCTGTGTCGAATGGGGAACTGAATGGATTTTAACAAAACAACGTAATGTAATCGTCACCATGGGATTAAATGACTTTGTCTTGATATCTAGCTGTTATACGACAAGAAGAAATCTGTGGTAAAATTGTCTATTGTTATTAAATGTAGGGTCTCTCTCTCTCTCACACATACACACTCACACACACTTTTAATATCCTTTGTGCTCTTTTCAGGCATGTCTTGTCACCAGTGTCACTGCTGCTCAGTAGATGGGTGCCAATGATGTTCTGGGTTGTTTTAATCACCTGCTGTAGAGCCTCCTGTTCTGTGCCATGAACATCCCATGCCAGTTTGTAATGTTTTGTAAAGATGCTTTATATTGCTCCTCTGCAAAACTTAACAAGAACATGACCTTCTTAAGATTCCTTAATAAATACAGCCGTTTATGAGCTTCCTTCACCAGGATAGAGATGTGTGAGGACCATGTCAGGTTGTTTGTGATGCTGATTCCCAGGAACCCCCAGGAATCAGTTTCATGGGGGAGATTGTGTTCAAGTCTGAGCTGAAATCAACAAACAACCTTCTGATGTAGGTGTTATTTTCCAGATGAGCTCTGAGTGGAGAGCAGTGGAGACTCCATCCTCTGTGGATCTGTTGGCTCTGTATGTAAACTGGTGAGGGTCCAGGCTGGCTGGGATGTTGTTTTTGATGTGCTGGAGATCCAGCTTCTCAAAGCGCTTCATCAGAATGGGGGTAGTCACAGGGTGGTAGCCATTTAGACTGGACACTGCAGACTTTTTAGGTACAGGAACGATGGTGGCTGTCTTGAAGCTGGTGGGAACTCTCTCCTGTGACAGTGATATGTTGAAAATATCAGTGATGACATCAGTTAGCTGGTTGGCACATGTTCTTAGTACACGACCAGAGATGTTATCAGGCCCAGCAGCTTTACTCATATTCACCCTCATCAGGGTTTTCCTCACATCCTCTGAGGATAATGACAGTGGGCGGTCCTCTGGAGGCGGGGCAGACTTGACAGCTGACTCTTTGTTGAGGAGATCAAAGTGGGCATAAAAGGTGTTCAGCTCATCTGGCAGCGTGGCCTCACACATGATGGGGCTCTCCTGCTGTTATATCCTGTCACATTGTGGATCTCCTGCCTCATATCTTGTTGTTGGTGTTGAGGTCTCTCACCAGTCTCTCTTGACTCCTCCTCTTTGAATCCTGGATTCCAGCTTTCAGTCTTGCTCTGGCGATGCTGTATGCTTTCTCGTCACCTGACCGAAAGACAACTATTTGGCTTTGGATAATGCCATCACCTCTCCATTCATCCAGGCTTTCTGGTTGGGGAATGATTTTATTGTCTTTCGGATCACCATGTCATCAACATATTTGCTGATATATGATGTCACCGTTGATGTATATTCCTCCAGATTGATGGTGTTTTCTTTGGTGGCAACATCCCTGAACATGTGCCAGTCTGTACATTCAACAGTCCTGTTGAGCTGCTGTATCTTCATCTGTCCACACTGGGTTTTTTTTGTTGGTTTGGCCCGTTTATTCAGCTGGGTGTAAGTAGCAGAAGCAGACAATGATGGTCTTATTGTCAATGTTTGGGGTGGGGGAAGGGCTTCGCCAGCTATAATAAAAATACCATCAGTTTGTTTTTTGATTAGCATCAGGAGCAATGTAAACAGCAGCAAAAAACTGAATTCTCTGGGCAGATAAAATGGCCGACATCTTAGCATAAATTCAACATCAGGGAAACATTGTCCATCAACATTGACTATGTTTGAGCATGAAGCACTATAACGTTCTGTCAGTGTGGTATACAGTCAGCCCATCAAGTGCAGTAGCTTGATCCAGAATGTTACGATAAAGCCAGGTTTCTGTAAAGTTGTGGGCACAAGTCTGCTTCCGATTGTCTTTGGTTCGACCGGTCTGGTTGCAAGATTTTGTGGGCAATGATCGTGTGGATCCGCTGCACTTCATCCAATCTTCCTTTGTTGATTTTGATGAGTGTATTTTTGTCATAAATGTAGGGAAGTCTGCATGCGCTGCTGTATGTGACTGTAATGTCGCTCGAGGTGTACTCGGTGCAGTTTAACACATACACACACAAACACAAGCACATTTTTGTTCGCAAGTGGACTGAGAGAATCGTGAGAATCTTCCAAGCTAGCACCTGCCACAATGAAGAAGATGAGAAAGTACTTTATTCTCTTGGTAAAATTCAATTTTTTTTTAATTGTTACTTTATTACACTAACATATGGGAAATATACACACATACATATGCATTAGTTGTTGAGAGATGCCAGAGTAATGGAGCTGCCACATAGTCAGCACTCCAAGCAGTTAGGGTTTCAATGCCTTGCTCAAACACCTCGGCAGCAGAGCACAGAAGGTGAACTGGCACCTCTCTCTAATATATAAAGGTGAGCTGCTCTTTATGTTCAGTCTTTGGCCTCATCAAAGTATTCTGTTTTTTTCAGTAACAAAGTCCCCAACATGAACAAACTAAATTTGATGAAATACGTTATGATTACATTGTCCCTGAGATGACAAAAGCATTAGACAGCAAAGTTTTGATGCAAAGGTGAACTCCTCATTGTATGTATTTCTATCACAGCTACTCCGTTCAGTACAGAGCATGCGCAGCATGTTAATTTAGTGAGTGTAACCAACCTGAGGAATCAGCAGACCAGGAGGCCACAAAGCCTCCTCTGGATACACTATGGTCAGCCAGGAAGACTACTGCAAGCTTGTTTGATCCCGACTGTATGGTTCCTGGGGAGGTGGTACCACAGTACTGGCCAATAACAGGGGATCCAGGGGATCCTCCATTGAAGATGGTGACAGAGTCCCAGCCACATTGAGAGTGGGGCTCCAGGTTGAAATAGCTGAAGGTTAGCTGCGGTAAGACAGTGGAGTGGAAACAAAATGTTGGTGGCTACTTATCAGCAGGTTTAACAATTTCAGCTATATCTGAACATACAAACAGTGATCTCAACCTCACCAACAACAACAAACAGCAGCACACTGATCCTTTCGAATTTCACAGGAGGTGATTAACGTCGACTAGCTAAAGGTAGTACTGGGAAGTCGAAAGTGGCGGAAAGCACAGTGGAAGCTTCCATCAACCGAAATTAGACTCACAGTGGGAATCTATCTTTGCAGAGTAAACCTCCCACACGCAAAATAGCTGTCCTCAATTAGACATGGTACATGTGTGCTACCTATCTTAATCGTGTCTTAGTTTGTTTCGTTCCATCACTGTCACATTTAATTTAATATTTTTTTGAGCTCTTCTGCTGTTGCATGCTGGTGGTCGGTCCCTCAGCATAAGAGCATTTAAATAAGACTATAAATACAGAGGTAACAGCATCATGATGAAAGCAAACACAGACTCACTGCTAATCCATTTCATTTTTTGAGTTCAGTCAATGCACCAGGTCATGGTGCAGACTTACCGTAATAGTGTGGCCCATTGGCGCCTCTAGCAGCCAAGCACAGCGACTGGGGCTGGGGTATATGTTAGGGTAGTTAGGACTGGATATCAGCCCTCCTTCACCTGTCTGCAAGCCTCCACACTCTGCAAAGAGAGAATGATCCATATAAGGACTTTGATGGTAGCATTATGACTGCTCGATTAGACAAATACATACTATATGACATAACTAAGAATACCCTATGTCTGTCTTACCAGAGAACAAGTACTTGGCCTTGAAGCCCAGGTCTCCCTGGAAGGCGTCAGACTTGAAATGGACCCAGAGCTCAGGGGTAAAGACCACAATGGGAATGTTAGGGGTGGTCTGTCCACAAAACTTGGCCAGCAGCTCCCCATCGGAGTCACCTGAGGGAGTGGGTAGAAAGTTTAACGGAAGGAAATCCATCCATTTTCTTCCTAGACCTGCTTTCTTGTGCAGACTTGTGATGGGCTGGAGCCTGTCCCAGCCCCCCAACAGTAATATGTGCAGAGATAATCCTAATACCCGATGGACAATTTAGACAGACACTGATGATTCCAGAGCGTACCCACAAAGACACAAGGGGTACGAGCATAATGGTGTGCTGTGAGGAGACTGAGCTATCGAGTGAGCCACTGTGCTGCCCACAATACAGGGACATTGTTATTATTCAGATGTACTAAGGGACTTATGCGGGTGACATAGTCCGCACTCACTGAGACTCCTTGCCATACCGACATTTCAAATTTGACTTACTCCCAAGATTGTCAGTTTGAACAGAATCATTACTGCAATGTCCTTGTTCCAAAAAAAGTGTGGTAAAAACATGGTAAGAATATTGGTTTGTGAAGAGAAATCATGTGCACTACATCCCACACAAGGACTCAAAAATCACCATATTCAGTTTTTGTCTAAACTTTTGATGGATTTATGTCATTAATCATTAACAAAATGTAGGTTAAGGATTGTAATAATAACGGATAGCTCTACTTGGGCCTTCTCTGGAGCTCTTAATTATCAGCACAGTTAGGGGCAATTGAATTAGTGCTTACTCTTCCAAAAAGCCCTAAAAGTAAGACCAAAAATGGGTCGTTTTTCATGTTATGTTATACCATAACAACATGTTATATATAAATAATTTATATTTCTTTACAACGGTAAGGCTTCATGTTCTGGGCAGCAAAAATGTTTTTGTTTAACAGTTGAGCAAGAATAGGTCACCAAATATTTGTCCTTTGGTTTTATAAATATCCACAGTAATTTAAAAGAAAATTGTTACAGTAATCTCAATTATCATCTGTATTAGACAATAGGGTATGCACTTACATCATTTATATATGTGATGACACCAAACCCCACTACTAGGTGCTAACAAAAAACAACATGTGGCTGCTTTTGAAGGGAGACTTGAGGGGGGAAAAAACTGAAGATATTCAAGCTTAAAAATAAGTAGGATTCAGGAAAAAGTCTAATTTGATGCCTGTCACTTGTATCCCAAGCTTAGGTGTTCAGACTTTAGTGATCCAAGAGAGTGATGAGCTCAACTGTTAAATACCTAATCCGAAAACTATGGCTAACATTGCAGACATTACAGTATAAATATTGCTTTTTCTAGGCGATGATTCTGAAACCCCAGATCTGAAATGTATGTGTAGTAACCTCCCTCAGTGCATCCTAGAGTCAACGCTCTCAGTGTGGCACTCACCTAAGCGGAGCTGGAGGTAGTCTGACTCGCAGGTTTGGTGGTTCTCCAGGTGCAGGTCTTCTATCAGCACCACAATAGAGGAGTTTATGTGCTGTGGGTTCTGGATAAGCCACTCACAGTTGAGGTTGTTGCTGTAGTTGGACAGTAGGTATCCAGGGGAAGTGAAGTTCCCGCCCGCTGGGTTGTTCAGGATTCCACCACACTCTAACAAAAGGCCACATGAAACCGCACATTGAGAGGCATAGACAAACTCACAAGGTATAAACACAAACACCACAAAATAAACCTGTTTATGACAATGAGAGTAGTGCAAATATTAGAAACACAATACAATTCAACAGCAGCACAAACAACATCCTCCATAATGACCTTAAAGTTGAACCAATTCCTCTCTAGTGAAGTTTCAACTAAACCTTAGAATATTAGAATATTTACGAAGGATATATTGTAGGGCTGTTGTATAAGACTATATACTCCTTATAATTTGGCCACTGACTAACAACTATTTGGGAGATCTAAAAACGAATAAACTCAGATGCTGATTTGAATTTAATTTGGGGGCGAAGGGCATCATGTGTGTTGAACAGACCAAAATTAAAAAAAAAGTATTTACTTTTAAAGACTAAAGCAGAGGCACCTGCCCTTCCAGTTACACTGGGTTGCTTTAATATATACAGTAGTGAGGGCAGACAGTGCAGAGGATTTAATAGAGTAAACACTAACCCTACATCCTGAATACTTCTTAGGTAGGAATTTAATTTAGGTGATGGTTCCCGTCATAGTGTGGATCCTGATTGTATACCATCTAGAGCAGGGGTTCTTAACCTTTTTGACCTCGGGGCCCAACGTTTGGGCCCCTTCTGATCATTATGGGTTCTTATGTTTATTTTCTGTGACTTCTTTTCAAATGTGAGAGCATACGTTTGCTCCAATTAAGACATACTGTTACACAGCTGCCCGTGGAAAGCATTCACCTACAGTTGTGGTCAAAAGTTTACATACACTTGTAAAGAACATAATGTCATGGCTCTCTTGAGTTTCCAGTTATTTCTACAACTCTGATTTTTCTCTGATAGAGTGATTGGAACAGATACTTCTTTGTCACAAAAAACATTCATGAAGTTTGGTTCTTTCATGACTTTATTATGGGTTAACAGAAAAAGTGATCAAATCTGCTGGGTCAAAAATATACATACAGCAGTGCTAATATTTGGTTACATGTCCCTTGGCCATTTTCACTTCAATTAGGCGCTTTTGGTAGCCATCCACAAGCTTCTGGCAAGCTTCTCGTTGAATCTTTGACCACTCCTCTTGACAGAATTGGTGCAGTTCAGTTAAATTTGATGGCTTTCTGACATGGACTTGTTTCTTCAGCATTGTCCACATGTTCTCAATGGGATTCAAGTCAGGACTTTGGGAAGGCCATTCTAAAACCCTAATTCTAGCCTGATTTAGCCATTCCATTACCACTTTTGATGTGTGTTTGGGGTCATTGTCCTGTTGGAACACCAAACTGCGCCCAAGACCCAACCTTCGGGCTGATGATTTTAGGTTATCTTGAAGAATTTGAAGGTAATCCTCCTTCTTCATTATCCCATTTACTCTCTGTAAAGCACCAGTTCCATTGGCAGCAAAACAGCCCCACAGCATAATACTACTACCACCGTGCTTGACGGTAGGCATGGTGTTCTTGGGGTTAAAAGGCCTCACCTTTTCTCCTCCAAACATATTGCTGGGCATTGTGGCCAAACAGCTCGATTTTTGTTTCGTCTGACCACAGAACTTTCCTCCAGAAGGTCTTATCTTTGTCCATGTGATCAGCAGCAAACTTCAGTCGAGCCTTAAGGTGCTGCTTTTGGAGCAAGGGCTTCCTTCTTGCACGGCAGCCTCTCAGTCCATGGAGATGCAAAACACGCTTGACTGTGGACACTGACACCTGTGTTCCAGCAGCTTCTAATTCTTGGCAGATCTGCTTTTTGGTGGTTCTCGGTTGACTCTTCACCCTCCTGACCAATTTTCTCTCAGCAGCAGGTGATAGCTTGCGTTTTCTTCCAGATCGTGGCAGTGACAAAACAGTGCCATGCACTTTATACTTACAAACAATTGTTTGCACTGTTGCTCTTGGGACCTGCAGCTGCTTTGAAATGGCTCCAAGTGACTTTCCTGACTTGTTCAAGTCAATGATTCGCTTTTTCAGATCCATGCTGAGCTCCTTTGACTTTCCCATTGTAGCGTTTGTGGGCGTTTGTATCCAATGAGCCCTATTTAAATGGCCTCAGAGAAGTCACCGGCTGTAGTCACTCATAATCACTCACAAGAAGTTAAGAGGCCATGCTATGAAGCTCATTTCATTGACACAACTTTCTAAGTCACCAAAATTGCTAATTCATGTTGCTGTATGTATATTTTTGACCCAGCAGATTTTGTCACTTTTTCTGTTAACCCATAATAAAGTTATGAAAAAACCAAACTTCATAAATGTTTTTTGTGACAAAGAAGTATCTGTTCCAATCACTCTATCGGGGAAAAATCAGAGTTGTAGAAATAACTGGAAACTCAAGAGAGCCATGACATTATGTTCTTTACAAGTGTATGTAAACTTTTGACCACAACTGTATATGAGTCTGCCAATTTTTGGTCAAAGAATCTGGGCTCTTTGAATAGTTCTCTCGTTTTAGAAACCGTCCTCTGATTTGACTTTCAAATCTCAAGTAATAGTTGTCCTGCTCTGCGATCTCTTTCCTCGTCTCTCCCCCGTGTGTCACGGTGTGTGTACATCTCACTCGAGTCAGGAAACTTGTCAGAATAGCCATATTTGATTGGCTTAACTGCATCACGTGACGCATTGGTCGGTGTGTTTTCTGCACCGCTGAACAAGTGCCGTAAATGCTGGAAAAGCTGCGCCGGTTAAAATAGTAGCGCTCCGTCAAAATGTAATAATTCTCAATTATCTATCGGTTTTAGGTCCTGGGTCCGGCTAAAACGGCGTCTAGGTCCGTTTCCGGACCAGTTAGTGACCCCTGACCTATGCGGTCCTGCGGCCCTCGCGGCCCACAGGTAATTCCCCAAGAAAGGACTTTCACCCAGCCTCGGCTCAGTAAGAAATTAAAGTTATGATTAGACTTAAATTAACTGAAGTTAAGGAATGTATATGAGCTGTTGCTTTGCCCCTGCTAATTATCCTGCAATACATATCCAAACTTCATTTAAAGCAAGTAGTCCTGAGATTAGTATTACGGTGTGCCTAACAACAATAGAGTTCTGAATATTTATTCTAGTTCTTAGTCCACTAAACAGACCCTCATAGCTTAATTCTAGCTAACCTCGAGCTAAACCTATCCTGGCACCTTACCAAGAGCCTAGATCCATTAGAAGAAAGCTGCCATTAACTGATGCGGCTGATAGCTACATTCTAAGAGAGGCTCTCTGCCACGTGCAGCTGCCAG
The DNA here is from genome assembly GCF_023349555.1 of Cebidichthys violaceus. NCBI lineage: Eukaryota > Metazoa > Chordata > Actinopteri > Perciformes > Stichaeidae > Cebidichthys > Cebidichthys violaceus. Next base: position 3,413,152 of record NW_027176318.1, on the reverse strand, counting down.
AGGAAGCAGGGTAGACGTCACGAGGGACGGCAGTGAGAAAACAGGGTGAAATTCCTCAACCACCAGCTTAAACAGATCACCGGGTATCTCGTCAGGTGGGTAAAAACCCAACGGGCTTGGTGATCCGAACCCTTTAAACGCAGTGGCGGGCCGTGCATGTTATACCTTGGCCTTCAGTGCTGTCCTACTACAGTTGAACCACCTCACCTGAATAACCTCATTATGACGCAGCATGACGGGATGCTTTGTCATTAATGAGCAATGCATATAGTAAAAATCTATGTAATGTAACACAATGTAATGTAACACAATGACAAGAACAAACTCACAAGAACCAGTCACATGTATTCATATGACAACAAAGCAGGTAGAATGACATAAAACACAAATAACACGATTCAACAAGCCTCTGCACATTCCAGCAAAACTACGGCACTAAAACACGCATTCCGCCACATACTCAAGAGCACCATTCAAATATTATATATCAGAGGGAACAATATTAACCATAACATAAAAACGACTCTATAGACACATTTTAAAAAATAAGTTCACTTACCAAAGCTGTTGTTCACTATTTAAAGACAAAGTCCATCCTCCTTTCTTTGATTACAAAGAGTTCAATGACACGGATGTACAGTTCATCGTTTCAGTTGCAGCAAGAGGTTCTTCTCAATTCATGGACGGCAGTGATAGTCAAGCTAGCCCACTGACCAATCAAGCCGCACCTTAATGCTGACATACTTGTAGGCCAGCTAGAGGGCTCTGGCACGTCAAAAGCCCAATGTGTCAAACAGGAAATGTGATTGGTTGAAGACTATGACAATCGACAATATTGTCCTGATTTACTTAAACTGTAAAGGGATCAAGCTTTGCTGGAAGCAGCGCAACTGAGGATGACAGTAGCTATGCAATGAGATAATAAGCTAATGAGAAAAAAATATTTACAAACCATGTGTATTTATGAAAAATAAAAAGCTATAAAATAGCTATAACTTTGAGATTCTGTCTAGGCCAGCTGAGAAGGCCTTGCTGGCCCTGACGACCCACCACTCACGGATCTATGCTGTGCAGAGCACCACTTCTTGTGGAAACTGAAAACTGCCAAACTTCCCACAATACAACATGAAAACTTCTCCATATATTATACACAATCTTAGGAGGATAAAATAGGAGTATCTAACCTGCGGGCTCCTCAGAAGAGTAAGAAGCCATGAAGCCCCCGTTGGACACAGAAGCATCAGTGTGGAACACAATGGTCATGGTGTTGCCGGAGGAGCGCACCTGTGTGCCGGCTGGTACTGTACCACAGAATCTCTGCAGGCGAGGGGCATCGACCACCAACCCGTTCAGTATCTAGAAAACATAGAAGTTATCAAGTAACCATGGGAGTTTTGGGTCTGCAGCAAGGCCGCAACATTCCTTTGGAGTAATGCTGTAAATGAAGGTATATTTGTCTTGAGTGTGGGCTTATAGCAGGAGGGTTGTACAGAACCTTACAACTAGGTAGGTAACATTGTAGAAACCTGCAGAGTACAATAGATTTTTCAAGTGATCCAACATAAAAACCCGGCCCAGTCTTGGAATCAGGTAGGTAGGTAGACAGGTAGATAGACAGGTATGAAGGTAGACAGATAAAATTGTAAACACAAAATCATATTATGCTCACTTGCAATATTCATGTATTAAAGCTTATTAATAGCACACACACACACACACACACACACACACACACACACACACACACACACACACACACACACACACACACACACACACACACACACACACACAGCACTTAGACAGAAAAGCACCTCATGCCTGGAGGCTGCTCCTTCCGTATCAAGAAACAGAGAGACTCTACCAGGACAAAATGTACACTCGACATACCAACGGCTTCCTGGTAGCATGAACAAAAAAGACCTTAGAAAGACGTAATGTACACACAAGAGTCTCTGCTTGGTATCAGAAGCGGAACGCCCTAAAACACCTGTCACATCCTGTGAGAGGCAGAGAGCAGAACACATAAAACCCGAGATCTCCGCTCTCAGAATCAGCCTTTTCTCCGCTCTCCTCAGCGGACTCTTAAACGTTCACCGCTCTTCTCAGCGGACTCTGAAACTTTCTCCGCTCTTCTCAGCGGACTCTTAGCTTGTGCTCTTTTACAAAAGACTCTCTTCGCTCTGCGCTCTACAGAGGCAATTTACACACCACACAGAGGCACATAGCATAAACCTACGGGACATGACTTAAATACACTTGATTGCTTACTTGCTTGATTGCTGAATAAACCTGTAAAATAAATCGTACTTGCTTGATAAACCTGTAAAGGAAATAAAATTGCTCTGATATAGCGACACAAGGGATATAGCGAAATCAACCTCTGTCTCTGAGTACATCTGTGTGCTCCGCGTGAACCCCCTGCAGACACAGCATTAAGACGGGGCACCTTCCCGTCTTAATGTTGATCATGAACTGCTGGTGTCAAACTATGGCTAGAAATATTAACACTAATCTGACCACTTTAAAACAGCCATATAACTTCTGTTTGTTATGTATTATCAGGTAATTCTTTCATTCTTAGTTATGCCTTAATATTTCATTGGACCTACTCACCTTAATGACAACAAACATTTTCCCACACACACTGATTTGTATCTGACCATTTTCATAATTTGGGCTTTGAAATGATTTGTCTATTTCGTTGTGCTGCTTCCTCTGACAGCATAGAAAAACCCACATTTGAGGTAAATTAAATGAATTTGTGGTGCAACAAGCATGAAAACTTTTAACAAATGACTCATACCTGTGGTGACCAACTACATTGTGGTCAAGTGTGGGAATGTAAATGAGGAGCTGTCATGGTCTTGGGATTTGTTTAGTTTATTTCTTGTTATATGTTGAGGTTCTCTGCCTGTGTTTGGTTTAACTTCCTGTCCTTGTCTTTTTCCTGCCTCTTTTACACATCTGTGTGTCATGAGTTGATTATCCTTGTGTGGATGTAGGTCAGTGTATTTTCCTGTCTCACTATCCGGTCGTCTGCTTTTGTTTGCTGATGTCTACGTTCCTGCATTTGTCCCTCATATTCCTTTTTGGATGTCCTGTCCCTGGATTGTCCTCAGTTTGGTTCTTTTTCACTTGTTCTATTATTTGCCGCTGTCTGCTTCCTTCTTTTGTTTCTTGTCCGTTTCCCCTTTTGTACCACTTTTTGTTATTAAAGCTGGCTTTCTGTTCAATTCAAACAAAGGACTTACATCAACGTAGTCAAATGTACAGGAAGTACCAGAATCTTCCAGCCGCAGGTCATTGATGGTGAGTGTGACCCGGCGGCCTGGTGACACCACCAGCTCCCAGCGACACACCCGGCCGTGTGGGTACAAGTTGGGGTAATTGGGGGAGGAGATAGTCCCTGAGGGGGCATTCAGCTCTCCTCCACAGACTGCCATTGGAGGAGAGGAAAAGTTAAACAAAGACTTTCAACATGACAAATAACATTTCATGAATAAATAAATACATGTATTTATCTCCTTGAGCAAATATGGGGCCATTTCGTAACATACTGAAGGTAAGTACGTGTTGCTAAAATGTCCAGAATAGTGACAGTGAATGCTCTAAATGGTAAATGGACTAGTTTTCTGACCACTCAAACTTTACACTACAGGTCATTCACCCATTCACATCCATTCGTATACTGATGGCAGAGGCTGCCACCTACTCATCAGGATTTAATCTAATCATTCTCACACACACAAACACCAATGGCACAGCTTTTGGGAGTAATTTGGGGTTCAGTATCTTGTCTAAGGACACGTCCACATGTGGACTTGAGGATAAGGGGATAAAATTCCAATTAGAGGACGACCCGCTTTATGTTTGAGTTGCCTCTCAGCCGCCCTGAGTGGCTAGACGCTAATGTATAAATAGTGTTTCACAAAGAGTCTATAAGTTGATGACGAAGTTGGATTGCCAGGGTTAATAAGCATTGGTTAGCCACTGTGCAGGTGAGGATGTTTGAGAGTTTCCATAGCAGAGAAGGGGCTCATCAGTAGCTTTCCCGTCTAGCTGTGGTCTGATCTAATTGGATACCAATTGCAATGCGTTCTGTGCACATGTTTCATGTTGCATGTTGCATACTAGGTTAAATGGTTTCTTAGCTTGTGCAAGTGGTAACTGTGAGAGAAAAACTCCAGGAATCCCCTGGAAAATTGTTCAACAGTATATTGTGCAGTTCACTCCATTTGCCTGGAGAGCGATGTACATTTTGAGTATTTCTCGAAGTCAACAATCCTTCTTTGGGAGGACGGCTCCTTCCAAGTTGAGTTATACAGTGGCAAGGCCCATCTTTGCTGGGTTGTCTTACTTAACTAGTCAGTCACTCAGTAAAGACAGAAACTTTAAAATCAGATCTTGTAGTTTGAATATGAGTGAAGATTTAGCAACTGGAATGGCAAATTTATCACCTCAAATTTGTTCAGAAACAGATTTTGGCAAAGTGCTGAGGTTTCAAAATTGGGGGAATGTGTCACTCTTTATTTGTATAGTTCTTTTCACGTCTCTTTACATTACTGTCATTTAGCAGATGCTTTTATCCAAAGCGACTTACAATTCAGTGTCTATCTATATACTGTAGACACAGCTACGGGAGCAATTTTTGGGGTTAAGTATCTTGCTCAAGGACACATTGAAACTAGCAGAGCAGGAGCTGGGGATTGAACCGCTGACCCTCTGATTGAAAGGCGGCCCTGCTCTCCACTTAACCACGGTCTCCTCCGTTCGTATCTCTCGTGAACAGTACTTAGACTCGAGGAGAGGAGGTAAGGAAAGGAATCAAGGAGAAACGTTAGCATATTGAAAAGCACCCTCAGTCCTCGGAAGAATAGAAAAGTTCCAAGAAATTGGAACAGTCCTAAGGCAGGATTCGATGACGTAGAATCCTTGAAATTCTGCCTTAAAAGATCTTAACTTGACTTTGAGAAACACTTAAAGACTTTGGTCAGCAGTAGCAAGTTATGGGAACGTTCATGGAGAACTTAGTACACCCAACACGTTTCATTGTTAACAAATACGGCTGGAACAAACCTTCAGTGAGAGATTGAAATGAGTTTCAGAAGCAACTGGACGTGGGCGGTATGTGTAAATATCATGTAGTTTGTGACAGATAGTGACAAATAGTCCTTTTCTAAGAGTCTTTTGAAAATGATCGTACCTTCAATGCTGGCTTCAAACGTCAGACTGAAGCCAGCTGCATTTCCACTGGTGTCACTAACAAACTTGACATAGGCAAAACTGTCAGATGTGTCCATGGAAGCCGGAGGGTCACTGCCGCAGTGTCGGCCCAGTAGGCGCCCTACACACACACACACAGTACAACACGGGATGTAAATGATAGCGGGTCAATGATTATGACTTCTTGTAATGTTGGTGTCAAGTAATATGACGTTTATCTCTGTAGTCCTTTCTTCCCTCCATTTAGGTCTTTTTCATGTCAGTCTCATAAATAAATTAAAACTGGGAACTGAAAACTGGGAAAATAAATGTACACCATGATTGGTGACAAAGTGAGTGCTACCAGCTGAATGGGAAGTTAAACTTCAATGACTCACTTCATTTGGAGTTTTTTAAGATTTTACAGCTGCATCTTTATGAAGCAACAGATAATCATGTTATTTTAGTTTTTTTGAATAGATGGTATACTCTAATGATGGCAGTGACAACATAAAAGAGTAGCTGAACCGATCCACGCATTTTCTCACCTGAGGCATTGTACTCTCTGATCTCCACGTAGTCAGCAGAGCATCCTGTAGTGGACTGCAGGCTGAAGTTCCCATAGCTCAGGGTGAGGTAGTGCCCCGTGGGCCCCTCCAGGTACCACTCACAACTAGAGCTGTCAGGATAGTTGGATGCCGGGAAGCCAGGGCTGCGGATCGTACCCCTCTGACCTATGAAGGTACCTCCACATGTTGCTGTGAGGGAGTGGAGATATACAATTTGTTAGGCACATTTTTCTTTTAAAATTCTGTAATGACTACGTCATTTGCACTGCATCTCAATGTTTCCCATGTTTTAAAAAGAGGAAAATTAGTTATCTCTCTTTGACACTGCAGTATCACAAACACCTGTGCTGCGATGATGATTGAAGTGATGTATTTTCAAACACCACTAAGTCTGAAATTAACATTGAGTGTTTGTGTTTTTGTATGTATTTTTGTACTTATATAGGATAAAAGTATGATTTGAGCTTGTTAGATCTGAGCCAACTTCTACACAATTACAACAAGATCAATATCCGAAAACCAAGCGCTGGATTTGCCTACCTATGGAATACTTTGCCTTGAAGCCTTTGTGCGTGACGCTGGTGTCAGTGCGAAACCTGAGCAGCATGGAGGAACCTGTTGAATGTTGTGTAGATGGTCGGGTGTTTCCACAGAGGCGAGAAATTAAGCCGGTGTTGGTAGTTGAGCCATCACGCAGCTCCAAGTAGTCATACACACAGCTGAGAAAAACACGAATGGAAGGCCATGATCCCCCATTGTCAGAAAATGATGGAATAAGAAAAGAAATTGTATAATAATGATCATTATTTTTAAATTCCTCAGTAAAATATTCCCCTATTAAAAGTTCAGGTTCAAGGATAGCCTTTCTCTAACAATATCTGACTTGTTTTAGGTCTCCAAACCATCAAGACCCCACCAGCCACAGGTGTCAAGTTGTCACATGTATTTAGGTATATTTTATTTAAGGACTTGAACTCATATCAAAATGATGCTAATTTTATAAGGCAATTGAGTCTCCAGATAGTGTCCACTAATATACACTGCACTAAACACATGTCAAATAAATGTAAAGATAACCAAAAAAACAGCCCGAAGAGAAAGTAGCAGCTGTACCTGTCTGTGGGCTCAATGTAGAATTCCTCCTCAAAGTCAATTTGGACAGCTTCTCCATTGGGCACAGTTATGACCCAGATACAGTCAATGTTCATGGGGTAGTTCTGAGGATAGTTGGGTGAAGTGATGTACCCTGGAGTATCATTATCATTTAGCTCAATGAAGCCTCCACATGCTGCAGAAAGAGAGAAAGAATATCAATATGCAATAGACCAGCATTAACAAAGACATGTCCATATCCTCTGACCCTTGATAGCAAATATAATAATTAAAGCAATTCTCTTTACATCCCAACAACAATAAATAAATCAAATGCTCCGATAAAAAAAAGAAAATCTGTGTCTGTCACAGGTAGTAGTAGTAGTAAAGTAAGCCCTTCCAATTATTACAATTGGCCTGAATTAAGTGATTAGACGGCCGACCTACCTGTCTACCTATCTGCCTGTCCACCTGTCTAACTCTCTACCTACCTGTTTCCCTACGTACCTGCCTGTCTACCCGCCTGTCTACCTGGGTGCACTCTGTCTGGGCACTGATTGCGTGTCACCTAAGTCCTTCACAAGCTTCTATCTTCTAGCTGTGAGTACTAACAATAGCCATGTTGGTTGTTTACATTCACAGTGATTATTTGGGGGAGTGGTGTTGCCTACTTGGAGAGTTTCTCATTACATTTAGAGACTTTTGGAGCTTGTGCTGCTAGCTACTTTAATTGGAAAAGAGTTCAAACACAGGCCTGTGATTTTAGGTTGGATCATTTATAAAATCTAGCTTGCACAACCCTATCATTTTGTGATACTGGCCCAATTTATGTAGAGGCCCACCAGGAAACCTCCTGATATCTTGATGGCCATTCCACTCCAGTCTCAGTCTATCACGCAATCAATACTTGCACTTTTCAATTCAACCCCCTGAACTGTAACTATCAACAACAATTGCAATAATAACACTGTTGTAATTCCTTGGTCACTGATAAAGTCATCGATTACTTGTTGGCGTTATTTGACACTGCTGTACAAACACCAACCATGTTGATGTTGTCATGAATTCTATTGAGACAGAGGCAATAAAAAAAGAGTGGTTGTTATACCCTGACTGTGGGCTTCAAAGGTCAGCTTAAAGCCACTGGCCTCATTGGTGGCATCAGATGCAAAGTGAATAAAGAGGTGGTTGTCAGTCGTCTGGAAAAGAGATGGCGGAGTTGAACCACAGAGACGTCCCCCCAGTAGTGGAGCTGAACCATCTGGACCATTCCTGAGCTATGGAGAACAAACAATTAACCAACTGTTGGTTATCAGCAAATATGAAAACTAAATTATTGACACCAGTGTAATTATTAATGTCAATAGGATTATTAACAATTATTAATAATAACGGGGCACCACCATGAGAACGGCAGGAGAAGCGAGAAAATGCTCAGACAATGGATGTAATCTAAAATGTGGCCATGCCTAGCTTCCACATGGGATGACACGTGGAAGCTGGGACTATCAAAATGGAGGGGATAGTCTTGCACGTGGCCACGCGAGACTACAAAATGGCGCGAGACTCCAAATGGCAAGAAACAATATGTGTCTAATGTGTCTGAGACAGTTAGCTAAACCAGTATATGTGTATAAACTATGTATGTGTGTGTGGGTTAGTAAAGAAGATGAACAGAAACAAAACAAAACAAAAGAATCCTCAAAACATGGACATAAAACAGAGGACTTTCCCTGTGTTGTAATGGTAAACTTCTACTTAAGTATTTTGTGTAAATGCTTAAGTGTTTGTACTTTTGCTCTGAACTCAGTAGACCTTCACCCTTTGTGTTAGCGTACATGCTTGCTGTTGGGTAATGTCAATATTATATTCTTAGGAGTATTTTATATTCTTATAAGTAAACTGTTTTAGAACGTGTTATTGTGCAAACTATCATAAGCTTGCATCATATAACTTGTGATCCATGCAGCAGCTGACTGCCTTCTGCAGACTCTTTGTGACTCTGTATGTCCCTCTTCTTGCAAGAATAAATCATTTAAAAGACAAGTTCATTTCAGCTTAAAAAGACTCAACAGCGGGTACAATAATGTTCCACCACAATGTTTTCTATGATTATTTTGAGAAGAAACAAAAGCAAAAAGGCCGATCACTAGTACGACAGGGTCTTCCAGCCACCCGGCAGAGCAACGATTGTGAGAACAGACATCAACAAAACCGAAGAAACAAGTGAGAGACGTGTGTTGACCAAACGTATTGACCCATAATCTATAGTTGTCAAAGTAAATTTGATGTGTGAGGAAAAGAGTGATAGAGAAAATAACTAAGTTTGAAAAACAAAAATAATTGTCTGTTTAAGTGTTTGTGGGAAGGATAGAGGAATATCTCAAGTCCAATACAAAACATTATAGGAAGTACAAAAACACTGTTGTTTTTTTGTTGAACTAAGCAACCAACTGCAGAGTAGACAATCAGCTTTCCTTTGCTCACATGTCCAGTGCACTTGAATGATCATGTGACATGAAAAGTGAAGCCAATGCGGAAATGCCTTAATAAACCTGCATTCGTTCCACTGGGGGCAACTCCTCTGGTTGCAAAAAGAAGTCTGATTGTATAGAGCTCCACGTTAACACATGATAATGTACTTCAATGACCCTCATGTGACGTCAACGTGTGACCCAATGAGTTGGAAATACCTGGCACACCAACCAGTCTGGAATTATGCTTCTTGGAGATATGCATATCTTCACCATAAGTTGCAGAGGCTTTTAGAGGAGCTGATGTGTACACCTCCCAAATCTCAATTATGTGTGGTGCAGACCTGCGCGTCAAGCAAGTCGATAGTTTGATCCAAGTCCTGTTGGGAGGTGGATTCTGAATGCACACCAAAACACACAAGTATAACAGAATTTGTATCTGAGCGCGATTGTGTGGGGAATTATGTGTTCATAGTCCCAGTAACTGGACTTGTAACCAACTGAAAATTTCAAGTTGATGCTAAATTCCAAATCTAAAGTGACACTTGTAGTAGTATGGATCTGGTTTTGCACTTTTATATATTGCTATCTTTATGTTGTTTACCTCAAGGTAGTCTCCTGAGCTGCATCCAGTTCCATAGCCTTGAATCTGGAAGGGACTTTGGAAGGTGACAGAAACCCTGAAGCCAGGCGTCACCATTACATGCCAGCTACAGTCCAGACCGGGCAGGTAGTTCTGGGGGTAGCGGGGACTGCTCAGAACGCCCCTGTCTACATGCAAGAGGCCCCCACAACCTAAAAAAACAGGACATTATGATCATGATTACAAAAAGAGTAACTAAACCCCAGAGTTCTGGCTGAAGTGCCTCTACCTTCGGAATTTTAAAAATGCTTCTATAACGTGAAAAGTTTCATCTTGGTCAAGACTGTGAGGGGGGGCTAACACACACCCAGTCACGCCTATCGCCGGCTCATTTTCTGTACATTTGTCTTAAAATGAAGCGATTGGAACATCACAACATCTGGTGAATCACTGTTGTAGACTGATTATCTGAAAAAAGCACTTTGCTTTCCTACATTTTGACAAGAGTGTGTAGATGGAGCATTTAGTTGTTCGATTTCACTCATTTAGGGGCTGGCTAGTTAGCTAGTTAACGTTAGCTTGCTATTCTACCATGTTTTTAATGCAGAGGTGACAATGAGCAGGACAGTGAGTTAGGTCACTGCTCACCACTGCTTGGAGACTACAGTCGGGTAGAGAGCCGACAGACACTCCTGAGACAGAGGTATGGAATGGCACTGGCTGGATTCCAGGTGCTACACACAATGGTCCTTCTCCAAAGCTGGTGCACAAAGGCAGAGAGTATAATTCTTGTTTAATAAATGAATCAAATTGAGCGCCCCACATCACTATTGTCCTCGCTGGAGATACAGTACACCTCTTCATCATCTATTGCACCTCATTGACTGTGAAAGTGAGAGACTTATGCTGCACTGTGTACTTATATACAGTGTTGATTGTTTGCTAAATGTTAAGCATGATTTGTTCAGCTATGTATTCATTTAATCTATATAGATGCTAAATTAATTGATTGATTATCATGCCTGCTGGGTAAATACCAAATGTCTGGGGATTTATAAATATTTATAAGTTTTTACAAGAACAGCCGCAACCAGACTAACGCCCCTTACATATACTTGATTCGAACAGGCCAATCACAAGCTTGCACCAACAAACATGGGGACGCACTGGGGTGCCACCTGGGGGTAACGCACTGTTATTGGTCAAAGTCTTCTAAGACGCGGCTCTGTGGCAAAAAGAATGGAGGGAGCTGGAGATTCTGGAGGAATATAATCTGTGACCCCGAGTCACATTCTGAAGCCATTCACTGGCAGGAGGAAAGCTCCAAGAGCATTTTTATTTTTAACTTTGAACAGCGGCAACAGCGAGTGGACCGTCTGTGTCTGCTAGCACGTTAGCAGAGCAGCTATAGCAACAACAGTTTTGTGCATGTGTTTCTGCTACGACAGTGTTTACACACCGCCTCAACATAAAGGGCTGCCCTAAATACTTCGGTTTCCATCAGTTTTAGCAACGAAACCTTGGAGATTTTCTGAGACTAACTTGTAAGACTAACCGTCATGAGGCAGGTAGCTTAGTTTAGCACCAAGACTGGGAACAGCTAGTCTGGCTTTTTCCAAAGGTAAGAAAATTAGCCAACCCGCACCTTTTAAAGCTCACTAATATAAATATGTTGTATATAAATGAGGTCTAAAAATAAAATTTTAATGGAGGGTTGTGATGTGCTAATCTATTGTCCAGGCAACAAGGGCAAAATAGCTAGTCCGGCTCCGTCCAATCATATCTTTGTTTAATCCATGACAAGCTGTATTCTTATTAGAAGATGAGGGAGCTGGAACTAATTCTTAAGTGCCAGTGACTTCCTGGAGTCTCAGCTGGTTGCCTGATTTCTCTATGAATCCATCTCTTCTGATTGTGTGTTAAAATGGTTGAACCAAAACAATAGCATGGACTGCATATGTGTCATAAATATATATAGTTAATTAATTTGCTTCTGGTATAGCCTATGACCTCTAGAGTAGGAGGCATTAAAGCCTCGGCCACTGATGCTGCCATCTGAGGAGAAGTGGATGAACATGGAGTCTCCTGTTGAGTGGAGAGAAGCTGGAAGATCCCGACCACACACAGTGGCCAGCAGGGGGGATAGACTACTCGCACCTGAGAACACACATACAAAAGGGGAATGAATCATAAGATGTCCAGAGGAGCAAACAGACCTAACTCAACAGTGTGTGCTGTCACAGAAAAAACACGAACGACCCCTTCAGGTGTGGTTCGTGGTCTTTCATGGAAATGGGTTTTATCGTCGAAGGCTTAAGGATTTGAGATTTTGCTATCTACAGTGCAAATATTTTTTCATCACCGTCTTATCCTGTGGGGTGTCACTAATGGTTTACCGTCTCTGATGACAAGGCTGTCAAAATAGCAGGAGGGGTAGTCCTCTATATCCAAAGACAAGAGGTTAAACTCTACAGTTGAGTCTGGAGAACGTATCAACCAGGTACACTCCTGGTAAGGAGCGTAGCTTTCAGGCCAGCCAGGAGAAAAGAGGAAGCCAGGAGTCTCTCCCGTCATTAGCACTCCACCACAAGCACCTGAGACACACACACACACACACACACACACACACACACACACACAGAGAGAGAAAGAAATACACAGGTTGGTTCACATGCTATACTGTTAAAGTATGAACATGCAATCATAATTGTAGAAACCGTGAATTGGTTATGATGTCATTATTTTCAGTTCATGAATGTTTTTATTCAGTCCAAAAAACAATATATACATATCATCAAATTATGTTTGCAGATTCCTGAGCATATATTGCAGTCCCACTCAAACATAACCAAAACAAGAAAAAGAAACAAGGGTGGAAATTACACTTACATTAACGTAAAAAGCTAAGTGAGCCGTTTAAGATTAAAATTAGCGAGAGGCCAAGGTGTCCAACCTTTTGAATTATTGGTCTGTCATTCTCTATGCCCTTGCTATTTGGCTTAACCCATCATTCAGACCCATGTGAGAAGCTCTGATAACAGCACACACAGAGGGAGAGAGACTTCATTCTCTCCTATCTATCTATCTATCTATCTATCTATCTATCTATCTATCTATCTATCTATCTTTGCATAGACAATAGTTGTCTGATGCTATATTAATGATGCGGTGCAAAGCATATATGTCATTGCTGCAGTCTATCCACCGGGGTGTATACATTCAGTAAAATTAGCATGAGGGCACAATTCAGGCGAAAAACAACTAGTCCAGTTGTAACATGGATAGTGATATGCTAAGTAGTACTTGAGTACTAGGTCTACATTGCTAATGTAGAAGTTATGACTGCTCTAACCTTAATCCCTCCTAATTTTCCTCTACTTTGTTTTAAATGTGCAGTTGCATATAGTGTGTGTATGTGTGTGTGTGTGTGTGTGTGTGTGTGTGTGTATTATATGCTGTGCGGCTTTTGTAAAAGGGCTCAAACTGCCTGACCTGGTGTGATGGTGGGTGGTGGTCCAGAGTCCTGGACAGACGTCCATTCCACGAGGAAACCTCGTCCTCCCACCACTGAATCCGTTGTGAACTGCAGGGTGATGGTGCTTGCGGAACTTCTTAGGGGAGGGGGCAGCGCTAAACCACAGAATGTTCCAATGGGGTAGTAATGAACGCTGGGGCCATCAAATATCTGGAGGGAAAACCAGGATTGAGGACAGAATAGATGAGGTTGTGTCATCTCAATTTACACCTACCTAGGCTGTCATTATCACCACCTGGCTCTCACCAGCGCTATGTTCTCTCTCCTGTCCTATACACCCTGTATAATGCTCAAACTGTATGCTTGCTCTGGAATATTTAGTTATTAGCCTTTTTTCTCACACCCCTCACAGGCTGCCTCTGTGTGCTCGTGAAACATCTGCTCTCAGATTTCTCTCTACTCGATGTGGATGAGTTTGCTTTACTAGAGCGTCTCTGACAGGCAGTTACTCCTTAACCGGGTTCATCCACTTCCGCCCGTGCTCACTTTACAACTTTTGGAATGAAAGGACAATAAATATACTGGCACGCTGCCACAACATAGGTAGGTCAATTATTAAGAGGTTGTGAATTAGTGAAAAATATAAACTGCTACGTTTAAATGGTTGGAGTTGATGCTAGACTGATGTGTCATTATTTTGAACGTTATGTATCTAATCATCTGAAAAACCTTTGATTTTCACCTTGACGTTCAGAATGTTGTAATAGACTCTTGGATATAAATATGATTTCACAGCACACTCAATCTTACTTTGAGATGGTCGTAGTTGCAGTCATACAGGTCCTCTACGTCTATGTCCAAAAAGCGGATCTGGATGTAGCTGTCTCCCTCCACAGTTATGGTCCAGCGGTAGTGGGCATTATTGGGGTAGGTTCTGGGGTATAGCGGGGATGCTATCTGACCGAACTCCCCCACCAAATCATTACCATACACTAAGAAAGAGCGAGGAAGTCACAGTTAGATTTCTCATTTCCTCCCTCAGTTTTCTTTCTTTTCTTGATCTGTCAGAACTTACATAACTCAACTGATGAATAAACAGAGGTGTACGCAACACAACTCACAAGCATTGAGACAATTACATCAGTATGATATTTCTAGCATTCATTCACTACTCTAAAACCGCGGTGGTTATGTCAAAGCAAGTGACTTATAATTCTATTTAAAAATGAAAACAGTATATTTCACCTGTGTTTATAACCGTGAGTAGCCAGACCTAGGTGGGGATTCCCGTGAACCACTGTGCATTTCATCAGTGTTTCTTAGCTGCTGTGACTTGGGTGTGTGACGCAACTATGTATTAGCAGATGTATTGCTCAGGACCAAATTGTTTTCGAGTGGTTCTGAAGAAAGCTGCAAGCAGCAATGCCACTTTTTTGCAACACCTAATTATTAAAAAACATATTTGGTATTACTTAATACTTAATAAGACGTCTGCTCTGGGTTGAGGACTTCCCAGAGCATGGGAGCACGCCCACAGCAGCAATAAGGCTGTAAGGTATCCTTGTCAATACACTCCTTGTAAGTAAGGCTTTCAGTGACCACAGAGGTGTCACCAGTGAAATCCATATGTTCTACATAAAGGAAATGCTTGGTGAAATGATTGAGAATACTACTACTAAAATAAATACACCAAAACTACTTTTTTTTAAAGATTTGCTTCTTCTCCTTTTGTCAATATTTCCACCTATGGTAAATTGACTGTACTACCAACCTGTAGTACTGTAGTCTTTCCCACCATTCAAAGCACTTTAACTCTACATGTCATCATTCACCCATTCACACACTGATGGCAGGGCTACCAAGCAAGGTGCCAGTTGCCCATCAGGACTATCTAACATTCATACAACATTCACACACCATAGGCACAGCTATGGGAGCAATTTGGAGTTAAGTGTCTTGCCCAAGGACACATCGACATGGACTAGCTGAGTCGGGGATCAAATCGCCGATCCTTTGATTGACGGACGACCCTGCTCTATAAATCTGAGCGGTTAATTAGAGGGATGATCTGATAAGTTCAGCAAATATTATTTTTTTATCTTCAATTGTTGCTTTTCTTGTGAAAAAACTGATACTCTCCACTGCTACCCAGCATGATAATGGTGCATTGTCCATTGCAGGGAACCTTTTTGCTATTAAGGGGGCATGAGAACCCCCTCTCCTTAGTGAGAGGTTCTCACTGCTCAGGAACAGACATTAATGGAGTTATTTCAACCACAGATGGTCTACCTGCCCTGCTGTGTACTACTGAGTTTGGCATTAAAAGTGATTACCAACTTTTCCTGGTTTTCTGTGTGCTGCAATTGGGTCCTACCACTACCATTACAGTACAATCTGGCCAGTCATGGACCCAGCGCACACTTCTTTACCACAGTCCCGCCCCGAGTGGATCGAGGGTGTCCTCAAGTTACAAACTTTCTACAATATTAGTAACTGAGCATGTAGATGTACTGGTTGGGTACACAATCTTAATAATAAGGGGGAGTCAGTAGGAACCAGCGATGCTCATATGAACAGAGTGTATACAGTGGTTTAGTTTGGTAAGTTACAAGGTTGTTAACAATGCACAAGCATGGAAGAGTTTCAATCCTCAATACAATGGCAGTGAAATCATTTCTGCCAGGGGGATCTTTGAGCACCTCAGTCAACCATGTAATATGTATCTATACCATGTAATATTCTAATTATCTGCAGAAGGAGTTTTTGGAGGGATACAGTGGTCAGGCTCTTTTATCTAGTGTCAACAAGGTCTAATGTGAGACTTTGTTAGAAAAGGCTCTCAATCTGTTGCGCATACAGGAGATGGATATCCAGGTATTACACACTATCTGTGGTGGTCATCCACAATTCATAAAACTGTATTTGGATTTAATACTCTCATTTTGCGGCCCTGAGGAGTCAACAGGCAATAACAATATATAACAGTCAATCAAATATTTTTTTCTAAATTGTAAATCACAGCGATTATGACCTACAGTCATAACTGTGCACAAACAATATTAGGTTGGTGGGTCCAGTAGTATGCGAGATTAGCCATGGATAGACAGACAGACAGACAGGCAGGCAGGCAGGCAGACAGACAGACAGACAGACAGACAGACAGACAGACAGACAGACAGACAGACAGACTCACAGTGTGAGAAGGTGGCTCTGAATCCTGCTCCACTAATTGATGCATCTGAGACAAACTTAACCCACAAGATGTGACCAATCACAGATGTGTAGTTAGAAGGCAGCGAATTTCCACAGAAGCGATCAACCAGAGGCCCTGTGGAGGTGCCCTCTCTGATTTCCAAGTAGTCATTTTGACATTCAGAGTCTCCCTGCAGGTGAAAGATACTGAACAAAACACAAGAAGATTGTTATTGATACTGAATAATGAAGTATTCTCTAAATGCCAAACATAGCCATAGATTAAATATAGGTGCAAAACACTAAAAGGTTCGAAACATGTGAATGTGCACCAGTTATCTTCACTCTCCGGGTTAGTTAGTTTATACTATGTTTGGGTTTATAAATTCATATTACCCAATAAAATGTCAAAATATTCTTAAGGTCACACCATCAATGTAAAATGATATGTTGGCTCTGTTGGCTCTTTTTAAGCAATAGCAGCCAGTATTAATATGTCAAGTCAGGAGAAAATAAGGAAACACTATGATGTTGAATGTTGGCCAACACATAGGGACATATCACTCCAACCCATTCTTACTCCCAACTCATCAAATACAGACGCTTTGGTCAGTGCCCCCCCGAGCAGTTTTTGTTAAATGCTGTTGCCGATGAACAGCATCTGTGTACATTATTATGCATGTAAGTTTTACTCCTCACTCAGTGTGGAGTGTGTGCTGGAGACTGTCTTTAGGATCCCAAAAATAAACTGGAGTAAAGCTGCAATGCGCAGCTGTTGACAATATGGAAAATAATAGAGATTTGTTGTCAACTTGGTTCACACTGGTTCGGACTATAGAGTCTCTATGTTTTCATTATATTACCTATACTAACTAAACTACACCTTGTTTTGGTAGCAGCTTGTCCAGCCATCCTGGTACATGTCGGCGCACAGCTCCACTATTAAGAGAACTCAGCTCGGTCAACATAGCGTGCACTGAGGAAGTCATTGCTTCAATGGACAACAACTAGCACCATTTAACATCGATTGGCCATCCACCTGGTGTGGCAAACATACTCATTTTACCCCAAACCGCAATCCTTTCCCAGAAGGCAAAGCTCTCAATTTAACACTCCATTTACGTTCCGACCCTCAGCTACGGTCATGAGCTTTGAGTCGAGACCAAAAGGATGAGATAAGCGGATACAAGAAGCTGACAGGAGCTTCTTCTGTAGGATACTTCTCTCAGCCTTAGAGATAGGGTGAGGAGAGGTGAGCTGCTTCTTCGACTTGAAAGGGGCCAGCAGACGTGGTCCGGGCATCTGATCACGATGCCTCCTGGATGCCTACCTTTAAAGGTTTTCAGGGCACATCCAGCTGGTAAGAAGGGTGGACCCAGAACCCCCTGGAGGGATTGTATATCTGGTCTGGCCTGGGAACACCTCGGGGTTCTCCAGGAAGAGCTGGAAAGTGTTGCTGGGGAGAGGGACGCCTGGAATACCCTCCTAAGCCCGCTGCCCATATGACCCGCCCCCCCCCGGAAAAGCGGAGAGTAAATGGATGGAAGGACTCCGCATGTTACAGGCGGAAACGGACACACAGTCCCTGACACGTCCAAAACTGATGCTAGAGGGATACCTAGAGCGTCACAGTGTGGATCTTAGCAGCACTGACTAAACGGTATTTGACGAGTTGGGACTGAGAAAGTGTTGATCACTTGAGCTCTAAACTGTAAACTGGTCCAGCAATAACACTGTACAATAACAACTTCTGAAATGGCGTTTTTTCACTGTTATGTAGAGGAAAACAGTAAAACTTTTCAAATTATTATTCTTATTGTACTCAAGCCTTTAAGAACAACCGTAACAGTATGTCACCCTACATCTCACTGCAAAAAATAAGGGGTCTGATCAACAATATGACAGCAACAAAATCAACGGACAACCAGTAAAAAGATCAATGACAGAGGGGTACAGGATCACTTGTTATGAACGGGACTTCAGTCATTTCAAAGCAGAGTATAAGATCAGAGATGCTCAAATTGACTGACATGAATGAAAGCTGGAGACGGTTCCCTGGTGAGCTCCTGATGGTCCACACACACTCCACATTAGGAGGATAAGCATCTGGATAGTTAGGACTGTTAAACGCACCACTCTCCATCACCAGATCTCCTCCACAACCTGAGCAGAAGAGGCGACAAGAATTACTTTTCCTGGACGTTCTGTCAGTATCAATGAGTGTGCATGAGAACAGAATCATCACAGAGCGATTTTGGAGTTGCAGTGATCAGTTCTACTGTGCGTGTATCTAGCTGGACCTTTGAGCAGTACTGGTTTGTCTTACTGGAGGTGGATGCTGAGTAGGTGGCTCTGAACCCTTTCCTGGAGACCGAGTTGTCGGAGATGAAGTTGACCACCATTGAGTTACTGAAGGATGTCACCGGGTGAGGTACATCTAAGCCACAGTAGCGCCCTGATAACATTTGACATTACATTTGAATTTGAATGTAAGGCTACACACGCTTCTCTAATTGAACAAGCAGACCACTTGTTACATTCAACCAAGTTCATTTCAGTATTCAGCTCAATAATGTTATCACATTGTTAGCTTATAGCTTACCTGAATATTGTTAACATAATGTGCCCTGGTAAAAATAATCTAACACAGCTCACAGAGCAGGCATACAAACAGTCTGTTATCTTTCTCTCTTTCTCTCACACACGCACACACACACACACACACACACACACACACACACACACACACACACACACACAGTATAACTACCTATAGAAGGCGCCTGGTAGTTGTCTCCATCCAGGATCTCCACAGCATCATGGGCGCAGTTGGAGTTAACCATCTCTAACTCAAAGTCAGTGAATGACAGAGTCACATGGTTAACTGGCCACAGAAAGACAAGTTAAAGGAAAAAATATCAAAACATTTTGTACCACTATTTTGTATACCCCATGTATACGACAATACAGGTTTCTAGTCTGAGGGCTTGACTGAAGCAACTCACATGGTTCTTGTGCTCTGATGATCCAACTACAGTTCTGATTGGGAGGGTATAATGCTGGGTACCGTGGCGACGCAATGGCCCCACCGTCATCATTGGTTATGATGGTTGCACCACAGGCTGTTGAAAAGAGATGGAATTACATGGCCAGTGTCTTCTACCCCTCTGCCACCAGAATATGCACCAGCTGGTTGAACTTGGATGACTTGGGTAGTGCAACTGACTTTCAGACATGGTCGTATACAGAGGTCCAAAAACTGAGCTTATTAGGGGGGTTCTGGGCATATCTTCTGAAAAACTGTCGATTTTCTTGATCTAAATATGTGCACTTTAGGATGTTTGGAGAGCAATAACAATAGTATTAAAACCATAAATGATCTATCAGCGGTATTACATCATGTTAAACGCTGCAATGAATGATCCTCACTACAATCTGAAAATACAGAAGAGGCTTACATGATCACTAAACATATGAAAGTTTAAGTCTACAGTGTTTAATTAAAGTGTTGTTCTCTCTCACCCTCTGTATTCACTGCCTGTCTCTTTTTCGGGGACTCCTCACTTCTCTCCTGCCAACCTTTTTAATTTCATCTTTGTGTTTGAGTTTGTATCATTTTGGATTTAAATAGAAATGTCTCTCGAACAGCGCATTATTATAAATAAAACATTTGTTTTACAATAATATATTTATACAATACTATATTATTATGCTATAATTATGCTGAGTTAAATGAGATTTTTAAAGTCTTGTAGTCTGAATTTTGCATAGCATAAGTGAGTGCTAAAAAGGGATGAGAGAAACAGAGAGCGTAAAAGAGGCCCACCCTGAGAGAAGCGAGCACTGAAGCCACGGTGGTTGCGACTTGAGTCGGACCTAAAGCGAACATAGATGGTGTTCTGGGTGGAGGTGATGGAGGGAGGAAGAATGGTGCCACACACTCGGGCAAGCAAAGCAGAAGATGTGGTCGGCCCATCATAGATCTACAGAGGGAGAGACACATGGTTTCATTAAAGCTAGGTAGGACGGGATCTATAAAGAACCTTCCTGTAAGTAGTCATGCAGGAACTGTCAAAACAGTTTCTTCTGCTAATTTATCTTCACAGATTATACAATATGGCTTTTTCATCTTTCACGGGAACTGTGGAGCCTCATGATATCTAGATTACGCAAGTATTAGTGGTAGTAATAGTAATAATAATAAAACATTCTATTCATATAGCTAAGGTAGTCAAAGGCACTTTCCATGGTAAAAACAGAAACAATAAAAGCAAATACAGTATAAGCAAAAAGAGTAGACATAACAGTAAGAAACTAAACTAAAACAAAAATAACTAGCATCACAGGTTAAAAGCAGATTTAAAAAGATGAGTTTTAAGTGGAGGAGGATAGTGTGCTATTGTCGAGGTTGACCAGGTCTAGGGGGAGGGGCTAAAGGAGGGGGTGAGGGTGGATCATTTGTCAGTGAGACAGGCTGACAAAGATGAGGGGCAGACGGACTTGATATTACAGAGAGCGATGGTGCGTGTGTGTTTGCGTTGTGGGGTGGGGATGTCGAGAGGTGGTGAATGTGTAAATGTGTGTGCAGCTGGTTTCAGCCTCACGTCCCGCCCTCTACACACCCACATTCAACCATAAATGGTCAATGCAAAGCACCTTATGAATATACATGCATATAAATGAGCTGCTGATCAGTGGGTCTTTACAGTGAATCACGGAGAGTACTGAGAGGAAGAACCCTCGTTCACTCTCAATTCTTCAAATTTACGCAGTCCTAACAGTGCCAGATTATCTATATTTATTTCCACACTTTGTTAATTTACATAATCCTTATGTGCAGGTGGTGAAGATTAGACGAGGTGACTGGAGGAGGTGTTGACATCACCATGGTGACTCCTCTGCTCCAGAGAGCTCTGATACTCTCATCAGATAGCTGTTTACAACACTTTGAAAGTGTTTGTGAGTAAAATCAGATGTGAGAAGTATCATTATACACATTTAATTTCTACAGTGTGGCTTCAATTCACCACCTCATCTCCAACATGTTCATATGCTATGGGTCAGAGTTCCCGTACAGGTGCATACATTTTCCGGTCAAGTTTGGTTTTATAGATCACAACGTTCGCGTGGGAAGTGGCGTACGCCTCTTTCAGGCCCCGTTTTGGGCATACGCAATGGTTATAAATGAGACCCTAGGTGTTTTTGCCAAGTTTCAGTGAGACAGATCATATCAAGGTTGTTGTCAGTTGTGGCGGAGTACACTGGGAAGGACTGAGAGAACGGGGACAGGAGCTCGCCGCGGTGCCGGTGTAAAGAGCGGTATGGAGCGAGCCCTGGTACGAGAGGAAGGATGCCTCCCTCTCCAGCTGCTGCGAGCACGGACCAGGGACCAGGACTCGTGATGGATGGAGTGGAACCGACCAGGGCTTTAGGCTTGGCCCCGAGCTGTAGCCAGGAATCCTAAGGGACGTGGCATCATCACACGGTCGCTGGTTGTTTTCGGTTTGTGCTGGACCGAAGATGATGGTGTCCGTGAGCATCTCGGCATCCTGGATCTAGAGAGTGGATATTCTCTTCCTTCTAGCTTTGTGATTTTATCAGCTAGACGGGCGCAGCTGACACAGTCGGATTGGGAGGTGAGTAGAGCAATTTGTAGATGTGGTGGACGCAGGGGCTCCAACCCGGAGCCCACAGCGATTCACAAAGGGTCACGTTTTTTGTTTACCGATTGTAGACACCCGGTATCTGTGGTCCCTGTGGTGTTTGGTCTGGGGAATGTTAAACTAGGGTCTAGTGCGTGTTGCCTGACATCATACTCCTAGTTTAAAACAGCCAGGATCTTAGAAGTGTATCGTAAAATTATGGCTAAAACTGGATAAAAGTGTCAATTTCTGAAAAAGGGGAGCGGAGAAGCAGACCTGACGCTACACAATGCTAACGCATGCGCATAACCTCTAGAATTGGAGGGAAAGAAGTCATTTCACACTTTCCCTGATCACTGGAGAGGCTGCATCAATTCTACTGAATGTTGATGAATTATCCACAATAATCTTTACCAGTGATTCAAGCTGTCTCCCACACAGTGAATATATTAACCAAATGAAATAGGGTCTGGGAGCTCTAATCAGTCAGCAAGAAAACAAAAAGAACCACAAATAAACTGGTCCAAAATTCGTCACTCACAGCCACATAGTCCCAGGAGCAGTTGCTTTGATGTTCAATGTCCAGGTCAGAGAAGTTGAAGAAGACACGATGGTTGGGATCCACGCTGATGACCCAGGAACAGTCCACATTGTTGGGATAGGTGCTGGGATACAAAGGAGAATGGATCTCCCCTGTTGGAGCAGTAACTGGGCCTCCACAGCCTGCAGGAAAAAGGTCAGTCGATTAAAGCTTATTAAGAGTGCTGGTGCTGGAGGTAAACTGCACTTTGTCTTTGATGTACCATGTTTTCTCAAATAAAGGTTGGGCCCAAATATAGACCGGCTTCCACAACACATTCAAGCAAATGTTTCACAATAAAAGGTAATGAAGGGATTCTGTCCACTGAAATGCTACAGCGCTTATACAGGAAGTTTTGAGTTACAAATTTAACAGGACAAACAGAAGCAGATCAGAGAAGAAGAAGGCTTCATACTAAAGTATGAACATAAATATATTCATCTCCATACTAAAGTATGAATATAAATATATTTATCAGAATGTATCAGAGTTAATAATGACAGCCAGGTGTCAGCTCTCAGTGATAGTTTTCAGTTTCACCAAGAGTACTTACTATTTTTTTTTATTCTAAGCTTATTAAGTCATGTAACATAACATTGCCATTGAACCACCAATTCCCTACCACCCCTGTGCGAGAGATAAGCCAAGTACAGTGGCTCCTAAGTCAGCCTTGGAGGTAGTCCAGAGGACACGATCATAGTCAGTAATGTGACTCATCATGTCATTGTTTTGTAAAAATAGAACTGATTATGAATTTGAAACCCTATGTTGATGGTTGCCATTTAATACGGATTCGATGCTAAAGTGTACAATTCAGTTTGCAACACTTGATCTCAACCAACAATAATCCATCAAACAAAAAAAACATGCTCTTCAGACGCCAATTTGTTTAACAATTCATTAATTGCACGTTAAATAATCGCTGGAGTGAATAAAGTGTTTTCATACGTAAAGACCTTACTACTGCCCTTCCAGCAAGAGTCTGTCTAGGCAAGCCTTTCAACTGAGAGCATTTCTGTTCGCACCTGCCTTAAATCTTCACTAAATCCTGAAGAGAGAAACTGACTGTATGTCTGGCTGTCCGTCCATTCATAGTGCTCTTAGCAGCATTGTGAATACTCCTTAAGAAGAAACTGTTAATTTATATATTTACAGAGAGAAGCCCTAGAGAAGCTCACATTTTGATTGTTAAACTCTAAGTAAATTATAACTAAGAATGTTTTTGTCTATTTTAAAACATGCCCATATATTAGACAGTAAATGGACTCCTCCTGGACTTGCCTGCGGCGTTTGACAATGTGAACCATCAAATCCTCCTCTCATCCCTCGAGGGGATGGGCGTCTCAGGCTCTGCACTCTCCCTGTTTGCATCCTACCTACGGGTCGATCCTACCAGGTGACCTGGAGGGGGGCCATGTCGGAACCACGCATGCTGACTACGGGGGTTCCGCAAGGGTCAGTCCTGGGCCCCCTTCTCTTCTTGTTCTACACAACATCTCTGGGTTCTGTTATTCACTCGCATGACTTCTCCTACCATTGTTATGCCGATGACACCCAGCTGGTCTTGTCATTTCCCCCCGGTGACACCCAAATGGAGACGCGCATCGCTGCGTGTTTGGCTGACATCTCGAAGTGGATGACGACACACCACCTCAAGCTCAACCTAGACAAAACTGAGCTGCTGTTCCTCCCGGGGAAGGGTTGCCCGCACCGGGACCTGTCCATCACCATTGATGATACCGTGGTGACGCCAACTCGGACTGCGAGGGACCTGGGTGTGACCCTGGATGACCAACTGTCATTCTCGGCAAACATTTCATCCGTTACACGCTCCTGCAGATTCCTGCTCTACAACATCAGGAGGATTCGTCCCTTCCTGACTGACGAGACGGCGCAGGTTCTCATCCAGGCTCTTGTCATTTCCCGCCTGGACTACTGCAACTCTCTACTCGCCGGAGCCCCGGCGTCGGCCATCAGACCTCTGGAGCTTGTCCAGAAAGCCGCAGCTCGCCTGGTGTTCAATCGCCCCAAGTTCTCCCACACAACTTCCTTTCTCCGTTTTCTACACTGGCTACCTGTAAGAGCTCGCATCCAGTTTAAGACTCTGGTGCTAGAATACAGGGCAGTGAAAGGAACAGCTCCTTCCTATCTCCAGGCCATGGTCAAGCCTTACACCCCCGTCCGACCACTTCGCTCTGCTGCCTCGGGGCGATTGGTCGCCCCGTCGCTCAGAGGTCCTGGCGGCCGATCGACCCGGTCACGGCTGTTTTCTGTCCTGGCCCCACAGTGGTGGAATGAACTTCCCACTGACGTCAGGACAGCAGAGTCGCTGCCCATCTTTCGGCGCAGGCTGAAAACCCACCTCTTCAGGAAGTGCTACCCTGAGCCTTCCACTTAGCGCTTATTGTATTCATACTAGCTTGTTGCACTTATTGTATTCGTATTATTTATAGCACTAACTGTTTTTCTTGTTTCTGTACTGTACTTTGGCTCTGAGTTATGCTGCTCTTAGATGCTTGTTTGGAAAAGGCAATGTACTTATGACTTCTGGTGACTAGTAGTTCCTTTGATTACCAATGTTGAATGCACTTATTGTAAGTCGCTTTGGATAAAAGCGTCTGCTAAATGACTGTAATGTAATGTAATGTAAATGGACTTTCTTGTCATCCGACCACTACATGTTATTCACCCATTCATACAGGGATGGCACGGGCTACCATGCAAGGTGCCACCTGTCTATCAGGGGCAGGACTGTTTCACAATCACACCCATTCATCCATTCATACGCCGATGGCACACCGATGGCGAGCTGAGATCTCTTTTTAACATAATACAACTGTGAGTGATGGGGAAAATACCCATTCGTAGCTGGTTGTAAAATAGGTTAATATAAGGATTCAGCCCTGTGAGTTAGGAAAAACTCATTTGAATCGATCAAAGTTACCACATTCATTATGTTTCTAATTACTTGGTACTGGTGAAAAAGACTGACTTTGGAGGATACCCACTTTACTTATCTAACTCAGCATTTAAGCACAGATTAAGGACTGACATTTTGTTGTCATCAGGAAGGTATCGGTAGATGGCCAGAATGGAAAGGAGAAACCCAAAAAACTCAATCTATGCATAGGAATGTGAGTATTGTTTTAAGACTGAACCTATCCTTCAACGTTACGTGAAACTAACTCACAGTCCACCCACCTCCCTGAACTTCAGCCCAGCTTGCATTGAAACCTCGACCGCTGACGTAGGCATCAGACTTGAAGCGCACTGTGAGCAGGTTGCCAGTGCTGGAGACATGCATTGGACTGGATGCGGTGCTGCAAAGCTTGGCCAACTGAGGGGCCAACAGGTCTGGGCCTCCATACACCTGAGGAGGGGTCAAAAGAAGTGGTCAAAATTACACTGCTGAGTCATTAATAAGACATGTCTACTTTATATCTGGTGTTGTGGTTATTAGTTTTGGTTATAGATAACCCCTGTCAAGAGCACAGCTGCTTTCCTGAGCTTTCTACGTGAACTTATGGGACTGTCTCTCATGCAGTGGATGAGACAGTCCTGAACATGCCTGGGTTATGGATAAACAGTACCAATGCAATTCTAATGCATTCTAATTCATTAAATTCAAGTTTGAGGTACTTACTTATTCAAACCTCTTGGTCCCTTGTGGGACATAAGGCCAACAGTTTTAAATTGCTTGCACTTTACTGGAATGCTTCCATTTTATGCTACATTATCTATCTACTCCACCACATTTCAGAGGGAAACGCTGGATCTTTTCTTGTATCCAGTTCTGCTTGAGGAACACTTTCACTGGACTGCATGGGAATTTCAGACATCCTTTGATCAGTTTATAGCATCTAGAGCAATAAGCACAGAACTATCTTTTTTGAACTATGCACTGTACAGTAACAGACAGATTCATATCTTACTTCCAGCACATCGTAGTTGCAGTCTTGGTGGAACTCCACATCAAACTCATGGATAGTGAGGGTGATGCTGCTGCCAGCTGATGTGGTGATATACCAGATACACTCCCTATTTTCTGGATACCTGTTAGGGTAGCCTGGGCTGTTGAAGGAGCCATTGGAACCAGAGAGTTCCCCACCACAGCCTGCAGGGACACACACCTGACACTGTAATATTTTATTATTATTTTATGTAGTGATGAGCCAGACTCAAGAATCACTGCTGTTCATTTCAAAGCATCAAAGGGTTTGAACAACTGCATTGGGAGTCCCAAGCAGAGAGTCAAACCTGAATTGACATCTCAGTTCACTCCATGTTTGAACATCTGCAGACTGTATACAACTATTGGATAATTCATTCACTCTCTAAGGGCTCTGCTTTATTGCAAGCACATGGCATAACAAATACATACAATACATTTGTGTTGCATTAGTGCCAGTGTGAAAGAATAAACATTAATGAGACAATCAAAGACAGCTAATAGCCTATAGAGCTGGCATTTTGTCTGGTGACTCTTGTCAACACACATATCTGTAATGTAACATATGTATGCTATCTGGTTTCACCTTGTATCCAAGCATGCCACACTAAATACGCTGGTCTCGGATGCTCTTGACTGTGATTAGTGCTGCCATGGGTGCCTGGTTATGTTTTAAATTGGGGAGCACATTTGAAAGATAAGATATCATTGGTAGGGGGGTCTGGGGTTCCTCCTCAAGGGAAAACATTTTTCCTGCATTTCTAGTCCAGCAACAACTACCTGCACTAATCAAGAATAGTTAGCCACGTTGCACTTAAAAGAGGTTCCTTCATAAATGTCCCACCTCTACTACCAGATCCTGTCCCATCAGCTTACCTAAGGTGGGCTGGCCAAGCCCCCCAGCAAGAGCGCTGGGCTTTGAAGCCGATTTTACATGGCCGAACTATAACCACCAAGTCGGCCACGCGATGCCATTGGGCTTAAAAATACTGTAAATATACTGTAACTCAGCAGATTATTTTGTTTTAGGTAAATCAACTTCCCAGTATGAAACTTGAATAGACTTATTTAAATCATGAGCTACTAAAAGTTGTAAAATGCACTGATAGTTGAATCTAGAGTTCTTTACTTCGGCATAATGAACCGTCCTTCATGAGAGCGAGTTAAAGGAAACGCTTGCGCTCTTGCTTCTATGAGTCCACGAATGCGTACATCCGGGTAATTCTGTACTTGGCAGTAAGGCCATTTTTGCTTCATGTGCCACTGAGCAACTTTCATAGGAATGAACGGGGGCAGCCTCCAGTGCTGTTTCCAGTTATCTTTATATATCCATCAGGCTGACAGCTTATGTTGACAAGCAAATCGGTGCAGCCTTTTCGGCGACAGTCCATGATGGCAATCAAGCGGAATGGTTTTATGTTTCTTACCAGACTCCTGTGCAGACTGACAGACTGTGATTGATAGCCAAAGCATGCTGTGGCAAACATTCCGCCAAAGGTTTGTCTAAACCAACTCAAAAGGTGGTCCAAAAATGTGTGATTTAATTTTTTTTTTAAATATGTAATCACCTGATTATGGGGACTGTATGATAATACGTTTATTTAAGACAAAAGTGGGGTAGCCAAACTATAATTTGCTCCCCCTAATTGAATGATGGGGATTGATTTGCTCCACTCTCTCCATTGCCCAGGTGCATTCATCACAATCGAGCATTTATATTTTAAACTTATAACTGGAGTATCACAATCTTACTGATTTTATTTTATGGGCTCATTGTATAATTTTACTTGAAAAATATTAGCGAGTAGAGAATTGTGTACGTTGTCTTGGCCACACTAACACAAGACATTTCTCTCCTACCATTCTGGTACCACATCATCTGGAAGCCAGACAAGGACAAAGAGGAGTCACTTCTGAACGCCACGGTGAGAGCTGAACTCGTGGTGCTGTTGGCTGGGGGGGGCGCGTATCCACAGAAGGTACCAATCAGAGGAGCTTGCTTGTTGGGCCCATCAAAGAGCTAGGACAGTGATGTTTGGAGAAAGTGGAGAGCATAACACATAGTCACAACATTGTACATTACAGTTTGAAAACAATAACAGGAACACTGCAGTAGAATAAAACACAAAGAACTTGAGATATTTAAACTTGAGATTAAAAAATTGTGTTTCATCTCATTTAAGTTGAAAGGACTGTCACAGAAAGCTCTGATAAACCCAAACCTATATTAACCCTTAGAGACCCACATAGACTTGTTTTTGTCTTTTTTTAAAGGGGGGGGGGGGGGGACAGTAGATGCCACATAGAAGTGATGTTCATCATCTGAAAGCTGAGAACTTGAAGAATAATTTGAGATGCAGTTCAGCAGTATGTGTCAAGTTGTCTATCCATCCATCCATTATCTGTAACCGCTCATCCTATTTAGGGGGCTGGAGCCTATTCCAGCTGACATTGAGCGAAGGTAGAGTTCACCCTGGACAGGTCGCCAGGCTATCACAGAGACAGACAACCATTGACTTTCACATTCACACCCATGGACAATTTTAGAGTCATCATTTAACCTAACCTAAGCTGCATGTCTCTGGACTGAGGGAGGACGCATGAGAACCCGGAGAACAGTGAGCATCTGTGTACCTTGATGTAGTCATAGGAACAACTGATGGAGGTGGTCTCCAGCTGAAAGGCAGTGAAGGTGTAGTTGACAGAGTTTCCGCTGCTGGCCTGGATGGTCCAGCTGCACTCAGAGTTCTCTGGGTAGTTGTTGGGAAAGTTCAGTGACTCCACCACTCCTTTGTGTCGGCTTGAGATGAGCACGCTGCAGTCTGAAAACAAACATAACCAAACAATAATACACAATGAAAGACAATAAAAATACAAAATATAAAAAAAATGGATTTGAATTGATTCTTAGGAGTTCAGTCAATATTTGCTTCAGTCATATATTATCAACATAAGAAAAAGTGCACCATGGCTTAATAATTGAATTTGTATTGACTACATTATAATATCCTAAATGTATTAAATATGAGAACCCTTTGTCAGAGAGAGAACGTTAGGGTCCTGGATTCATTGCAGTGCTGTCCCTGGTGTTTCTACAGTCCACCAACCTTCACCTGGGGTTAGAGTCACAGGACACATTCCATTTCTGACATAAGAATTGAAAAATAAGTCTTATTTGTTAACTTTTTTCTCTCTTTCAACTTGGAATTGAGCCACAACCATTACTTTAATTATTACATTCTTTATTATTCTGTAATAAGCCATCTTTTGCTATTATCATTATGAAAATGGTTATTGTGTCAATTACTTGTCTACAGTATTTGTTACACTTCAACCATTGTTTTCCCCATTATACAGCAGATAAAGTATCACATATCAATTAGGATTTTTGTTTCAAATAACTTGTTTGAGACGCAGCATCATTTTTCACAGTGCAGTAAGAATATGCTGCATTCCTTGTTAACAGTTTTTTTTTTCCAGCACATCTGCAGAAAGGAATATTAAAGAGTTATATTTACTCCTTTTCATAATGTTAAGTGAGATTGTAGTTACCAGTCGCGACAGCAGGCACACACAGTGTGTGAGCCATCATGGCTAAATGTGGAGACACCTACTGGAGCAGGAACTCCAGACAGACAGACAGACAGGTAGATAGTGGTACTATCTACCTGTTTGTCTGTCTGTCAAACTGCCTGTCTGTCTGGAGATAGATTCTGTCACTGAATTAGCGTCACAACCTTGCAAGATGCAGTCCTCCAACTTTACAAGTGTGTAGTTGAGATCAAAATTAGGGCCCGATTTGGCATGGCAGCCGCTGTGATCCCATCACAAGATGGTCTCCCCTTTAAAGGGTAGTTTTAATGCTGCAAAATGTTCACCCTACCTAAGAATATTTTTGGGTTAAAAATCTGTGTTTTGTCAACAGTTTTATTTACTTTTTATTCATTTTGTAATCCTGCTATCTCTCATTATGTAAAAAAAACAAGTGAGTGCCATTAAGATGGTCACAGATGAACTTCCTCAAATAAAGGGAAAATGAATAATGTAAATACATTTATTTAATAATAAAAAATATATTCATGATGAATTGTCACATCATTATCATCATCTCTGGTCAAAAGATGTCAGTCAGGTTTAAATGAAATAGAAGGAGAAAGAACCAGAAAGTTGCTTGAAATTGCAAGTGATCAACTCGAGACGTTTTTTCATGAGAGACTTTTGTACTCAAGTAGAAGTAATAGTAGTCATCAAAAAGCTGTTGAGTGCATTGCATTTGCAAGTAACAGTCCTTTTACTCAAGTACAGTTTTGGCTACTCTGCACATCTGCTAAAATATGATAAAAACATCCTGAATTTACTTCAGCATCACAGAACTTTATGTTCCAAAGCTACAAAAAAATAATAAAATATTGCGTGTGTTTTCATACTGGAGGTATATGATGCGAGGAAGCCTCCTGTGCTGACGCTGCTGTCCGTGCGTAGCTTGATGTAAAGCTGGTTGCTGGAAGAGCTGATGCTGCTGGGTGACTGACTGCCACACAACTTGGCCAGCTCTGGAGCATTGCTGCTGTTACCATCATATACCTGAACACACACACACACACACACACACACACACACACACACACAGTCATTAAGTGGTGAAACAAGGGGAGCAAGATAAATGAATAATGAATAACACCATTGATGGTATTAGCAAATAGTGAAGGAAAACTAAACTCTTGTTTGTTCGGATTTCATAAATTATTAAACACATTAAAAACACACGTCAAAGCATTGACGTGTGTTTTTTTTGCCCAAAAGAAACAAAAAATGCAAAAAATGATTGGCTCAGTTAATATATACAGTAATATCTAAAACATAGTTGACAGGACAATCAACCTATATGCCTCGGTACGTTACCGCCATCCACTGTTTCACTGATCAATAAAACCCAAAGGACTTTTTAGTGCATCACACATACAGATGCGTGCACATTCACTGTGCACATGCACAGGACCCTAATTAATGTGGACCCATTCTTAAAAAATGTTGCCCAGAAGGGTTGTCAACTGTCCCGTATTAGTCGGAACATTCTGTAAATTGGGCTAAATTGCATTGTCCCTTACCTTGTCCTGTACTGACAGCTACTCTGCTCTTTTACAGATCCTAGATCTGATACAACTGCAGTAGCAGATCATGTGCTGATCGCGTCAGGGTGAGCTCACCTGTCATCCAATCACAGGCCCCCTAATGGACATTAGTTATGTATAACAAAAATGTGCCAAATCCTGCCAAAATAAAAGTTTGGGAAATGTCTGGTCTTGTTCGGTTGGTTATAAATGCGCAAATATGAATTTATCTGCAACAGAAAAAAAGCTGTGCATCTACAACAAACAATGGAAAGCAAAACAGAGTCAAGCCCGTCAGCAGTGACTCAGCAAAAGCCTTCTGTAAATTATGCCATCAGGAATTCTCAATTGGTCACAGAGGTGAGAAAGTCCTTACTCTGCATACTTCCACAGAAATGCACAACAAGGCCATGCAAGCTAAAGGTTTAAGCATAATCAGTGAATTCTTTCTATCTACTGCCGGAAATGTGAACCACACATTTAAATTCAGACTCCACTTCACCGACTGCCATGTTAAGCTCAACGGTGCTTTGTTGCATGACTCAAATGTTGGGAAGAAGATGCAGACGTGAAGAACGATAGCTGAGATGATTACTATGAATGTTCTTGGAGACTGAGCAGGATATTTTGGATGATCTGCCCCTGACCAAGAATGAGTCTGCTTATTTCTGTTATCACCGATGCCTCAAACAGGAGGAATAGAAAGACACGTCCAGTATGAGTGAGATTTTTCTCTGTGTCCAATGGAGTTCAGTGCAAGTTAAATGCAATTATGATGACAGCCGTGAAACTGCAAATGGCATATATCAAGCTCTGATGGACTGTCTGGAAAAGCACGAACTGGATATTAGACACATCCCAGCATATGTCAATGTTGAAAAACACCACTGTGTTAACCAGTTACATACGTGAACTGTGACTTGCCATGTCAGGATTTCTCTCTGGCTGTGCTCAAGGACAAAGAACCACTTAGATCAGGTTGCGGTGACTCACACTTTCTTAGAAAACCATTTATTATCCATTTGATACTGTCAAAAAACCTTATTTAACTGCACAGGATCCCTTTAACTCTTGGACTCTAGTCCTATTTTTAGGCCTCTGCTCGAAAATTGCATACCCATACTAAAAATAGTGTATTTCTCTAACTACAAGGTTTATTTTAATAGTTTTGATGTTATAATAAAGGTAACACTTGTGAGATTGGTTCAGATGTGTAAATATCAGTGTATATGTTACTGGTTAAGAGTAAATGAAGATGGCACACAGCACAAATTGAAAGGTTTCTAGTTCGCCTGAAAAAAAAGCACTTTTATTGTTATTATTTCTTTGAAATGATGCAGCTGACAGTCTAAAAACTCTCCCAAATCATAGCACAACATGTTAACAGTCTCTCTGCATGACTTTGCCTTTGATAAAGTGAGGCAGAACAAATTAGAGAGGTTTTAGTACAGAGAGGTCAGGCAAGGTCAGCACAATTGTCATTTTGGAACCAGCTGTTCCAGCTGTTCCATTGTAATTTTATATACTATATAAGTATACATTGCACTTGTTTTATCACTAATCATGTTCAATCTATCCAGATACAGTAGTTTGGCATCATTTTGAGAGCCTGGATCCGATCTTCCATGGGATTTTCTCATCTGACTTCCAGTTTCTATGTCTCATATCAAAGCCTATGATTGGTCGATTTCAGTCAATGAACCCTCCTTCGAAGCGTCAGAGTCCATTCTATTGAAGGGTGTCCTCGTGGGTTTGATTGACAGAATTGTTAGCCAGTCAGAATTAAAAACGTGGCGCGCCTCCTGAAGCATAAAAAACGATTCGCCGAAAGTCAAAACCCTTTCCCCAGGTCCCCAAGTTAGACAGACCCTTGTTTCTACCCGGGAACATTTCAGAGACGCACAGGATATACATAGAACATATGTTTGAAGGAATTAAGCGGGGATTTACCGGGCAACGTCGATAAAGTAAGGAGCTTTTATGATTTTGATTTTACTCACAGCTTTGTAATGGTTTCACGGAAAGAAATTCTGAAGGTATTTCTGGAATCTGTGTTGAATTATCTTGCTTTTTGCTATCTCAGTTGTCCCTGTTAGCCTTTAGCTTTGTGTTTGTATCTGGGAGAGGAGTACGTAGCTTGCCGAGTCATGGCGAAAAATATGTGATATTGTGGTAAATCTTCTAGTTGATTATATTAGTTTTATAGAATTGTGTTTGGAGTTTGTAAAAAAGGCTTAGATGATAGTATTGCCAAGATTTTTTTTTTTAATCTGGTATATAATATGTATACATGCATTATATTCGCTCTGGATAAGTGAATTTTTTTTCGACGGTATATGCTACTCGCCTGAGCCCTCGATTTAAGTACAATCTAGACTGGTGTTTTCTTCATTACAGTGCTGTTTTTTCAGTTAGGGAAATTCTAGTTAGAAGAACATTAAGAAGCCTTCAGCTGAAACATATAGAAGTTTTTTGACTGAATCAAGCGTTTAGGAACTTACATATGTATTAGTAATTGTTTATACATCCTCAACTCTCCAGCAATGTGTTTCCACCGTTTTATGTTTGAAGTTTTCACCATATTCCCATCAGTCCCTGCAGTGTTCAAACAGGTATCCCAACACTCTCTCGATACCAATGTTTTTTGAACCTCTATATTGAATTTCATGAAGTCAATTGTTCAGCCTGTAAACTAATCATCTTAAAACAACTGCATACTGCGAGGTACAGTACTCACAGCCAGGTAATCATAAGAGCAGGCGGTGCTGGACTCCAGGTGGAAATCAGAGAAAGAGAGGAGGAGCTGGCTGCCCTGGTTAGTCCTGATGTTCCAGTAGCACTCAGCATTAGTGTGGTAGGGCAACGGGTAGTTAGGGGAGGAAAATCCTCCAGAGGAAGTTGTCAGCATCCCTCCACAGCCTTGGAAATAGGAATGAAATCAAAGGGGCAAGTACAATGAGCAAAACGTAATCCAAAGAACCAAAGTGACAAAGCTGAAAAGTGGTGTAAAGGGCATGATTGTTTCAACTTCATGCAAAAAAGATTGTAATTTTACAAAATGTGTGTAAAACAAAATTATGTAACGTGAAGTCCAGCTATCACAAGTCCTCCTTTTTGGTCAATCTAATTTGACAAATGTATTGTGAATATGTTTTTTTGTTATTAAAAGGAAAAAATGGCCTTTGGCTGCAGTGAGACGACATAAACCCATATGCACTGGAAACATAGAAGCCGTAGACAAATTTGTGTAAGCAGTGCTGCTGAAAACTAAGAACTCTGCCATAAAGCATAAACTGACAGATGCAGACATGTTTTAAAGCTGTACAACTTATACAGCTGACCTGCTGATAACCCAACTCCTAGCATGCAAACTGACATTAACACAGTTCTTTTCCCTGATCAACGTTTGTTCTCCTCGCTTGTTCAGCAAAGTGTAACATAAGACTTAGAAAGAGACTTTTATTACTTTTATATTCTTATACAATTTATATTTTGACGCTTGTATTTAATCTTTTTGTTGTTATTTAACTTATCTTAATTTACATTAGCCTGAATGCTAAGGTGTGATGTGATATAAAGTATGATGCTAATCTTGTGAACAGATACAAGTACAGTATAAAAATGTGCAATTTAAGTTCAGTTGGAATAATATAACACAAATGGTAAGAATGATTAATTTCCACAAATATTCTAACATTGAGAGTATACTTGATGAAGTACACATGAATATGGTCTAAACTGTCTCAACTTCCAGGTGGTTGTGGTCATGACTTACTTTCTCTGTTTAATGTGGCTACAAGAAGATAAGTAACATTAAAAAAGATGAACAACTTACCAGTCTGTGTGCCATCCCAGTGGGCAGTGAATCCACCAAACGTGACGGTGCTATCTGAGTGGAATCTAACCCAAAGTCGATTGCTATGGGATACCAGGACTGGAGGCCCCTGAGAGGCACAGAACCTACCAATCAAGGGAGATGTCTCATAGCCACCGTCCCTGCGAAAGATGTTGGAAGATTAAAATGTGAGTGGTCATATTGGGCAAACAAAGACAGATGTGTCTCCTGTGTACACACACAATGTGGAGTGTCTGGTAGATGAGTGTGTTAGACACATACCTGTCACAACAGCTGCTTGAGTTATGGATACTTCCCTGCCCCCTGTCCCTGACTGCCCCACCCACTAGCTCACCTGTTCACACTTCCTCCATCGGCCCGGCAGTTTATCTACATACTCTAATGGCAGTTCTTGAAATAGTCACAAAATGCTATCCATAGTTTTGTGTAGAAATTGCAACAAACCAAATCACAACACTTTGATAAACACTGGTCTCTTAGTTGAAAGTCTTGGGCTTGTTGGACCCTCTATAAGTGGTCTTTTTGATACTTAATGCTACGTCACTTGCTCTGACCGTTGCTAAATCACGTGGATGCTGTTAATTCATGTGTCCACCACAAAAAAGGATCATAATTGACTTTCCATTGACATTGTTTTCATCCTGAGCGACACAAAAATGGACATTTTGTGTCCATGTAGAAAAAACATTAGATTGCATTTCGTGTCTCTCTGCCTGTACCTTGGTATCTAATCCCTATGTGCTTAACTCTGCCTGGTTTCTGATTTTCTCCTGTCTTTTGACAGCGAGTAAAAAGTGTATCTGCTCGGTCTCTGAACATGACGACTTATAGATGTGTGAGTACATCAACTCTGGGTGAGACAGATCTGCTCTTACTTGATTCTGTAGTAAATCAGTGAGCCTTCCTTATATATCAGTATATAATTAAAATGGCTGTGGAGGAACTTTAGTCACATGCAAATGGAAAGTTATGCTCTGATGTGTCTATGATGCTGACAAAAGGTATTCTTCTCCAAGGACAGACAGATTCTACAACCTTAATTTATCCTTACCTGATCTCAACAAAGTCCAAGTTGCAAGAAGGAGGGGAGCCCTCCAGCTCAAAGTTGCTGAAGTTCAGCATAATCTGCATGTTGACTTGCACTATAATCTTGAAGATGCAGTCTCTATTGTTGGGGTAGTAGTCAGGGTAGTTGGGTGAACTAAAGGAGCCTGTAGAGGAGGTGAAGGTCTCACCACAGTCTGAGAGAAAAACATTTAAGCACATTCTTGTAATATGCAGTTCCTAGTTTTCATTTTATCCCAATAAAAATACACTGTACAAAGTGAAATGGGGGTTGGTTCTCTAAAATGTGACCTGAAACTAGGACTTGAAAGCTTAAAATGGGCTGTTTATATTTACATACAGAGTGGGTCCTCTTCACGCCATGTTTCTACAGCAGCCCAGAATGAACAAACCAAACACTTCTCTAGAGAGAGCCTTTCACATTATTACGTTACCTAAAGGCCGCAGTAGTTTTCCAACACCCTTGGAGAGGGAGAGGGGAGATGAGAGATATTCAGTTGGATGCAATCTGAAACTTTACCGCAAGACACCACTAAATCCTTTAAATTTGGTGTCCCAAAAAAACTCTTTTACATAATTCACCCAAATACAGACTGGATGTAGCACATTGTCAAATGCTGCCAATGCCTACTTTTCTGTGTCTTAAGGAGACGTTTTTATTAATACAATTAAAAGTTAAAAACAAGTTTTTTCAAAATGGTTCATCTCTTGAAGGTGGCAACGTTGAATATGACAGAGCTGCTCTTATATTCGTCATGGCATTCGACTCTGAGGTCTCGTAACTCTTATTTTATTGGCATATTTCGGCACAGTACTGTCATGTTCTTTTGATTCTATGGTGACATGTTTGTGAAGTTGCTTACAAACAGGCATCCGAGGTGACATTCATCTGGGTGGAAGGTCGGCGCCCCTGACTAATTTTTCAGTGTTGTTTGACATGTAGTGTGAGGGGCCTCACAACTCCAGATTAATAGCCTGATTGATTAGCGATTTCTGTCAGGTGTCTTGTAGTTGCTCTTCCACATTTCTGTCACGGCTGCTGTCAAAAGATTTGTTCTACCCTCTAATAACAACAGTTCTGTACATGTTGTGGCTGTGATGTGATAGAAAACTGAACTTGACATTGTTCATCAATTGATCGATACAGTGTGAGGATAAAAGTTGCAGATTTCAGCGAAAAGGACGATTAAAATGTGTAGTGAGAGATAACACAACATACAAGACGAAATGCAGTGTCCGCCCAGCTTAAGTACATTTGGTGAATACAACAAATAAATCCTCACAATATATGAAAATATAAATGAATATGGATAAAGATGTGAAAAGGTTGTTGCATGAGGCCGACTGTGTAAGCCCGGTCAACCCTATCTAACACAATTCATGTCAACTGACTGCTTATTGCAAACTATTACAAACTTATACATACTCATATATAACATTTCTCTGTACCACAATGTTGCTCTGTATCACGATGTTGGCCAATCCCATGACTTGTAAGTAATTTATCAGACATGAATACATGATTCCCATTAAAAAATTATCTTTCAGGAATGTTTATCATAAGGCGGGAAAATGCAAGGTGACGTTGAATTTCCGTTCCTGGTGAGGAGGTTGCATTTTTGTTGCTGCAGTGCTAGTTTTAGTCTGAACACAACCTTCATTGACAAAAAGGGACACACGTAAATATCCTAATAGCCATTTCACACAAACAAGGTGTATGAGTTGTATGAGCCGCAGGTCACAGCATTATCTTAACACTGGTGAGGCATGCAAATGAGCTAGTTAAATCTTGTAGTGGAACGTGGGCTTGTGAGTATTTTTGCTGTTATTTTGCTGAACGATATTCACTAAAAACTGAAAAAAGACAATGGTGTACCTGTGGTGGCATTGATTGAGACATAGCTGGCAGAGAAGCCCTCGGTGCCTAAACTTGAGTCCGACACAAACAGCAGGGTCAGCAGGCTGTCAGTACTGGTGATGGAAGGAGGCACTGAACGTCCACAGTACCTGTACATACAAAACACCCAAATCTCTTAAGTACAACAAATATTTGACGCTTCGCAAAGTTCCCCAAAGTAATTTAAGACCTACCTGGCTTTACAGGAACATATTCATAATAATATTATTGTCTTCTGTCTCGATCATCAGGTGATGTGTTGGTTCACTTTTACACTGTGATCTGTAGCTTTAGCTTCTGTCTGTTGGGACTTCACCATGTGGTTGGAACAAAGGCAGTTGAGAGTTGGGCCTACACGGGCCTACAGGGTAGTCAACAGCCTGATTTGAGTTAATTAAGATCACACCAAGCCCCGTGAGACATTAAGTCTCACCTACGTGCGTCACCTCCAGCTCTGTGCCATCACACGCGATTTGATTTGCATGAAAGGAGGTGCGCACAACGTTGTTGCTGTTAAGAGAACCTAAGAATAGTCTTAACTTCAAAGTCATCTCTGAGTAAGAGGATTGTGTCTGGGCAGAGATAGTTTGGTCATAGTGTGTTATTAGTTTGTTTTGTTTTGTTTAAGTTTACTGTATTGTTATAACGTGTTATTGAGTATGTTTATGGACCGCCGAGTTCCGTTAGTGCTGTGAAGAAACTACTGTTGTATTCCATGCTGTTGTAATTGTGTTGTGGTTAGATGAGTCACCGCGAGTGAGGTTGGGAACTGTAACGATCAGAACCTGCACACATGACATCTATTGCACTTCTGTCCATCCTGGGAGAGGGATCCCTCCTCTAATGCTCTCCCCTAAGGTTTATTCCTCTTTTCTCTCCGTTAAAGTTTTTTTTGGGTGAGTTTTTCCTGCTCCGATGTGAGTTCCGGGACAGAACATGTTGTATGTGTACAGATTGTAAAGACCTCTGAGGAGAATTTGTAATTTGTGATTTTGGGCTATACAAAAATAAATTTAATTGAATTGAATTCAACCGCGGCTGGCCGAATCTGAGTTCCCCAGTCGGGTTTCTGTGTGATAGAGAAGCAGTTCCTGTAATTTATTGCAGTGGTGAGAATCTGCCTTGTTTTGAGTGTTCCTTTTTTCTCTTCTTTTCTTTGCCTTTTTGTTTGACTAAGGGCTTAGCAAAGTGTTAAGTATGTATTTTAATTTTTTGGAATATATATATATATATATATATATATATATATATATATATATCTCTTGTCTATCTCATAAATGTATCATGTACCTGCCAATCATGGTTCCAGTCTGTACAGTGCCATTGTCGTACACCTCCAGGTAATCATAGTTACAGTTGACGTGGTACTCCAGGTTGAAGGAGTCAAACGACAGCCGAACCAGGTTGCCTGGGGTAACACTGATGTACCAGGTACAGTTGGCACCATGGGGGTAGTTGTTGGGGTGGCCAGGGCTTGTGATGGTGCCTGAAGGACTGGTCAGGGTATCACCACAGCCTGGTACAGAAAAAAAGAGGACAACTGGTCAAAGTAGCTTGACGGGTTCACAAAAATACCCAAATACTAATCATAATTTTTGCATTCATCTGCTTAGAAGTCTGTAGTACTGTGTCCAAGACTTGAGTTATAAGATTCACCTAGCTATATTTAAAGCAATGTGTTTATTCAACTATATGCTATACATTACAAAATATTCTAAGATCATATGCCCACCCACTGGCTTCGGAAGCTCTAAACTACATTTTACACTCTTTTTACAGGGATTGGAGCTGACTACAGGGATTCCCACCGGACTTCTTTCAGTGTTTTATTTCTGTCAGACTCAAAGAGGACTGTTTGAGATGATCCCTGTTCTTTTTTTTTTTGGAACACTGTAGGAAGCTTTTGCTTCTTGCTGATTAATCTTGTTCTTGCCACAGTAAGATCTAAAATACTCAAACAAAATCAAACCACAAAAGTACAAGGATAAAAGGTGTGCGCTGCAACAGTTTGTTAACATTTTTGCTACTACTACTACTACTACTACTAATAATAATAATCATTGGTGACATACAAGAAATTAGTCAGTCAGAGTGGAAAACCTTTGCTAAATATAGATATTTATCTCACCCTCCAAGGCAGAGCCATAGGCTGCTTCAAATCCATGGTTGCTGACAGAGGAGTCTGTCTTAAAGCGGAGGTACAGAGATCTCTGCGTGGACTGGAGCCTGGGGGGAATCTCAGTTCCACAAAAAGTCCCCAGCAGAGGAGAGCTAGATGTGGAGCCATCCCTCACCTGGAAGACAGAGGACACATGCGTCATTATACCTGATCCACTATGCTCAATCTATCCACCCATAATGTATATGTTGTAAAAAATTTGATTTTATGTTTTAGTGGCTTAACACAAAAGCCCCTATGGCAACACAAATTGTGACATCAAAGAAAACTTTTCTGATATGCTTTGTGCCACTGTGTAACTTGGTATTCTTTCAGCTCCTGGAGAGCTGCTACTACATTATTCTTGCTTGAATTGTGCTTTATATTAATATTATACGGCCTGTTTCACAGCCAATATCAAAGCTAAAGCCTCTTTCTCAATAGTTGTATATACTTGTTGACATTTGTGTAACTTTGTTGAAGAGTATGCCACTGGTTTTTCATCACCACCCTAACCAGAACGGCAGAAGACGGCTCAGCCCCCTGTATCACATCCACAGCAAAAGCATATGGCCAGCTGTCTGTCCATCTGTTAGTCTGGCTGTCTGTCCGTCTATCCGCCGTTTTCGCGCTTCACTGCGTTTCATAGTAGCAATAAGAGTACCATAATTGCATGTTTTATTGATCACACATTATTTTTTACTGGTTATCATCATAACCATTACCAACAATTAAAATAACAATAGAAAATGTAATAATAATTATAATATGAAGAAGAAGAAGTGATGAAGAATGGTGTGGCTGTTATTCTGTATTCAGTTGGAAAGTAAAACATTTGCGCAAAAGAATGTTTTGTAGAAGGCAGTTGTATATTTTGGTCCAAGAGTTTGATTTACATGAAATTTGTAACATTTGTTTACCTCAACAAAGTCAAAACCGCAGGAGCCTCCCTCAACGTCAAATGACAGGAAGTTGAGTGTGACCACATAGCCCTCTGGCTGGTTAATAACCCACTCACAGACCTTATTGTGGGGATAGGCATTGGGGTGGTAGGGAGAGCGTAGCTGCCCAGTCCCAGAGAAAATACCTCCACAACCTGGGTAGAGAAAGGATTAATGGCGGGTCAGTTGCTCATGCTTTGACTTCTGTATGGATTCAGATCTTTGCCTGGATATGAGATAATTCCTTCATCAGGATTTACTGGTTTTCCTCCTTTTTCCTGTCAAATATTACTTGTCTGAAACAAATATTAAATACTGAATGTTTCGATGACTGAATATATCCTGAATATGTAGTATGAATACCCAGTAGTTGCTCCAAGAATTTGTCAATTGACTTAAATTTGAAATCCTTCTTAAAAAAAATAGTATACAAGCTATAACCTAATGCTACCAATATCAAGGAATTATATAAGCAAATTTAGAACACCTGAACATGTAAAAACAGCTAGTCTGTTCTTTCTTGACACTGGTCAGCCAGGACCCTACAGCTGTGTGGCAATACGTCGCTGACCTAATCCTTCAGCAAGATCAGACAAATCAGACAAATCCGACATGGGGCGTACCAGATCCAGCACCTCCACCCCTAATAGGGCAGAGGTGGGTCCTGGGTAGTGGATGAGGCTGTCCGTAGCCACATGGAAGGCCATTGCAAACCATTTCCTGACAGCCACACCCAGGGTATGAAGGGATTCCAAACCACAACCCTTAGCAGCTCAGCCTGCTGCAGCTGCCCAATGAGACTGGGTGTTAACGAGAAAATGTCAGAGGCCTAGCCTCCCTCAATCTAGTTTATGGGTCTTGACTGGCCATGTGTGCATGGCCCAGACTGATGCAATGCACACAGTGATCATGACTATCATCCATTGGCATCCTTATCCCACAGCCCAAACACGTATGGCCCACTGGGCTTGACATTTTCTCAAAACATATATAACAGAACAAACAACACATAAACATGACATCGTATCACGTAAAATAAATGTGTGGCATCTCACCAACGGTATACACTGCCCTGAAACCAGCCCGGCTGACTGAGCTGTCGGACCTGAAACGGATCCACAGGAAGTTGGAGGACGAGTGAATGGGCGCTGGCAGGGAGCTCCCACAGTACTTCCCTATCAGAGGATCAGTCTCCATTCTGCCATCACGAACCTGGAATGAAAGGGGATAGAAGCAGAGGTAGGAGAAGTGGGTTAAAAGCAGTGTACATTTTGTCATCTAAAACTATGCCAAACAATATTTGTTGACAACCTATTTTTCACGATGAAAACAATACTGAACCTAAATGAAAAGTAACCATTGAAAATTTGAATTATGACAAAATCTAATGTAACTAAACAATAATATAATAATAAGAATAATGTTAAAAATGTACGCATGCATCTGCAGAATCACACACTGTAGCTCTAGATTAGTAAAATTATTTCCCCGACTGCACAAAACTTTCTCTTGTTCAGAAGTTGACTTGTCCGCTTGACGCATTGCACATTCAAGACATCTCACATTCAGTAACATTATATCTCTGTTATCTGGCGTTTCTGGTTCTTGGAAGAAAAAGATTCTTGGACTTGCTATTGAAAGAAATGAGTGAATTCAAGGATGGCTGTCAAACATTTCAATCTGACAGTCTTCTTTTCGCAGTACTATTTCTGGTTCTCCCATGCCTCCCTTCCCTCCCTGCAATACAGCCTGGGTCTCCAGCAGAGTGTTGGCTTTCAGAGGAAACCGGTGGAGCAGCGAGGCAAAGCTCTGCTCCTGCCAGAGGAGGAAATGCTGCAGCCAGGAGCAGAGTGCTTCATCTCCCACTCGAGCTCTGACTGCAGGTCCAAGGTGGCAGTGAATCCGGATCTGGGTCTGTCCTCAGGAGTGAAGCCAGATCTCGGTCTGTCCTCTACAGTAAGGCGGGTCCGTTTTTGTTGGGCTGGACTCTGCTGGAGGCCCCACTAGAGTCCGAGCTGAGGTTAGTTTCTACTGAACCTGCATGATTTAGTCTAATATCAT
Source organism: Cebidichthys violaceus (assembly GCF_023349555.1). Taxonomy (NCBI): domain Eukaryota; kingdom Metazoa; phylum Chordata; class Actinopteri; order Perciformes; family Stichaeidae; genus Cebidichthys; species Cebidichthys violaceus. The sequence continues at coordinate 3,369,302 of NW_027176318.1, read as the reverse complement.
CGGAATCTAACCTGTTGGCACCGATGACTAGTATTAAGAATAACTATATAGAAAAGCCAATCTTCTCTCTGAGGGTCTTATTTACTGACATATAGAGGCATCAGGATTAAACTAAGACTGTTTCAGAACCAGTTAAAAAATCCTCACAGATGCAATGCTGACAGGCCAAATTTATACACAACTTATTGGCTACAGCTATACACTTGTAGGAAATATAGTGCCAGCCAAGTCATCATAACGAGTAAACTTTAAATTTAGTGGATCACTATCAAAATATTTCAACTGTTTTCCTCCAACTTCTGCATGATTTATGTTGTCTCTTCTATTGGTTAAAGTTAGGGAAAGGATGTGGTCTTGATGTACGATTGCAAAGTCATTGCTGACTTGAAGCGTGAGCTGGGATGTGTTGCACATCATGTGTAGACTTCTTCAATTTTAAACCAAAGTCAAAATCTTCCCAAACCTTAACCATTGCTTTCAGTGGCATGAATCGGACAACAGGTGGGACACAGGAAAAGAACCCAAGTCAGGCTGGAAGAAGCATTGTTAGTGAAGAAAATCACAGAAACATTTGTTTTAAAAACGTAATTTATAAATCAGATTGTGTCTTGATGTATTTAGCAAGATATGGGGTTGAACTATTTATTAGTTATTCAAGAACATTTTGAGAAATGAACAAGGATGTCATTAATTCATAAACAAGTCCTACCTCCACATAATCAAAAGTGCAGCTGCTGTGACTCTCCAGGTTCATGTGAGTGAAGTTGAGGGCCACCTTTTCACCCACTGGCAACCTGATCAAATATATACACTGGCGATTGTGGGCATAGTCATTGGGCCAGTTGGGCGATATGATGATGCCCTCACTGTCAGTGAAGGTACCACCACAGCCAGGGTCACCTAAGATACAACACATTCCAGGGTAAGGAGCTCCGTAACCAGCACAGCACATCATATAAAGCAAGATATTGATCTGGATAGTAGATTAATTGCTTGTTGTTATGGGTTTCATTACCAAGGGCCAGGTGCTGAAACTATAATTTAAGTATTTACGGGTACAGTGAAATTAATATTGAATTGTGTTTCTTCCATATTTATATGTAGATATATACATGATGTACTTTCATAATGTTTGCGTAACTTCAAATGCTTTGCACACAATCAAATTTATTGTGACTTTTCTGGATGCCATAGTGATATTGGCATACCTGTTTGATGCAAATAAAACTAACTTGTAAGCAAGTATAAAATGCTCAAAAAACGCTCATGCAACTCAGAACTGGAGACCCACCGACCCAAGGCAATCAATAAGCCAAGGGCTTCACTGAATAGGCCTTTGACATATGTTTGAGACAGGCACAGATGACTTTAGACAGCACATCCTGCCAGGATGTGAACCAGCCTTGGACCACAAGAACTGATCAGTGTGCACAGAAATGTCTCTCGATGAATCATTTTTTATTTTGGTAAAAATCCCATCCAGCACCTAGGCTATCAGCACTGGCGCCCCCCAGGGATGTGTGCTCTCCCCACTGCTCTTCTCCCTCTACACAGATGTCTGCACCTCAAAGGACCCAACTGTTAAACTCCTGAAGTTCGCAGACGACACAACGGTCATCGGCCTCATCAGGGACGGTGATGAGTCTGCGTACAGACGGGAGGTTGAACAGCTGGTCCTCTGGTGTGGTCAGAACAACCTGGAGCTGAACAAGCTCAAAACTGTGGAGATGACAGTGGACTTCAGAAGGAGCCCTCCAACACTGCCCCCCCCCTCACCGTACTCAACAGCACTGTGTCTGTGGTAGAGACCTTCAGGATCCACAATCTCCCAGGACCTGAAATGGGCCTCCAACATCAACACCATCAGGAAAAAGGCCCCAGCAGAGGTTGAACTTCCTGCGCCAGCTCAGGAAGTTCAACCTGCCTCAGGAGCTGCTGATCCTGTTTTACTCGGCTATCATCCAGTCTGTTCTCTGCTCCTCTATTGCTGTCAGGCTTGGATTGGCCACCAAACAGCACAGAAACATTGTTTGTCATTGTTCTGTATGTTCATATATATACATATATATATTTAGTGCTCCCTGTGCCCTCCCTTACTGACTGTCCTCAGTGTGCAGTCTGTGGTGATGAATGCATAGTGATGGATCTTATATTTCTTTATACTTATATACAAGAGCAACTGTAACATAATAGTTTTTAAGTGTTTCTGATTCTGAAGACCGCTGACACATAGAACTTGGTCCTGTCTTGTTATACTGCTCCCAAGGTAAAGAATAATCATAATCTTCCAATAAATGTCATGTGAGACAGTTATGTAATGTGTTAAATTACTTGGTAAGCACAGTTTCTTACTTGGTGATGTTGTGTATGTAATGTGGAAGCCTCGGTCAGAGACACTAAAGTCGGAGTGGAAGTGGATCCATGCAGATGGACCAGTGGTCTGCAGAGGGGGGGGTGATGCAGTACTGCAGTACTTCCCCAGAACTGGGTCTTCAGGTAGAAGACCATCACGGATCTACAATATTTGGCCGCATAAGACAATAAATGGAGAAAGAATTGCATTAGGCTTGTTGCATGAAGTGGAATCACTAGTGGCATACAGTGCTCACACCTGACAAAATAGAAACAACTGTGCCTGTGTTAGAGCTTCTCTGTATAGGCAACCAGGGAAGCAGTTGTTGGATTTGAGTGATGCAATATGTGTTTAAAGAGTGTTGTTGACATAAAAACATAACTTTCAATCAAAATGGGTTCCTTGGGTAGCTTTGCTTTTAAAATACTGTTTTCCTTAGACTGGACAGTTGAAGTAAGTTTAAACGTGATTGTTTTGTTCATTGTTTTTACCCAATCCAGCATTTCTCACCTCCAGGAAGTCAAAGCTGCAATCAGGGTGGTGCTCCAGACTGAGAGTCCCGAATGCAAAGGTGATGAGCAGGCTGGGCTCCACTGTCACCGCCCAATAGCAGTCTCGGCTAGGAGGGTAGTTTCCAGGGTAACCAGGTGAGTTAATGTTGCCATAGTGGGCAGTCAGTTCGCCTCCACACACTAAGATGACAACAGATTGACTTTGACCCTCAAAACTCTGCAACACTAAAACTTTTGAGCAGCTTGCTGACATTTGCAGCCCTGCAATTCTAGATAAAAAAAAAATAAGGAGGAAATAGTTTCATTGTTGACATAATATTTTTTGGGGCTCAGTGGTTAAAGCTAAAGCCACATTACTATAATTACTATCATTGCTATTATCGTAGGTTTAGGTTGTACAGTATACAGAGTACTGTGATATGTTGTTTTTCTTCTTTGAATTGTCTCTTGTTAGTCACAGTTTTTTGTTTGTTTCATGGTGGTTGTGGTAACCAACCCCCCGTGCGATTATTTGCGTGAAACCGGACACCTGGGTCCTGTTTCAGAAAGCAGGTTTAATAAACTCTGAGCCTAAGCCTGGACTCTGAGGTGACTAACCCTGAGATGGGAAACTCGTTTTTCGGTTACAGAAAACTGATCAGAGTTTGTTCACTCTGAGTTTAGCCCGTGAGTGGAAAAAGAAAAAAAGCCATTCTCAATAGAGCTCCACAATTCACCATGCAAACATGTAAATAAAAGGCAGAGTGTCAATAAGTTAACTTAGTATTGTCTATTAATTCATCATTTACCAGACTATGAAGTGGTAAAATCTGCTGCATATTAAGCTGTGGCCTACATTACATTTTAAATATATACAGCATGTTCAGCTTTAATCTGATGGGGACAAAACACAGAAGCCAACTGAAGAAGAAAAATATACTTAAAGATTTTAAAAATATATAGATCAATAGACATAAGGGACACGATTGTAAACTCACAATTTGATTCATTAATAATGTGTTTGGTCATTTATTCATTCATTCATCGGTGATCAACTGTGTGCATGGAGTCACAGTGTTTTATATTTATATAAAAAAAAACTCCTACTCGCAAAAAGAAGGCAGAGGTTTCATTCTGAGCTGAGGGTGACTCTTTGTAATATTTAAACGTGAGGGCAAGAAAAAAGCTGTTCAAAAAAATGACTGACAACTCATAAAAGCAGTAACTTTAGATTTTCCCTGAGTAACACAATATAATATCTAACCAGGATTTACATTCTGACAGACAGAAAACCTTTATCACCTGTTTTGATACGGACTGAATGAATGAGGAAATGAAACAGTGTGTCTGTCTCTGTAAGAGGGAGGAGAAAGAGAGAAACTAGTAGTTTTAAGAAAACCTACTAGTGAGTCAGTTTCCATTGTAACAGACCCAGATTTACCATGCTAAGAGGAATAAGAAGTGACGTTTCCCTCATCTCAGGGTGAACTCGCTCTGAGGGTTTAAGGCTTTCTGGAACAGGGCCCTGGTGACCTCTCAACAAGGCATTATATGTCACGTGTGTGAGTTCAGTAAGTTCAAACTTTGAAGGATTACTCATTAACCAAACCAGAGCAGATGAAACACCCCTACCTGGGTCCTGAGACTGCCAAGCAACTGTGAAGCCACCCGCACTGACAGACTGGTCCGAGCGAAACCAGAAATATAGGGAATTGTGGGAGCTGTAGAGCTCCTGTGGGTTATTTTGGCCGCAGTATTTTCCGATCATGTAAGCAGAGGCACTGTCTCCATCATGAATCTGAAGGAAGTCATAGTTGCAGTTGGAGCTGCTCTCCAGGTCAAAGAAAGGAAAGGTAATATGCAGAATCTAAAGGAGAGAGAACACAGAAGTCAAAGACTCAATCTGCCACATTTCAATATAGTCACATCCACAGTGGACGATCTCTTTCTTTTTTAGCTCGTTGTTTTGGTATCAGAGCACAGAAGCTGCTCTGCTCTGATCACATGGTTGTACACTGCCTGCCCAGCGCACAAGGTTTAGTGAACATCCAGCAGCTACACCACAGTCAGCAGTTGGGGAAGACTAAACCAGAACTGCAAGACCCCAATCAGTTATTGATGTAGCTCCCTGATTGTTAGACAGGAAAGCATTCACTTTAACAATAAGCCACCAAATGTATTGTTCACACAACCCAATGTAGTGCTTCCAGGGCTGTTACTGTGAAAAGGAAAGTGATCTCAGCAGAGCTTACAACACCGTGATCCATGCAGAGGACGTCCTCTAGACCTTAAAACTACCTGTCCAGAATGACATGACAAAAAGAAAGTCAAGTGAGAGTAAATGAGAGTAAGAGGACTGCAGCTGACCTTGTTAGGGTCAATGCGAATCACCCAGGCACAGCTGACCTGGTGATCATATTCATCATGACCTGGGGTGTTGGGATGACTGAAGGAACCAGCAGGGCCAGTCAGGTAACCTCCACACACTGTCAACACACATACATATATTTATGCAAACAGATTACAGTTTAGTGAAATTTAACAATAAGGTATATTAGAACAGTGCCCAATGTTTGTTATCCAGTCCCTTAACTCCTTCCTGTGTCTCTGCACATCCATTGTACTCTCTTCTTCTTTTCCTTGCCTTTCTCCACCTCCTTATGGCCCATCCCTCCTTACTTCTTCCCTTCACCTCCTGTCCTTTATCTTTCCAGTCCCACCACATCTTACCTTGCTGTGGGCTCTGGCAGAGTGGGCCAGTCCACTGGGCAGTGCAAGTACATGTGAATCCATTAATGCCGTCGGTGCAGGTTCCTCCATTCTGACATGGGTTGCTTAAGCATTCATTGATATTCTGGTCACAATTTGTTCCTTCCCAGCCAGAGTTGCAACTGCAGATGTATCCGGGAGCCGAGGTAGTGTCCTGTGACAGCAGTAGTGCACTAGTCAGGCATCATGAATTTGTTTATACAAGAGGGTTCACATTGTTCGGTCCTCTTTTCCAGTTAAAACTCCCACGGTTTTAAAATACCCTGTTGGAGCCATTTTCGTATTGTGTTCATTATGTATACATAAAGTAATATGTGTTCAAGTGTGTCTAATTCCCTTGTTTTTACAGTAGGTTGTACATGCAGTATGAGGAAAATACAAATAAGTGAATCAGTAATCACAGAGCAGGTGTGTTGTTTACCGGTTTTATCAGGTACAGGCGTTGTGTGTATCCGGCAGGTGTATCACAAGCCAATTGTTTGGTTGTATATGCAGGTTATTCATTGATATAAGGATCACCGTTAAGACTGTGGTTGGACTTGATGGTGTCCAATAAACTCATCTGACAGCTCATCTGACAGCTTACAGTCAGAATAATAACAGCCAGGTAAAATGTGATTTGCTATATTGACATTTAAAGGTTAAGACATTTAAGCACAACTCACAAATATAAAGTTATATCTTTTAAAAGATGAATCCACTTTTGGTGCTGCGGTGAGTTTTTCTGGCAGCAAGAGACTGTATGCAACAGTGTGCCTCATTTTATAGATATTAACAATGAAGCCTTAGGAAGAAGAGGAAGAGGAAGAAGATATATCTGGCTTTGGATATACACACACACACACACACACACACACACACACACACACAACTTAGTGGGATACATTCATTTTTGGATTTGAACATTTCATTGAATTTGTTGACTATAATAAAATATAGAATATTACCAGCCATATCTTTTAAAATGAGTGATTGCAGATGAAGTTAGAGAAATCTTTCTCATAACAGCCACACATCATCCGGTCATATCTGAACAGCTTAACACACTCACCACACACTGTCCGTTGACGCAGGGGCTGTTGGTCTGACAGATGTTGCTCGTCTGTGTGCAACCAGTCGGTCCATAACCACTGCCTATGTAGCCTGAAGGGCAGGTACATACAGGGAGGCTGGTGCCTGGTGGATGTGGGAGGGTGGAGTGAGGAGAAGAAAGGTGCATGGTCATGTCCCACATTAACTAAACACAGAAGTTTGTTACTTTGTCAAATCACGTTTTGAACACTATTCACATTTCTTTGAATCAAGTGGACTTAAACGTTTACCAGTCCTTCTATTGAGAAGAAAGGTACTGTGAGAAAATATTTGGGCTGGCAAATTATTTCATATTCCATTTTGTTGTGTTAATAATATTCTATAGTTATTATGTATATATTAGTGCTGGGCAACTTAACGCGTTATTATCTCGTGAACGCATTAATTAATTAACGCCGAGAATTATTTTATCTCGCATTAACACAGTTTTAAAAAAAATTCAATACACACCGTTGATGCCAGCAAATCACCCAAACAAACGGTGGAGGGAGGCTTCGGCAGACTATGTTGATGCAGCGTGCGGGAGAAGTATAGATAAACAAATGCAAGACAAGCTAACAAATGCAACAGCGAAGTGGATAGATACAAACTGCACTGCAGGCCAATTGGTATTGTGGAAGATGTCAGTCTGAGGAACGTTCTCAAGGTGAGTTCGCATCGCGTTTGGTGTGAAAGCGCCTTTAGGCTCGCAATGAATGACGGCATGTATGAGCCTCCCTTAAGACGCACCATCACAGAAAGAATACACAAGTTGTATGAAAAGGAGAGGACTACAAAAGCGATGGCGTTACAACGTGCACCAACTGTTTCTCTCACTGGAGACTACTGGACATTGCTGGGTAACCATAATCACCTCGGAGTTACAATGCATTATATTGATGAATAGTGGGAGCTGCATTCACATGCTCCGACTGTAATGAAAACAGAAGACAGACATTTTACTGAAATGTGCACTGAACATTTTATTCATGTTGCACAGCAGTGGAACGTTTCAAATAAAGTCAGCACAGATAGTGCAAGAAATATAACTGCTACTGTGTAAAGGGAATATTGCTGTTAAAAAGCACCTTATTTGTTTGAAGTGTTTGCAAACCAAATGTTATTGCACTTTTGTTCATATAGCAGTACTTTTAAAATAAAAGTGCACAATACACTAATTTTGAATTCATTATTGAACTTTGCGCATAACAATGCAATTAATCGCAATTAATCGCAGAAAATCATGCGATTAATCTCGAATAAAAATTGTAATCGTTGCCCAGCATTAATGTATATATATATATATTAGAACCATAATAGACTCGTTACTCACAGTTATCTCTATTAATATAAGATCCGACCTGATCGATAATCAAGGGTTAAGTATTTTCAATGCTTTGCGGCACCAAGGTACTGTAGCTGGCACAGCTTGGCCTTTAGACTCTGGACATTGTTGGGCTGCACACTAGGGTGGTAGTTCCCATTTTTTTTAAATGGTAACCGGAGGATGTGCTCCAATGATCGGAGTGTCTGCCTGCTCAGCCTTCCTTGGAAAGCTAATAGGGTGCTGAAACGGAGGCTCCGAATGTTGAAACTCAGATCCAGAAGGAGCAATGTGGATTCCGTCCATGTCATAGATCAGTGGATCAGCTCTTTACTCTTGTTAGGTTACTAGAGGGGTCATGGGAGTTTGCACATCCAGTCTACATGTGTATGTGTGGACTTGGAGAAGGAGTATAGGGTACGAGCCTTATACTATAAAGTGTTGAATGCCCGCATTCAGCAACATATCATATCAATATTCTAAACTTTAAAAAGCCAACCATGAATAGAATAACTTGGCAACATGTGGTGCTTTTTTTCTGCTGAATTCACAAAAATCACATTTTGCTTTACTGTGATCTGCTTCCTGTTACAATGCAGAATAAAGTATTGTACAAGCCCCTGAAGTTTAACCAACGACGATCCACCTCTATTCTCTTCCTCAAAAGTGACATATTGACATAACTTAATTTCATATCCAATATTCAACTTTCTTTCACCTCTGCACACACAAAAGCCATCTTTTTGATGAAGCTGCTTTGTTCTTATACAAGGAAATAATTAAAATAAATTAACATTGGGAAAATAATTATAATTTTCAGTCTTCTCAATCTTTAGCCAATCTAGAAAACACATGACTTACCTTTTCTGATTCCTGGCTCCCTGACTGATTCTCTTTTATCAGTTCTACCACAAATAATAGTCCCTATGTAGATGATGAAGACGAAGCCTTCATTTTTTCAGAAGACACAAGTAATTAAATCATGTATGTTTGTTGTTACCTGGGGTGGAGGAGCAAGTGGCTAATGGGTAACAGCCTCCATTGTTGTTAGCGCAGAGATCGGTCTGGGTACATGTTCTCCCATCTCCCTCGTAGCCTGCACAAATACAAGACAGATAGATGTGTGCTGGTTGTTTGATTCCTGAGTGATTCTGAGATTGTAAAAGACACCGTCTTTAAAAAGTCTGACTAGAGTACGCTCGTCTTGACTCCTCTTTTAGTTCCTTAATACACATTACTTTACCACTGCACAGACACTAGCAGGGGAGTGACCTCTGGGTTATTGTAGTGGAGGGCGAGACTTTTTTCTCTGTGAAACCCAGACACATTACCCAATGTAGAGCTCCAACAACGTCACACCCAGGGCTTGGTGATATGCTTGAAATTAATACTTTGTTTTCTATATTTTTCCATCAATACTTAATGGAGATTCTTCAATAAGATGCAGTATTCAGATAATGGTCTAAAATCCTCGCCCCATAATCAAATAAGGGTAGGTAAAAACGATACTATGGCTCCTTATTCAGAAAGGGTTAAGGAAGGAGACGGAAACTTGTGGGCATGTGGCTTAAGGGAGGGATGACTTTGTTAGATGGTGGCAGTAACTAATGGTTGCATTACTTCATCATGTAATGTATAATAAACATAGAACAACAACATGTCATTCTTCTTGACCACCAGAGGCGTATATGTAAAACTTACAGCACATGCATGTTCCCCATAGACCGACAAAGTACACGTATGACCAGGGAGACACAGGCAACCTGATAAAGGTTTCTGTGCAGGTTATGTACACTGTTCACATTTACTAGCTTTAGCTCTTTATCGGCTACGCCAGAATCCTCATAGCTGATAACTTGGAGTTATTATCCATCCTCTGCACTTCTAAAAAAAGATGAGAAGATACTGTAGGAGACGACTGCTGGGTGTCAGGCCTCTCTACCAAGATGCATGAGTCTCTGAGGTCACATGGGACTTTGTCGGTATTAGATCTCGACCTCCTGCGCATGATGGATAACCAAATATCACATGCCGTCTCTGGAAGGTCACGCATAATTCATAGCACTGTAGTTACACTGGTAACTCCCCTCATACCTGGAGGGCAGGAACCACAGTGGAAGGAGCCCATGGTGTTCAGGCACTGCACCACAGGAGTGGAGGAGCAGCCGCCATTATTCATCAAACATTCGTCCACATCCTGACAGCTGTAGCCGTTGCCTTGCCAACCTGAGACGTATTAAAGGGTATTAAAGCAAAAAAAAAAAAAGTATTCAGATTATAAGCCACATTCACATGCACAGCTATAAATACACAGTGGCAATTCACAAATTCACACAAGTACAAATGTAATGTGGCAAGTCCAACGCATGTATGTAGTTAGGTTTTTTTTTCAATTTGTTGCCCAGTTGTAGAGTAGCAACCAGTGATACCATCAGGAAAAGGGCTGGAGCAGGATCAATATAGTACCAATAGGATGAAACAAGAATCTGCATTTACATTCCTCCCGATGCAAATCAAAACATCGAATTTGATCCTACTCCAACCCTATTTTCTAGATTTCACTATGCTTTGCTAAGTCTCTCTGTGTGCTTCTGGTTTCAAAGTCACAAAAATCAGATATCAAAATCAGAATTCAAGCACTTTATCCTGTTTCATGTAAAATAGAGCCCAGCATGAGTTGTTACCTGCAGGACAGGCTCCGCAGTAGAAGGATCCCTGAGTGTTGAAGCAGGGAACAGCGGGGTTGCTGGAGCAGGGTTTGTTGGGTAGGTTACACTCATTAACATCAGACACACAGGACGGGTTCCCAGCTGGAGCGTCCCAACCACTCTCACAAATGCACTGATATTTAGGCTGTTTGTTGTAGAAAAAAGTCACAGTGTGAAAACTCTATTTATTAAAATCATATCTACAGCAAAACAGCAACAACAAGATTAAATAATACTTAATTATCATATAAGCAGTGGTTCACAACTATGGTGGAATGACACAGATGCTCGTTTTTTACACCTTGAAATAATTATATATATAATATATATATATATATATATATATATATATATATATATATATATATATACATATATATACATATATATATATATATATATACATATACATATATATATATATACATATATATATATATATACATATATATATATATATATATATATATATACATATATATATACATACATACATACATACATACATACATACATACATACATACATATATATATATATATATATATTACGACCCTCTGAATGTCACCGTCATAGGAAGTGCTTCTGTCAGCTGCACATACATGTCTGTGCATGGCTGTGGCGTCACTTCCTGATCCTGAGCAGTTTACTTTCAGACCGTAGCAGAGAGCTCTGCTGCGCTTGAGCTTCAGAATGCTTAAGAAAATGTAGCTTGTGTGGACGCTGCCGCCACACTGCTGAGAAACGTAGTTCAACTGGTACCGCTGCTGCTGCCCAACACTGACTATGGAGCCTCCATGGAGCATGCAGAGATAACTGTCACTATAAACCATCACTTGCTGCTAATAAAGCTGTAAAACTGTTCAGATTAATATAAAGCAAGGAATCTCTGTCTGTCCGTCTGTCTGTCTGTATGTCTCCCTGTCTGTGTCTCTGTGTGTCTGTTCTTCACATATCATAAGAACAGCTCATCTGGCCCCCTGGAGTCCTTTGTTGAATTTTGTGCAATTTGTACACATGACACGTGAAATATGAATAAACTTTAAATCAACAAGCGAGCAGTGTTGTCTGCAGAGTTCAGACAGTCTGCTCATTGACTGTGGCTGCTGGAAGTGAATGTAGCCATGTAGCCTAATGGGTGTGTGACTAATAACGTTGCCGCCTGTAAAATAACTCAGCTAAGCCGAGCTGGCTGCCTGTGCCTGTAGGATCCTCGGCTGTGTTTGAGACCGCTTACTAACCGTTCACACTAGGGGTGCAACGGATCACAAAACTCAAGGTTTTTGAGTCAAGGACCGGATCATTTTTTGGATCAGCAAAGAAAAGGGGGGGGGGTGGACAAATATAACTTTGCTTTCCATTTAATAATTAGAGAACTTCAAGAACACTTAAAGCAAAGAACTTTGGGCTATAGTCTTACACGAAAACCACTTTCACCATATCTACATTGTCTGGGGAAAGGGTAGCGCCAGATTTGTGTCTGTGTCACTCTCACAGAGGGGGCGTGTCTGCAGCACCGGACTCTGAATCTCCACTCCACCGTGATGAAGTGAGCGGTCAGTCTTTTCCTTTTCATAGAGACCTGGAACGATCTTCATACTGAAGTGGGTGCGTGAGGGGATGTTGATTTTGAAATCCTTTGTTTTCCACAACGAATTATGGCCTCATGTCTACAGCAATAAACACCCCAATAGATTTAGTCATAGCTTTAGCCCGGACTGATTCTGCCACAAACGCTTTCTTAAATGCTGATAAGTTGTTGTTGTCGTTGGGATGGCGGCGCTTCATATGTGTGAACATGCTCGATGTATTGCCGTTGTCGGCAGTAAAACTTTATTTCACATTATGAAGATTAAACTGTAAAAAAAAAAAGAAAGAAAAATGCAATTATTTCACGGTTCACATGTGTGCCGAACCGTGAAGGGTTATCCGTGACACTACTAGTTCCCACCATGGGCTCACTGAGTGCAAAGCAGTGGTTTTAAAGCACCACATAGTGGCTCTCACATCTTCAAAAACAGGGCCTTTTGGTTATTTTTGGGGCACAATGAGTTAGAATGGTAAATGAATTAATATCGAAACATCATACTAATCTATAGCTGTTTGGGGCTCTCTTTGTTTGGAACCCAAGGTCCAGGTCGTCTACCTTTCCTAACGGTAAAGTCTGCCACCGGTGCTTCTTCCTGAGTGTATCTCTCTGGTGTTTGTGGCCGTGAGGAGCTGTGACTTGGGTGTGACTCAACATGTCATGTCAGCAATGTTGCTAAGGAGCAGAGGAAGAGCAGTGTTGAGTGTGAAGCTGTTTTCATGAGCGGTTCTCCAGAACTGCACTAGACTTGTTAAGTGACTGGTTACCTGTCCAGCTATAATCCGGTCTGCATCAATACATGTGCCATGTACACACAGGTCCTGTCCCACATTCCTGCAGTCATCATAACGCACCGTACAGAGAGACCCCGACCATTCTGGAGAACATGTACAACTGCACACAAACAGAAATAATATTAAGAAACCATGAAGGTAACTGTTTAGCAGTACATTGCTCTAAAAAACAACATAAAGCATTTGGAATAAAGAAGGCTAGAAAATACAGTATATGATACAGTACAGGTTATACATATGTTGGGACAAAGTGTGTGGCAACTTTTAACAAAATGTATGATAAAGTAAAAAATGTGTATTTCATATACAATATGAACTCCCAAACTGAGCACAACACTGAGGCACAAACTAGTTGTGGACCCAGGCCTAATTATCTTCTCCCCCAACCAGAGTTCTGCCCCAGGCAGCGCGCGCGCGCACACACACACGCACACACACACACACACACACACACACACACACACACACACACACACACACACACACACACACACACACACACACACACACACACACACACACACACACACACACACACATAACTGCACTCCAGACAGAAATGTGCCATCTAGCGTGTGACTGATCAGAGGACATAAAACTCTCTACTGCCCTCTGGTCGGCTGATCTGGTGGAACAGAACTCTATAAGGGAGTTGGTCTGCATCATTTGCAGCAACTATTGCGGTACCACACACCGTCAAGCAGTTTCTCTAGAAAAGGCCAGAAATATGCTTGACACCGTTTCAGTTGTTCAGGGCTGCTTAGTTTGGAGGTGAAGCACAGCTTTATCCTTCCTTTGTTTAGGAGTGCCCGGGTGTTATGCATGCTAGTGAGCTACATTTGGATTACATTACAACAGCCCATCAGTAGAGTATTATGGGAAGCTTAAGACATACCTGAATGACCCAGGGCTGTTGACACAGGTTGCTCCATTCTGGCAACTCTGAAATGTTCCAGAATACACCTGACATTCGTTCACATCTGTTGCACAGTTAAGACCCTGACACACACACACACACACACACACACACACACACACACACACACACACACAGCAAGAGAGGAAGAAATGGGAGAAACACCTGGTTCAGAATCAACCAAAAATATCAGCTATAGATGAGACCAAACTGTAATGATCCCTGATTGTGTCATCATTGAACGGGAATAGAACCAACTAAAGTGAGAAAACGTTATACAGGTATGCACAAACTACCATTTTAAGACAATTGAAGGAATATACATGCTGCAGGGAAAGATATTTGTTATCTTCAGCACTGGATTTCAACTTAGCAAAGCGGGTAACTGGTACCAAGCCCTGAAAGCTTCAGACTCCCTTCATGTTGTTTATGATTAAATGCTAAGCTATTTGGAAATGTGCTACTAAAGCTTAATACCAACTGAAATGAACATGGGTCCCACTCATTGCCTGATGTTAAGGCGCTTTCTCAAAGAATTCTGAGTGATATTCATAATTATTTTGTATTGTGCTTTATCTATTGATTTAGATTTTGTGTTTTTGTATTTTTTGTGTATGTATTTATGTACTGTAAGAATATATGATTTTCTAAAAATACAGTATTGATCATCTGGGGATTGTCTGGAAGTCTTTAAGGAAACCAAGTTGGCCTTTGCTAATATACCTGTGACCAGTGGGATATGTTTCAAGTTTAGTCTAGTTTTAAGAATATTTGTATTTTAGTTGATGTTGTGCTGCCGTGGTGCCTATCTTGAGATAAGCATTAAATCTAATCTGAGAGACAGCAAACATGAAGCCAAATAGTATTACAGTAGTAATAGTATAGTACTACTATAGGTTTTTCGACAAAATATTATTTAGTCTGCTGGGAGGACTTGGGATTTCAAGCAGAACTACTTTCACTAATACCAATAGCAATAACCAATCCCATAATGTAACAGACAGTATATAACTCACGGCCCAGTTGCTGGGGCACAGACAGTGGTATGAGTTGAGTAAGTTCAGACATGTTCCTCCATTCTGACAGGGATTGCTGGTGCAAGACAACTTTTGGACTGTCTGGAGGAGAAGAGAGCAGAAGAAAGGCAACGTGACATTGTATGGTACAGTCTTGAGTTTGAGCCTTTACAACAAACAGTTTGACTTAAATATCTTACCGATTCAAGCGTATTCACTTCATTCTGAAGTGTTGTCACCTGGAAAACAAGGAAAGTGCCATAGGACATATGTTGTATGGCATATTTACAGTGCATGCAGGACAAGAAAAAGACATATATGTACTGATAAATTCTAAAGCATTTTTATTATAAACCCTGTTGGATTGCATCAAGATAACTCCATTGTGACGATCCCTCCCTTCC
Source organism: Cebidichthys violaceus (assembly GCF_023349555.1). Classification (NCBI taxonomy): domain Eukaryota; kingdom Metazoa; phylum Chordata; class Actinopteri; order Perciformes; family Stichaeidae; genus Cebidichthys; species Cebidichthys violaceus. The sequence continues at coordinate 3,353,868 of NW_027176318.1, read as the reverse complement.
ACTCCCTTCTGTCTTTCAGGTAGTTGCTCGTCAGCTGATGAGCCACACCTGAGCCTGGTGGGAGTTCCAGCTATAAAGACTCAGCACCTGAACAGGGATCTCGGCTCTTCCTTGGCTGACACGGCTGCTGTTTAGTTTGTTTCAGATGGTTTCACACAAGCTGACATTACTGACTCTCCACATTTGTTTAGTTTGGCTTATGTATTCTTTAAATAAATGTGCTTATTTATTACTTTTATCTCGTCTGGTCTCCCATCCATGTTGCAGCCTTTGAGCCAGGTTGTAAAAGGCAACTGGTATTGTTAAATGTGATTTCCATCTGTATTTCATTGATTTCATGAAAAAAAGAATTGCTCATTGCATAAGAACAAGCTTTAATGTCCTACCTTGGTATCAAGCTGGTTGAGTTTGTTGGTAATTTCAGGGGAAACTCCTCCTCCGTTAGCCTTAATGTCGTTAATATCTTCTTTGTTGGTTTTGATCTGAAATCAGACAGTTACAGGCATTTCAGTTACGAAAGCTGAAGACAAAATAGTTCCTGAAAAAGTCCTCCATGTAAATGAATGAAATTGGTACAGTGTGGGCTGGTTGGCCGTTTTAAAACAAACTGTAAATTATTCTGTAGTAAAATAATTCCCATGAATGCAAGATTTGTATTATTTCAGCAAGGCTGGATTTGTATCTGTCCTCAGCAGCGAAGCCAGATTTGGGTCTGTTCGTGATAGGCGTTTCTGGTGAACCTGCATGATTTCATCTGATTTTGCACGAAATCCAACCTGATGGCACCGATGACAAGATTCAGCTTCTCTGTCAAGGACTGAAGGTCAAGGTCACAACCAAACTCCTTTTCACTCCCCTGTAGTCAACCAGCAATGAGCGGTTCTCAACAACGTTGCAAGCAACACCTTCATAGGGCGAAGACACCGGCCCGCTCTGAACAGGCACATCCAAACAAATGCTTCGTGAAGAGGCTGGAACAAAAGCTTCGGTTGACAGAAGAAAGCTGCCTGCTGTTCATTGACTAGCGCCGCCTGAGTAATGAGACTGTTCCTGATCCTTTGTGGTCATGCCTGTGTCCTGGGCCTAGAACATGGCTTACATCAAAGCTTTGTCACTGAAGGTTCTCACCACATTTGTTTTGTTGTATCACAAATGCATTTCCATTGAAATTCCAAGTAATTACACAAAGGGAGGAGGAGGATGGGGTGGATATATGATCAAGCACAGGACTTTGTCCCAGGAAACTGCAGTCTGTGTCCCATGTCAAACCAAAAGTAATGTACTTATTTTAACCCAAAACTTTGAATGCAGTTTCTAAATGCCATGAAACCTCTTTTTATTTGTATTGCTGCATCTTACTGTATATCTTGATGACATGCTCTGATATGCAAGAGCATTTGATGAGGAAGGTCTCCACAAAGTTCTCCAAGTCTCATGCATTGAGGATTTCCTTGAATATTAAAACCAATCTATAAACTGTCTCAAACTAAAGCCAATGGCTAGATCCCAACAAACGACAAGAGCTGCCTTTCTCCGACCAGTTTCCTAGACAGTGGAACATCAGAACCTGCTCATCACTAACTCCTTAGACCAGGGCAAAGCATGTGCCAATGTCATTCTTCCCATCAGCTCCATCAAGAGGAAGACCTTCCTGAACAGATGAGGACATGATCATTTGCTCTGTAGTGGACAGCGCAGGTATCAGCCAGTACTAATGTCAAGTCAACAAGAACTACAGTGGGACAGCAGAGTTTGAGAATGACACCTGGATTTACTGTGTGGGAACTATTATTGTGTTACTGTCCTGTATAAACATCTGCACATTTTATGCTAACCTTGTGATAACAATTGGTAAGCATGGTAACTGTACACATCAATGACGGCCACAGTTTTAGCCTTGGCATCATTAAAAACAACAAAATCAAACAGATACACACAACAAAAATAAATGTATCTATCTATCTATCTATCTATCTATCTATCTATCTATCTATCTATCTATCTATCTATCTATCTATCTATCTATCTATATATATATATATATATATATATATATATATATTAGTGCTGGGCAACGATTACAATTTTTAATCACGATTTAATCGCATGATTTTTCTGCGATTAATTGCATTGTTATGCGCAAAATTCAATAATGAATTCAAAAGTAGTGTCTTGCACACTTTTATTTTAAAAGTACTGCTATATGAACACAAGTGCAATAACATTTGGTTTGCAAACACTTTAAACAAATAAGGTGCTTTTTAACAGCAGTATTCCTTTTATACAGTAGCAGTTAAAATATTTCTTGTATATTATATATATTTTATGAAATCAACACAACAAAAAAAGCAATGTGTGTTGAAATAATATTCTAGTTAGTCACGTTAACGTCAACCACACTTTTGTCCTAAACCTAAAAAATGCTTTGTTGCTTCAATGAACTTCTTTTACATTACATTACATTACATTGACGGAAGTTTATTTTGAAAAGACACTATGCCTGTAAGGTGTAGAATCTGTGACATGTCCAGAACGGACACTAGCGAGGGTAGCCAGAGCATCATAGTTTGAAGTTTAGGAGCACTGATAAAGCATCGATATTTGATGATTTGGGAGTGACAATGTGTTGTTTTATACATATAATTTCATTTTCTACTTGTATGTAACCTTTCAATTTGCGTTTGTCTTATTTTAAATTCTCTCAGTGTAGTCACCTAGCCATCAAATGTCCTTACGGTGCCTTCCGATAGAAAGGCAACTTATACCAAGACCAAAATATGCCGCCGGACTGATATAGCTGATTTGTTTTAAAATCATGACGTTTTAAATATTTCAATAATGAATACCAACTGCTTCAAATGTGCTTCATTCATCTCTTGCCCATCAAACCCACATCTGTGAACGTTTTTCAATTAGTCAGATACAATAGATGCATAAACATGGCTTAATACATTTCATTAAAATATTGAATCTGTGTCTGTACGGGACTGCTTTAATGCTGTAAAGTTCTAATGATGTCTCTACTGGGGGCGACCGTGGCACACTGGGTTAAGAAGGTCGTCTGGTAGCCGCAAGGTTGACGGTTCGCTCCTTCCCTGGGACGTGTCCTGTGTCGAAGTGTCCCTAAGCAGGACACTAAACCCCTAATTCCTCCCACTGCTCCCAATACGTTGGTTATGGGTTAAAAGCAGAGGCTAAATTTCGTATATGTGTAAAAAATGTATATGATAATACATTTCTTCTTCTACCAACTCTAATGCACCCAGTCCCTGATCTTTGGTCTTGTCCAAACTGCTGAGTTTGCTTCCTAACTTGATAATCATTCATAGCGTCATATGAGGAACAGTGGGCTTTCGGTTGTGTAAACGCTGATAAGAAGTTATGACACAAATATTCTGACTGGTTCGGATAAGCTAATACGTTTTCTGTTGTGATGTTGGTGAAGTGTTGGCAGTACAAATGAAGCCAAACCTTGTCGATTAGTGCATGGAGCACCAAAATACCGAAGCATTCCAAGATGAGCAGAACATTTTAGAACTGGCGTTAGCAGCGATAAAGGCAGACAGGGTAGGTCTACTAGGTTGCTTTTGTATGTACAAGGGCTTTTACACATTTAAAGATATTCCTTATTATCATTCGTTTTGTTTTTCTTATTGTGAAGTTATTCTTGGGCTGGTAGGATGGGAACATCAAACTTGAGTTTCACTTGTTTAATAAAATAAAACACCTACAATCAAGATAAAGAGATATATATTTCATCTAATAAATATTACGAGATAGCACCATCACAGGCAGACCCGACAATTTAAAACACCCAGATGGGGCATCAAAAACGAATTAAAGCTTATATGATATGGTAATTTAATTTGATGTGACATTAGCAATTATGTGCTACTGGCATCTATGCTACAGTATAGAGCGCCAAGTGGAAAGCAGGGCTGTTCTTCAATCAGAGGATCGGTGGTTCGATCCCTGGCTCCGCTAGTCACACATCGATGTGTCCTTGAGCAAGACACTTAACCCCAAAAATCACACTGTAGCTGTGCCTACGGTGTGATTGTGGAATTGGATAAAAGCGTCTGCTAAATGACTGTAATGTATAAAACCGCAAAGGTAAAAGTTATTTTTCTCCAGAGGGGAAGCTGTTGCTTGGCAACTGTAACCCGGCCTTGTGCCCATCTCTATAGGACTATTATATTCTGCATGTTTTGTAGTAAAGGAAAAAGTGTAAACTTACCTGACTCAGAAGCTGAGTGAGGTCCTCATTATCCACTTTGACCCGGCCTGATGCTGACGTCTGGAAGCGGATCTCTTTACTGTCCCCGGTTACGAAAACAAGGTGACCATCATCTGACATCATACGAGGCCTACGGGGTCAAAGCACCAGTTCCGTCAACAGAATGTGTGCTGATAGATTTAGTACACAGCAGTTGTATTTAGGTCAACCACAGTTACGACCATAGAATAGGTTTAAGGTACAAAAATACAATTCCATCAGGAATCCCACTTTGAACCTCAGTATTCAGAGAATGTTTCATTGTTCCTGAAGGTCTGGTCTAAGAGCAGCGGGATAATGTCTTGCAGTTGTACCTGCTTTTACTAATCACCAGGAAATATCAGATCATGAAAAGACAAATCTTTCTAAAAATTGAAGAAATTTGTTTGTGGTCCTTTTGTTGGTCAGACCTACGTTTGTATATTTTTATACACTATTTGATATATTTGATACATTTCAACCAGTTGGTGTAAGAGAAAACAAATCAATTACAAGACTTGTGAGTGATAGAGTTTAGTATTAGCGTTTAATCTGTGATCTGGCTTCACTTCAGTGATATTGAGATGCATCAGATCAGTCCGATCAAATAACTGATAAACAATGAGGGGGCGTGTCGTCCGCTAAATCACTTCCGTGAAGGCTGCTCTTGAGAATCTTCACTCTTGGCTCCTCAGAGATCTCTCCTCGATCCTCTCGCCTCAGCGCGGAAGTAAAAGCGGCCATCAAGATGGAAGAGCAGAACAACTTCCGGTTCAAGCGAGGTAATTCAGATAAGAGACTTGCCTGATTGTGGGACTATCATGGTCGTGACTGTCAGTTGAAAGACATTGAGTTACTGCTGTGTTAGCTGCTAGCCGCTCTGGACGCCTTCCCTTTTCAACTGCATGCACACGTTTGAATGATTGTTCTGTTTGATTAAGCCTATAGTGGTAAATTGAAATCTAATTAACTATGCTGCTGTTTTGTGTGTGTGTGTCTGAACACTAAGGTGTTTTTAAGATTGAGCTAAGTTAGTGAGTTGTATTGCATGTTTTCCGTTTTTTTTTTTTTTTTTGTTATAGCAGGGCATTTTATTAATTATGGTTCCTTGTTAAAATAATAATTCTGGATATAAATTGTTTGACAAATTGGCTTGTTTGCTAGCTGCTCTACCCAAAGTATAAGTTAACGTATATTCTTAATAGTGCTACGTTCCAGTTATACTATGATCAGTGGGAGCCCTGCAAAAAGTGGGACCAGAATAGTGAGTGAGATTTTGATCATTAAATGAAATCAGCTCTGTAGGGACCATGTACCGCATAAAATTGGCATACTATTGGATATTTAAGACTGTTTCTTTCAAAAAACCTTATTCTCTGCATAATTTCAAAACCCTAAAATAAAACAATTGATGTATTGAAAAGTAAATCATTTTCTATATCAACCAGCTGTTTGTCTATGACAGAACAATATGTCTGCTGAGTAATGCTGGTGAAGGTCATCATTTCTAATTCATCAATATAAGACATTCTTGTTTGATACAAAGCCCAACTCACTGGTCATTGCCAACGCTCCTTTTTGGTCTCGGTGCTGTGTCCCTCGGCTCTCCCTGTAGTCCCACCAGGAGGAAAATGAGCATGAAGAACAGCCATGAGAGTCGCAGTGTCCAAGCCATTGAGAGGAGATGTGTCGCCTGAACACTCCAAACTACTTTACTGGGGTTTGATGTGCTGCCACACTCTAATGCTCATGCAAAGACTTTGACCTGACAGTACAACCATAAATGTCTTCATTGACCAAAGCTGGTTAACTTTGTTATTGAGAGAGAATATCCCTCACATGATTGTAGGCGATGAATAACCTGCTGCGTGTGACTTTGTGTACCAATGTCAAAATGTCAATGTACAGATGAACATCATCCCAAATTAGCCTCATAAAATGTTTTTACCATATTTATGACAGACGCAAGTTGTAATCGGACAATTTTCAACATGTCATTTTTGATAAATTACAATCAAAATTGGTTGTCATCAGTATTGATTTGGAAATTTATTATAACTGCAAAATTTTCCATAATACTATTGTTGGTATTTAGTTGTGCTTATTCAGGCTTCACCGCTCGTAGTCCAACATAATAATCCTGACCAGTTTTACATAACGTAAAAAGTGCTTTTTATGCACTTACATGATTTATTATTCTTATAAACCTCACTCAAGTCAAAATCGTTCAACATTCTCAGTCTTTTATGATGTCCTATCATCCGCTTATTTCCTTACATGACATCTTCTAACACAGACACACACACTGGACGTTCTGTGTAATCTCTTGAAATCATGTGAGACAGCCAATAAAGATAACAACTTTTTATGGTGGACACTGTTACAAGGCCCTGCAGTAAAGGAGTCTTGACCACCTCCATTTTACCAGCATCCTTAATGGCCCGATGTAAAGATACGCTTGATCAGTACATGACACCAATAGACAAAAAACCTCTAGAAGCCTGTCCCAGGCTGGGAATGAGCCACCAGAACAGACAATGTCTCCACCAACTGAACCCTAACCCTGTCAACAGAAACAATTCAATTAAAATCAAAGTCATAATCAACTACGCACAGATATTAACATAGCTAAAATATATCTGTGGCATTCACAATTAAAAATTTGTTTTCCATGAAAAGTATCTAGTTAAATCTGTATTTGTTCAAAAACAAGAAATTGTGCATTTTTTCCTTAACAAGGTGTATTTTACTTAATCCCAGCCAATCTTCTCAGGTACACCCACACAACAGTGATCTTGTTTTATTTACTGTCACAATGGAATGTGGGAGGAGCCGTAGGAAGACGTGGCTGCTGTAAAAAAGACAAAAAAGGCACCCTAATGTCTTTTCCTCACCAATTTTTCTTGACCGCAATGGAAAACATCATGAGATCAAGAACAGATGTGAATTAGAGTTCATAAAGATTTAGGAAAATACAACAAGGGTGCTCAGAGAATCCCACTGCACTTTCATCAAGCTACACAATAATGATGCAACACCACAGTAGACATTATTATCTCTCTGACTCTCGGACCATCAGCTAGGGTACCCTTCAAGGCTGCGTTCCTTCCCCTCTGCTCTTCTCCCTGTAAACCAACAGCTGCGAGGTGCACCACCAGTCCGTCAAGCTCCTGAAGTTTGCGGATGACACCACCCTCATTGGACTCATCTCTGGTGGGGATGAGTCCGCCTACAGGTGGGAGATTGACCATCTGGTGACCTGGTGCGTTCTGAACAACTTGGTGCACAACGCTCTAAAGACAGTGGAGATGGTTGTGGATTTCTGGAAGAATGCAGCCATACCTGCCCCTATCACCCTGTGTGACTCCCCCGTCGACGCTGTGAAGTCCTTCTGCTTCCTGGGCTCCATCATAACCCAGGACCTCAAGTGGGAGCTTAACATCAGCTCCATCACCAAGAAGGCTCAGCAGAGGATGTACTTCCTGAGGCAGCTGAAGAAGTTCAACCTGCCAAAGACATTGATGGTGCACTTCTACACAGCCATCGCTAAGTCCATCCTCTGCTTCTTCATCACTGTCTGATACGTTGCAGCCACAGCCAAGGACAAGGACAGACTGCAGTGTATCATTCGCTCTGCTGAGAGGGTGACTGGCTGCAATCTGCCTTGTTCGCTTCAAGGACCCTGAAGCGAGCAAGAAAGATTGTAGCCGACCCCTCTCACCCTGGACACAAACTGTTCCAGCCCCTTCCATCTGGCAGGAGGCTGTGGTCCATCAGGACCAAGACCTCACGCCACATGAACAGTTTTTTCCCTTCTGCAGTTGGGCTCATCAACAAAGCCTGGGACCCCCACCGACTCTGTCATCCCAGGACAATTTCCTACCGGTCACTCCCCTGCACATCCCTTCTATGTTTCCTATTTAAATACACTTGACACTTTGCATTACACCTACTGTACATCTCACTGGTTTATAATCCCATTATCTGTTCGTTTGTGCACTTTATTTTATATTTCACTTTATTTTATATTTCATAATTTTAAATTGTAATGTTTCTACTTTTTGCACTGTGTTGATTGTTTTTGATTGTTTAATGTTATGCACCACCCATCATGTCAAATTCCTTGTATGTGCAACATATCTTCACTGTAACAAATTTCCCCTTTAAATTACAGTAAACAGCTGGCAGCTACAGCTTCCAGCTTTCAACTGTAATTCTACAGCATACCTACTATAATTTACAACAGTGGTTTGATACTGTAAAAATTACTACAGTACAGTGCTGTATAGAAAATGCATTAACTGTTATTTTAGTGTTCCTACTGCAATGTCCATGAACAGTTCATTACCGTAAAATTGATTACAGTACTGTAGAATGTATATTTACAGTATGACACTGCTAGAAGCTAATGATTTAAAAATGTTACATTTCAAAATAAAACCCTTGAAAATTGCTAGCATAAAAACGACTCAAACAAGAGATGGCCTTACATTAATAAGCTTTTATTAAAGCCGATGCAGTGTCAAACATTCAATAACTGACAATTTTACAGTGATCACATTTTTGCAAAATACAAATATTAAACGCACCATATCAAATTGCATTCATTAAACACTGAATCATGTTAAACAGATTCTCAACACTCTATGTACAACTCTTATAGTATACTAAATGTACCCCACCTTCAGTATCACTTTTTTGTTTTGTTACAGTCATTAGTGCAATAGAAACCGAGTAAAAGAATAAATCTGGAGCTGCATGTTTGAGACAACTGGATATAACTGAGCTTCCTCTTGGTATTGCAAGTTGAACACAGAGTAGTTGGCAAAAACTGCAGCAAGCCCTGTGATGAAGCTTGGTTGGATGCCTTCACAGACGACGTGGCTTTCAATGCTTGTCATCCAGCGTCCAATTGTGACTTTGTCACCAGCAACTAATGCAGACAACAATTATAGTTAATGTTCTGAAACCATATCAAATATATACATATTAACTCAGCTTGTTGATTCAATTGCTGAGAAATTCAATAGTGTGTCTATGAAAATGAAATAACTCTCGCTGGTAAAACGGTTTGAAAGAAAAATAACGATATTAAATGTTATCAATCAAGAGAGTAACATTAAGGTATGCTAGCTAAAGGTAGCTGGACACGTTAGCATGAATGCTACATGCAGTTAACAACAAGTCACGTTACCGTCAAAAAATCAATACAATATAAAATTCAACACAAAATGACTGAACACGGTCATGCTAACTTTGATAACATCCAAATTACCTTGTTCAGTGAGCCACAGTGGCAGGATGGACTACGGTGTCTGCTGCGTGTTTGTAGGCGAGGTGAAGCAGCAGGTGGTTCTCGGTCCACTTCGGTGCTTCGGTCAGAGTCCGTTGAAAATCGTCTTCTCAAATTTCCTCTTATTATTCTTCTATCCTGAATAAAATCACCAATCTATGATATCTAAGGCTTTCTTTTCACTTTCTTTATGTTGACCATGTGCTGAATTAGCAGTAGAGACTTGATGCCATGTGATTTTGAAGAGTAATGGGCGGAGTTAAAGTCAACTGAAAAACAAAAAAATACTGTAGTATACTGCAAGATTGGACAGTAGCTGCTGTTAATTTTTTTTTTTCTTCCAAGGCCTCAACTTTTGCTGGATTTAATTGTATTCAACTGTATTTACGAAGAACAGTACATTACTGTTCAGAATTTATTGTATTTTTACAGCCATTTGTTACAGTGTTGGCAGATGATAATATCTGTCACATCAGTTGTCTGTGTAACACCCAGACCAAGCCAGAACATACATTCACATCCAAGTCCGTCTTTGAACAGACATGTTGGACAAAAAAGTTGGACTAGTACTTTGTTTGGTCAAGCTGCTGTTTCCAAAGTCAATAATGAGTCCTCAGTTTGCTCTCCAAAACAACCCATATGAGTGTTTTCTGATCTGATGCCCCGATCAACATGACCAGAGGTACTAAGTGGGGCAAAGCCGACACACTGTAAACAATTGCTGTTAATTTACAGCCAATTTACAACATTAATCTACTGTATTAATGTAATACGGTTTAATACTGTAGTTTGCAATGGATTGTGGGCTGGCCCATTTGAAGCAACAGCACAGAGGCCCTAAACTGTATCCTGTTTTAAATTACAGTACACTACAGTATTTTTCGGAAATCTGCAGTTTTTCCAGAGGACGCACTTCAGAGGACATGTGCTACACACCAACAAGAGGTCCTGCTTCATCTGCATCAATCCGGTTGTGTCTCTACAAATTAGACAGTAATTAAAAGCAATATTATTTTCCTCTCAGTATGTTATTCATACAGGTAACGTAGCATTACCGAAAATAAGATTTAAAATCAAACTGATGCTCTACAAGCTGTCTAGCTAGCCAGTCTATGATTTTAAAATGTCACTTATCAATTGAGATTTGAATAGCTCAAACATTTGTATACACATGCATTTTAGAGTCACCGTTTTTAATCAAATGCTAACCGTTTATCATCTTAATTTCTTAAAACGCAGCAGTCCTTGCATAGTCCAGTCCCAAGTGAACAGGCCCAATGATGGCCATGGACAAACAGTCTGTGACCAGGTTTTGCTTGCCCGCCACATCTGTGGTAAACTCCGAGATAAAGGAGAGATGGTGCTGCTGGTGTGCGGACCATGGTTTGGCCCTCTTACTCATAGCGAATGTCAACGGCTTGTGATCCACAAAAGCTGTGAATTTCCGAGCCTCTAGCAGGAACCGGAAATGACGAATGGCAAGAAAGAGGCCAAATAGTTCTCGATCAAAAGTGCTGTACCTCCGCTCGTTAGGACGCACTGTCGACTGAAAAAAGCGAGTGGCTGCCATGCCCCTTTCACCCACTGCTCGTACACTGCGCCAACCGCGTAGTAAGCATCCATGGTGATGGCAATCGGAGCCTTGGGTGATAGATGTGCCAGCATTGTTGCATTTGCCAGAGCTGTCTTGGCATCCACAAGCGCCTGGTTCCTCTCCTCGGTCCAGTCAACAGCCTGTTTCACAGCCTTGCCTTTCAGGGCTTCAATAAGGGGCCGCATCAACCGTGCCGCCCGGGGGATAAAGCGATGGTAAAAGTTCACCATGCCTAAAAACTCCTGAAGGGCCCTCACTGTGAGCGGGCGTGAAAGTTGGTCACCGCGTCCACCTTCGACAGAAGGGGAACCGCCCCATCCTTATTTGTCTTACTTAAAATTCCAGGAAAAAAAAAACGTTCAAGCTACTACATCATTTATTCACTTGTATTTATAAAGATGTGGATATGCTAAAGATAGCACAGTATTATTGATGCATGCATGCGCTCATTGTTCCACCTTAATGGCTTGTAAATAAAAATGTGTGTGTGTGTGTGTGTGTGTGTGTGTGTGTGTGTGTGTGTGTGTGTGTATATATACACATATATATATATATATATATATATATATATATATATGTGTATATATATATATACACATATATACACATATATATATATATATATATATATATATATATATATATATATATATATATATATATATATATATATATACAGATATACATATATATATATATATATATACAGATATACACACACACACACACACACATATACATATATATATATATATAAATGCAGTACCTTAATGCAAGAGTTCAGAGACATATTGTGAATTGTATAAACTGTAATATCAATGTCACATGAGAATGCTTAATTTAGAAGTTAAAATCACAAACTGTTTTTCCAGGGCACATAAATCCCAACAAGATTTTTGTTGTTCGCCAAACACTTTGTCATTTGTGTCTTTCCCAGTTCCCAGTGACCTCTCACGGTTTGAATTCTTTTTGTGCTTCTATCTGTTCACAATGACTGAGTGTTACTCTTGACTACATTAAGTCCTCTAATCTGCGTAGAAAGTCAACATCCACCACCAATAAACGTCTGGAAACCCTCTGTATCTTTCAAAGCTGCGTTACTGAGCCATTTGATCCCATTGACAGTTCAGAGAAAAATGTTGTTGACAGTGATCAGGAGTTTGAAAATATGATTGAGCGTGGAGCAGAGACTGTGATGGAAACTGAGTCTGAGACTATGGAAAGGGGATGTGGAGCCCATTTTCAAGAAGAACCAGAGTACAGAAATGAGGCTGATAGTGATAATAGCCAACAGCCAAGCCTCAGTGCTAGCTTGGTTAATTGGGCCTTGGAGTATGGCATCACTTTGGTTGCATTAACTGCCGTGCTGTCTATTTGGAGGTGTCACCATCCATCACTGCCTAAAGATGCAGCAAATTGCAGGAGGTTCATACTTTTACTTTGGGATCGTGAATGCAATTTCCAGTTTCTTGGAGCAAAATTGGACAAAAATTCCAGATCTGCACACAAATAAACTCCAACTTAATTTGTAACAATTCACCTAATTACCTAAACCGAAAAAGGGAAAAGTACAAACGCTAAAATTAAGGGCAGGGGCGGATCTGAATTAGTTGGTTTATAGAATCTATACCTGCCTGAATAACCTGGTATTATTATAATTAACCTATTATTCCCTATACGCATAGACCACACCAGACACCAAAGAAACCACACACCCAGGTAAATGTAAAACAATATATTAATATAACTCAAAATTCACTCGGTATACAAAATACACAACCAAAAATAACCATGAGGCTCCCGCCATACTTCGGCACAATAAACTAAACATTCACAAACGATCCCCCCAAACCCCGTGTCCCATTAGTTCTGTAAGTTCCTTAAGTAATGAAAAATAGTCCGTTGACAAAAAAACAATCCCTGAGGCAAAGTCAATAACCGGCGGATGCGTGGCGAGACGCCGCGGTCCCTGTATCCGCCGAACCCGCGCTACCTCACCACAGCTCGTCCCGATGTGGTCCCGGCAGAGACTCCAGCCTGTTAATCCCTTACAGCTTTCTTCGGATCCTTGGCTGAGCAAATGCCGGCAAACCGTGCTTTCCGGAGACCAGTGAAAGGAGCTCGCTTCCTCCAGTGTGCGCGCACAATCTTCCCTCGCGTCACTTCCCCCCCGACACAATTTATACAAAACACCGGTGAACACAATTACACCAATAACAATAACAGATCCTATTTATATCCTGTGTCATAAATACTGGCAACTGATAAGATTACATTACTTTATATAGGTGAAGGAACATAACCCACAGGTTCCCCATTCACATTTGCTGTAACTAGCAGGCAGACTTCTGGCAATCATTACAAATTTTGATGGTCTTCCTCTGTTTAAAAGTTCAAGCGTCCAGTTATGGCCTATGGAAAAAAACTCCCAACCGCACTGCCTGCTGCCCCAAACATTATTCCTCCACCTTCCCTGTCCGCACCTTCAAGTCCTATGGGAGAGACTCCAGCCTACAGGTCTCATCAGCCTGCTTTCAGTCATCAGTATTAAAGATGAGAACATTTATGACTACAGATACAGATGCTGACTATTCTAAATGCCAAAAAACAATATTGTATTCATAATGGATTACAATGTGAGAAAAATCACCAAAAAAACAAAGCAAACTTTATTTACTACAAACTCAAATAAAACCAAGACTACAAGCAGTTATTAAATAGTGCCGTCTTTGACCTAAATAATCAAGTATAAGTAAACAAGTTTAAGTAAGAAAATATATATTTTCAGCGTGTTATCTAGGTGCCTAAAAAAACATCACTTAGCAAAGCAACCAATCACAACCACTCTCATTGAGCTTTTTTTCTGGATAGTGGATTGAAAATATAGGTGTATTTCAACTTCACAATACAATTCTGCTTACGTGCATTATTTATTATTTTCACTTTCCACCGAGTACAACACTTTCCACAATCATTCTCTCTATGAGCATTAACTCTGCCTAAACCATCCTTCTGACCTTGTACCAGCACAAATGACAGCCAGGAGACAGAGTGTGCCACATTCCCTGTCGGCCCCAAGTCTGATGACATCTCTCCAGCCTTCATGTGAACATAAGTGTTATCATTTAGCTGCATCTTCAGTGACACCACAAACTTATTTGACATAAGAGATACAAGTAAATGATTGATAAATCAAATGATTCTGTCTTCTACTATGCATGAATTGACTAACTCTATTTGGCTAGCTTGAGGATCCAAGGTGTAGGATTAAAGATGACTTGCTTTACGAGGTTTTCTTGACGAATCATCTTCTTTCCATTCAAAAGAAGTTACATGAAAATGAAATCAATGCATCCTTTGACTGCAACAAAAAAAGGACTGAACTCACTTAAACAAGTGTACCACAACACACCCAACAGAGTTGGCGGTAATTGATTTGGGACACAGTAATCTCTGTCTTTTCTGGGGGGTTTCTAATATTAAATATATGTTGTGCCGTATCTCAAAATAATTGAGCCATATCGGTTTGTTTTGCGATCTATGTTTTAGCAATCCTTCGTGAGATCCTGACACAGCTGGAAATCATTAAGGAGCAGCAAAAGGTGATACTGCTGCAGCTGCAGAGCCAGACCAGCGCAGCCGAACTAGATGTGTCAGGATTTCCACTGTGCACTCTGGAAGACCTTCGTCAGGTGGAGACGAACCTATCTGTGGATACAAATTTTAAAGACAAATTGGTAGACTAACATTTTGCATGTCGAGACCTTATGAGACTATTATGATGTCTTCTTTCATGACTACTACTATTGAGGCTTGCCACTGACCCTTTTAAATTTATATTAGACCCTTTAGTTTGTGACTTATTTTATTTTAGTATTGCAACATGACTCTACTGACCTTTACAAAAACTACATATACGTGGAGATAAACTATAAGCCAAAATTACTCTACTTTTGTCAAGTCTTACCAAGTTTATGTGACAGATGTGGAATTTTTGGATGTTATATTAACTGGAGTTCCTCTGCGTTAGTATCATTCTCAAAAATGTATTTTTGTGCATGTGCCCTGCGTTATTAGTTAATGTTTTTTATTATTATTTAGATAGATGTGAGAAAATCATTCACTGACACCATCGTAATTTATCATACTTAATTGTTTTGGGGTTTGCTTCTTTTTTCAATTTTGTCTTTCAGGTCACCTATTTTAGTCTTGTTGGGGGCATCGGGCCGGTGTATTTGGCCCGATTCTGGGGCATCATTCACCCCAAGTCTCAGCCGTGTCGGCAAACGGACCCGGCCCGATGCGTTTCTTCAGGTGTGCCGAGCTTAAGCCGGATCTGGGCCAGGTCATTTTGGCTTCTTGGGACGTTTGATTATACATCTGTTTAGGTTCAACACTCAATTTGAATGTTGGTGAAATGGAAGTGACTATTTTGAGTAAAAGTCTGGCAATTGTGTAGGATATTTAATTTTTCCGCTTTGGCAGCAAAAATGTTCCCCTGTCAGATCTGTTGTCATAACTGTGCCTCGATATTGGCTTATATAAGGCACATGAGAATTCATAAAAATACACCTAATTTAACTTTTAAGTGTGTTATGCCAGATTGCAGTCAGAGTTTTTTAAACTTTCCAACTTTTAAGGGTCACATTCACAGACATAAAGACACATGTTTGGTTCAACCTAGGTTGTGTGGTGTAGTTGAACTAAAATGTCATGTTGACTTCTGCAGTGCAAGGTGTGAGAACTTGAAGGCCTTTTACTCTCATTTGAAAATACACATCAGAGAGGGAAAAACAGTTGCTTGTCCTTACAGACACTGTGACAAGAGGTTTACAGTGTTATCCACATTCACGTCACACATGAGTAGGAAACATACATTTTCACCCCTGTTCTCCAGAACCTCCACTGGCTCCCCATCCCACAACGGATCGAATACAAAATCCTTCTCCTCACTCATAAAGCCCTCCATAATCAGGCCCCCTCCTACCTCACTGACCTGCTCCACCACCACACTCCATCCCGTCGGCTCCGCTCCAATGATGCCAACCTCCTGTCCCTTCCACCCAGGACCAAGCAACAGACATGGGGTGACAGAGCGACAGACCAAAGATGGGGTCAGAAGAGGCTAGTGACCCCTTGCAACCAGCTGGCCAACTGATAAGTGAATTCCTGCGGTACAAACACATGAAAGAAATAAGTGCCACTGAAGATCCTTTGACCTGGTGGAAGACCCACTCAGCCACTCTGCCAAATCTTGCTTGTTTTGCCAGACAGTACTTGTCCATTCCTGCCATAAGCTGTGCATCAGAAAGAGTGTTTAGCACATCAGGTGTTATCTACAGTCCAAGGCGTTCCAGGCTGAGTGAAGTGCATGTTGACATGCTTGATTTTTTGGCAAAGAACCTTCAACTGGCTGAGACAATGCACATTATCATCAGAAAGGTTACATTTTCCATGTGCATGACTATTGTCAGCAAGTCCAACTTCTTCTTTTATTTTTATTTTTTTTTATGTTCAGTAGCTAACTAGTCCATCACAAAATACATTTCAGTTAATTTACTGTGTTAGTGTTGCTGTTAGTGTGTAAATAGTTTGACAAGTGTGTAAATAGTTGTATAAACAAGTGCAATAGTTGCAAGTTGCTACAAGTGTGAATATTCACAATTCACAATTCTGCCAGACATCATAGACTGGCTGTCTCATTTTTCGCCATAGTGTAATGGCATATGTGTATTGGTATATAGTATGTGGTGGCATGTTTGTCATTGTTGTTTTTCAATAAAAGCGAGAAATTGCCCTTTAATTATGTGTCCATCTTTAATGTACCCATCTCGAACTTGAAAACGTTCTTGAAGACTGGGTGAACACACAGAGAGCAGACGGCCGAGGTGTTTCCACCGTGCAGATCCGACTGAAAGCTAAAACAATCGCCACCGAAAAGAATATTGAAGATTTTAGAGGTGGACCATCTTGGTGTTTCAGATTTATGCAACGAAAAGGCCTGTCAATTAGGGCACGGACGACTATGTGTCAGCAACTCCCTCCCGACTTCAAGGAAAAAATTACAAACTTCAGCGAGTTCACTCAAAGACAGATAGCCGAAAATTCCATTGGACCAGACGACATTATAAATATGGATGAAGTACCTTTGACGTTTGACCTACCTCTCACTAGGTTAACAAAAAAGGTGAATCGTCCGTCACGCTGAAAACAACTGGCCATGAGAGAACGCATTTCACTTGTGTTCTGAGCTGCACAGCATCCGGACTAAAGCTTCCACCCATGGTGATTTTTAAGCGGATGACAATGCCAAAAGAAAAATTCCCAAAAGGAATCGCCGTGAAAGCCAACAAGAAAGGGTGGATGATAGAAAGCCTGATGAAGGAATGGCTGAATGAATGCTACGGGAAGCGACCGGGGGGATTTTTTCACCGAAAAAAGGCATTGCTTGTTTTGGACAGCATGAGGGCCCATATAACAGATTCTGTGAAAGCAGCCATCAAGACGACAAACTCAATTCCAGCTGTGATTCCTGGGGGCACAACAAAGTATTTGCAGTCCCTCGACTTTAGTGTGAACCGTTCATTTAAGGTGTCACTCCGAGTTCAGTGGGAGGCTTGGATGACGAGCGGCGAGAAATCCTTTACAAAAACTGGCCGCATGCGGAGAGCAACTTTTTCTCAAGTCTGCCAGTGGATCCTAACAGCGTGGAGCAGTGTCAAAGAATCCACCATCACCAACGGGTTCCGAAAGGCTGGAGTGCTGCGTGATGAGGAGGACAGCACAAGCTCAAGGGCGGATTTACATGTTACCGGCATTTATTTAATTTAAAGTTTAAAAAAATCTTTCCTGTAACATCTTGCCGCGTTAATATCTCATGTTTCAACGGGGACACCTGCGGCTTATAGACAAGTGCGGCTTATTTATGTATAATTTCTTTTTTCTACTAAAAATTAGCAGGTGCGGCCTATATATAGGTGCGCTCTATAGTCCGGAATTTACGGTAATTACTATTATAGATCAATGTACCAGAATCGTATCGTATTTGTGGTATCGTATCAAATTCTGGTATCGTATCGTAAGTATCGGGGATCATGATATTTATGGCAGGTATCGTATCGAAGTCATAATTTTGGTATCATGACAACCCTAATGGTGATAAGTGCATGTCCGATGAGGAATACATACCAGACTCAGAAACACATGATGATGATGATTCAGATGCAAGCATCCCCATTATGCCTGGTCAGTTGAAAGCTGGACGGATTCAAGTAAAACCAGTACTACCTGATGTTGGAACATCTTATGGGTCAGACACGAGCAGCCCAGTTGTGTCCAGTTCATCAAAAGACTACCCACCTCTTAAAGATCACATGGTTTCCAATGCTGCTAAAACATCTGATTCATTGAATTCTACCAAAGACTCAACAAAGGAAAAGTGTAAAGTTGAGCTTCACAAACAATGAGTAACACATCTGACTATAACACTACTATATTTGTGGTAAGCCTCAAAGCAAAAATTCCTGCCATTTGAAAACACACAAGACAAATGTTGAAATTGTAAAAGCATTTTCCCTCCCTGAGCCCTCAAAAGAGCGCAAGATATTAGTAGAAAAGATGAGGAATAAGGGACATTTTCGACACAACACTGCAGTTTAACAGGATGGAACAGGACCACTGAAAGTGAAAAGAAAACCAAAGGCTAAGGCACTAGCTGGAAAGTTTATTCACTGTATGTACTGTCACGTCATGTACATTAATAAGGAACGTTGGAGACATGCCCGCAGATGCCCCTTTAAGTCAGAAAACAAAGATCTGGATAAAGAACCTGGCTTTGGCTGAAGCTCAACAATCTGCATTCTGTCAGCAGATCTCAAGTGGAGAGTGGAAGATCCTTAGTGTCATGAAACAGGATGAGGTTGCCTCAGTTGTGCAAAATGACCTCTCCATTATTAATTTAGCTCAGTCACTCTATAACAAACATGGACAAGATCCTACCAAGTATGAGTACGACAGAAGCTCTGTGAAATGGGGCGTTTGTTGCTATGTCTGCGTATAGACTTCTCTGTATATAATCTAGAGGATGTTAAACCTGCTAACTTCCAGAGGGTTGTACAAGCTGTAAAGAAAGTTTCAGGTTTTTGATGAAGAAAAACACTCATACGCAACACCAAGCCTCGCGCTGAAATTGGGACATACCCTTCAGAAAATCTGTGACATTATTCATTGCAGGGCCCTCATGGCAGAAGATGAAGAACTGATCAAGTCCACTGACATGTTCAAGAAGCTGTACACCACCAAGTGGTCTGAGGTGGTGTCTCACATTGCCCTGAACACACTGAGTGACGCAAAGTATAAGCCATCACCAAGCCATCAACATTACCCTTCACTGAAGATGTTCAGATCCTTCATCGGCACCTTGAGAAGTCTGCAGAAACTACCTTTTGCAACTTGAAGGAGAAGGCCCGTACTCAGAGTTATGCTCAACTTGCATAGAGTACACTTGCACAAATCATTGTGTTCAATCGAAGACGTGCTGGGGAGGTTTCAAAAATACGCCTCAAAAGTTTCCATGAAAGAGACGATACAAAGCTTCATGAAGATGTTGCCATAGGGTTGTGTTTTACAGGGCAAACATTGCCAGAAGAATTATATGTTCAGATAATATCTTATAAATAATTGGTTAATCCCGCCCCCCCACACACACACACACTTCCCTGACAACCCCAGAATGGGTAGGAAAGGGTTAACATTTTGATAAGTAAAACAATAGCAAAATTAACCTTTCAAATTATTTTCATAAAGCCATTGCATTCCTCACAAAGATTGGCTTTAGATTCTTAAAGTTTGCCCTCTCATCCAATAAGCTCCTCTTTAGTTTACACTATGTAGCCAATTACAGAATTGTGGCCTGAAATAATGCTACTATATAATCAGCAAAGATATTTCCAACTTTGATTTGTTTTTAGTTTGTCTTTATGTCCTGCTATTCATGCAAGTACTACTAATACTATTTTCCAGATGAAATTGCATTAAGCGGCGCTGAAGTCAAAGACAGTGGGAGCGAATCCGATGACGGTGGCACAGCAGGCAGAGCATCGGAGTGTGGAACTAGCGAGCCTGTAGATGCTGCATCCGACTCTACAATCACAGAGCAGGTCCATGACTTTGAAGATACAAGTAGGTTCCCTCACTTTAGTTGTCGCTGTTGACCAAATGTACTTTAAATTCAATTTGAAAATAAAGTATTGTGAAATTGTGTTTAGCAGGAACAGTGCCATCAGTGTCGTCCACAGTAAATGAGACCGCCCCTTTCTCTGAAGGTAAGCCAAGTTTGATGGTAGAGCACCTTTTAAAATACTTAAATTAGACACAAAAAAGCATTGGTGCAAGGTATAGAAGAAAGAAAAGGCAAAATGAGAACAAATAAGATTTAAAAAGAGCGAGGTTCAAGTAGTTCAGACTAAAGTTCAAACAAATATAAAATAAATATTTTAAAAAGTGCTATGTAAATATACAGTATATATATATATATATATATATATATATATATATATATATATCCCTTAATTCATTGAAGATGGCATTGAAGATTGTGGTAAATATAACTAATACCTTATCTGTTAAAAAATGGATCCTTATTTATAAACTATATACCCCTTTCAGGCACACGTACAAATGAGTCTACTACACTCATTGGACCCATTTATATGATTCACCCTGATTTGCATTGTGACCAGAGACTCCTGGTCTGGTAAGAAAAGTGCAGGCTTGACTAATCCTATTTAAAATATGTTGTAGTCCATACATATTTATACAGTGACCCACTGACTCACTTTTTATTGTTTTGTCTCGGCACTCTTGGAAATTGCTTTAAGCGGGTTTTAGTAATAGATTTTAGTAATAGTAATAGAGTTTTAAGGTTTATCAGAAGCCATAACATTCACAATGGTTAATAATATTTTATGGAAGGATTTTGAGAAGGAAATTATCACGGCAACAACCCCATTATTTCGTCTCTCCAGCTCTCTTTAATTGTATCCATAATAAATGTTATTGAAGGAAACATCAGATCATGAAAAGACAAATCCTTCTAACAAATGAATAAAGTTGTTTGTAGTCTTGTTGTTTGTGGTCTTTTTGTTGTTCAGTCTGCAATTAACATATTTAAACCAGATACGGAATCTGAAAACATATCAAATATAAAGCTTGAGTTTAATCTGCGATCTGTCTTCACTGTTTACATGTTGAAAAAAAAAATCGTATCAGTTCGATCGGCTGCAGCATCCAATCACATGCTGTTAAAACACTTCCTGGAAGGCTGTTCTCGTGGGTCCTCGCTCATGGCTCCTCAGAGATCCCTCCTCTCTCCTCGCTCCTCCGAGATAAATAAGAGCTTTGGGACGGCCATCAATATGGAGGAGCAGAACAACTTCTGGTTCAAGCGAGGATCAAGGAAATGACAATTAAGAGACTTGAGATGTACCCTCTGTCTCACTCTTTCTGTCTCTCTCGCTCTCTCGTTTTCTTCGGTTGTTTGTATGTCAGATGGTACTTTGAAGACCTTATTACTACCACCCAGATTCTTGAATATACATTCCAATTTTTGCTTATCAAAATAAGCATACATTTAAGGTATTTTGTTAATCTAAAAATGAAAAGAGTTGTGTTTACAAAACACCTTTAGTCTGGTTCCTCATGGTTCTCACTACTTGCCTTCCAGATGAGCCTTATTAAACTTGACTGAATGACAAAGCGCCCCAGCTCTTTGTTTTTTTTCATGTTAAATGAAAGCCAGAGATTGAAGCCAGGTTGTTCAGGCACTCGCTGATTCTCTCTCTGTGTAGATAGATCGATCTATCTATACACATACCGTCTCACTCTGGAGGGGGGCCATCTTACATGCCTCCAATTTGGTCATCCATTAGGATTAATTTTGATATTAAATTGACTGTTCCAGTAATGCTGTGTTCTGTCAGGTTAGTGTGTATTTATGTTAATGAGGAGGGCGGGATCATTGTTCCTTTAAAGACCCAACAGTGTTTTTTTGGTCCTTATAAGTCACACTTTTGTCAAAATGCCTATACCACAATATAATTAGGTTGCTGTTTATGGTTGTGTAGGTTGTACCTGAAATTTAAAGTGAGCTGATTTTTTGAAGTGTTTTAACTTAACTGCCAAAGCTGTGGGACCTCAGGGAAGGGTAGTCCATCCAAACCACAACCGGGCCTGTATGGCGAAAAAGTCCACCTATTGTATATCTACCTGTGTGTGTGTGTGTGTGCACTCTCAATTGTTACTTTGTTGGGCCCTTTGACAGGGAACACACCAACCCCATGGGGCCCAACGTCCAAGTGGGGCCCAAAATGGTGGGCTAGAAAACTATGGGATTGACAGGGTGGATAATCGGTATAGTTGGATATATTCCCGGTGGGTCGGGCTGGTTGTTTGTCTGGCTGCAAAGGCCAGTGTCGAGGTCGGTAAACGCGTTCATTTCACCCGTAGTTTAGTCTTTCAGACCGTCACGTTAGTTTGCCGTCAGCCCGGCATCTCACTCGCATCCCAAAACCTCCGTGATACATGTAAGTAAACGTTCTAAGCTGAGTGTGATTCACTTGTTAACACGGCGGAGACATGTATCCGCATTTCAACGCTCTGTTTGTGAACGTCCTTCTGACGGGCCGTGAGTCTATGTCCGGTTCTAGCTCCGCGAGTGTATACAAACAAAGTGAATCAGCGCACGTGGAAGCTGACGGTGCTGTGACATTTCACAGTGATTTTATAAATCTGTTAATTTAAACAAGATTTATTCCTTCATTTGTCAGTTTTGAACTGTGTTACTTTCTGTCTCAATGTTTTAGGCTTCTCCATATTTGTCTAATACTATAGTTTTCTCTTTATTTGAAATATGCGCCGCTCTGCTGACATCACACTTGTCCTTGTTTGTGATTGGTCAGATGTTGCAAACACCAGCCCTCTATGTGAACTCTAACCCATCTCATAACCAGATTGAGAAACCCTGGGTTGATGTACCGAGTTGATTACCAGCTTTGTAGGACCGTTTAGTGGGATCACATTGTAAGGGTTAGTTAAAACCAAATAACAAAAACATATCTTTGGTGTGTTGCACTTGCTTGGTTCTACCAAAAATAGGAAAACACGGCATACACCCCACATGATGGGATTACTTGCACATGGTATTATGCTATGGTTCCATTGACGACTCCATGTATATCACAAATCCTTAAATATAAAAATAACTCATTGAAATCGGATCATTAGTTATTGAAGAGGTTGTTTTCTCATGCTTGATACCTGTGAAATTGATTTTAACCCTGTAGCGCCATTTGTATCATATTTGATACGTGAGTTTCAGAGACCTCTACATCATTAACATGAGCAATACTTTTCTGAAAAACCTAACCTAACCTACTATATACAATCTTATACATCTCTGCTGCCATCTGGTGGATTTTCCATGCACTGTAGGCAGTAGCAGGCATTTAGATTTGATTTCCAAAATGGCAGCCGACATGAGGTGACTCATTCGTTTTCTGCAGGGAAATCATTGCTAATTTTAAAACAGTTACGTAAGAATAACATTTATATTGTTACTAATATTTCAATATGAATATTTACTGTATTGAATCAACCTATAATTACTAATGTTTCATTCCTTATTTTATAGTAAAATCGTGTTGAAAACATAGGTATCAAATATGATACAGCAGGTTTATGAAGTCATTATTCACCTGTAAATTCTTGTATTGTATTTCATTATGAAATCTGGATTATGCCTTATTACAATGCCAAATACACTGTTTTGATCATTTTATTAAGCTAATTAAAGGTAGAAATGTCAAAGTAAGATATATTGAGTGGACTTTTATGTTTTTAAATATAATAAAAAATCCTTGGCTATCATAATCTTTTGCTGTATTGCTTAATCAAAGAAAAAGAGTCAGAGTAAAAAATAATTTGTTTTTGGTGTTCACTTTTAGATGGCAAAAAGGTAGTGTTGAAGATGTCATCAGCATGATTCTTGATGGCAATTCAAGTGACATGGAGCAGTTAGGGGAAGATGATGATTATGAGGAAGAATGGACTCCTAATGCAGCGCCTACTGAGGGAAGCTCAGATAGTAGTGACGAGGAAGACTTGCGAGACAAAAGTGTTGACCAGACTAGGGCAGAAACAGAGGGCCCAGCACTGCGTAATGAAAGTGTCGAGCAAATGAGCACAGAGGTAGAGGGCCCAACGACACAGGATACAACAACAAAACAGTCAGCAAGGGGTAAAGTGAAAAGGAAAAAATACAGGTGGAGAAAAGTACAATATGAACCTCCAGCTGTTGAATTTGATGAATGTGTTGATGATGCCACAGAAAACAGGTGTGCCTGGACACCATACATGTATTTCAAACAGTTTGTTACTGAGGAAATGCTACAGGAAATTGCTGAACAAACAAACTTGTACAGTGTACAGAAACAGGGAAAGTCAGTCAACACAACTGCCAAAGAAATTGAGCAGGTTCTGGGTATGTACATGCACATGGGGCTAGTGCAGATGCCCAATGTACGAGCCTATTGGGAGATGGAAACAAAGTACCCCACAGTTTGTGATGTCATGTCTCGAGATAGATTTCTGAAATTGGTGACAGTGATTGACTTTCAGGACAACCTCAATGTGTCTGATGATGCGAAGAAAGACAAACTGTGGAAACTCAGGCCATGGCTGCAAAAGCTACGGGAACAGTTTCTTTGCACACCTCCTGAAGAATGTCATGCAGTTGATGAAATTATGGTGCCATTCAAGGGAAAATCTCATCTACGTGTCTATATGCCAGCAAAACCTCACAAATGGGGATTCAAGATGTGGGGACGCGCTGGACAAAGTGGCTTTCTTTATGATTTTGATGTTTGTCAAGGTGCAGAAAATCCATTGAAAGAAAAATCTGATGTTGGTGTTACTGGAGATGTTGTCCTGAAAATGACATTAACTCTTCCAGCAGGAAAAAACCACAAGGTTTTTGCAGAAAACTATTTCACATCAGTTCCACTGGTCGAGCACCTAAAAGAAAGAGGAATCCACTTCATAGGAACAGTCCGAATGAATAGAGTAAAAGACTGCAACATGAAGGATGAAAAAGAGATGAAGAAAAAGGGAAGAGGCTCATTGGATTTTAGAGTAAACCAGGAAAACAACATCATTGTAAGATGGTATGACAACAAAGCTGTGAACCTACTTTCTTCTTTCGTTGGCATCGAACCACTGGGAAATGTGAAACACTGGGATCGAAAATCCAAAACACATAATGGTTCCCAGACCAGCCATTGTTGAAATGTACAACAAGTTCATGGGAGGTGTTGACCTCCTTGATGTGCTGTCTGCACTTTACAAGTTAAGCTTCAGATCCCGAAGATGGTACATGTACATTTGGTGGCACACTGTCACAGTGGCAGTCATCAATGCATGGAACCTCTACAGGAGAGACCAGAAGAAACTGGAGCTCCAGATGAAACCAATGGCCTTGCGAAGGTTTCAGGCTTCTGTTGCCACTTCTCTCACAAGCGCAGGAAAGGGCAGAATCAAGTGCGGCAGACCACTATCCTCTCCAGAACCGGACACAACACCCCCACGCAAAAGGCCAAACTCTAGCGTGCCTCCTGATGTGAGAAAGGATGGCACTGATCACTTCCCAACATGGGAAACCAGACAGAGATGCAAGCACTGCACAGGAAACCACTTCTCCCACGTCTACTGTGGGAAATGCAAAGTCCATCTTTGCCTGAACAAGGACAGAAACAGTTTTTTTGCTTACCACAAAGTGAAATAAAAAGGTTCTAAAAAGGTTCCTGTTTGGAAAAAATAGTAACCAAACAAATGAAATGTTCCAAATGTTCTAAAAGCTATAAACATCATTTGCTATTGTTTGTAAAATAAACATAGTTTTTTTCAATAAATTGACAAATATGCCTGATGTATCAAATATGCTACAAAAAAATATCATATATGTAAATACAAAAATTATTTTATGTTTTATTTTTTTGACTTAAGGTCCAATAAACACTTCAATATCAAAAAATCAGAATTTTCTGAAAATTATTTCATGTGTCAGGCTTTACAGGGTTAAAAATGTTTTCACAGAGCCATAATGGTTAAAAGAAAGGCAAGGATACGGCCTGCTGATGATGCAAAATCTTGAATTTGAACGGCAGAAACATCACTGGTGGTAAGCATGTTTGTTCTGTAGAGAGAAGTTCTATTTCTACGTAAGATCTGAAACAAAGGTTTGAATAGTTGATGGATGAATGAAAGCAGGAACAATCTTTTAGTCACACTTCCTAGTAAATCGCAACAGTTAGTAATGACAATGAATCCATTTTGGTTTGTAACTTAATCAATCACTGATCAGTCTTGACTTTTTTAGCGAGTGAAAAGAGCTTTATCTGGATCAGGCCTTTCTCTCAACAGGTTATATCACATGTTGTACACTTAGAGTTGATATGTATTTTAAAAGGTTTTCATAAAAAACCTGTGATGATGTATAGACTTTATGAAATTTGATATTTAAGTTGTACATACTTTAATAGGTAGCGTTCTTATACCTTTTAATATTGAGGCATCCAGATAAGATGGATCCCCTGGAAGATTAGTGAATGACAACCACAAATCTCCAAACTGCATCATGAAAAAGATCATAGTAAACAACTGTACTATAATCTTACAATTTTTGATAATATAAAAAATCCAAAAACGCTATTCTCGACCAAACTCAGGAAGCACATTGCTACCCTGTCAACTGTTCTCAATCTCAAGACAACAGAACTTGACCAGTTGGCAGATTTCCTTGGGCACAACATCAATGTCCACAGGAAGCACTACCGCCTTCCAGAGGGCACCCTACGGCTAGCAAAAGTGAGCAAAGTGCTTCTGGCATTGGAACAGGGACGACTAGGAGAATTCAAAGGGAAGAGTCTGGATGAAATTCACATTGATGTTAACGGTATTAAGTTCAGTTATATTTAATTTATTTATAGATATCTTTAAAAAAAGATAACATTGTCCATCTATAATTGCGCATGGGGCACAGATGCGGCGCATCATGTCTGCTACAGCATGCCCGCAGCACAGAGCGTCAATTAAAATTAACTGAATCTGCTACACTCAACGGAAGCCACACTGCTCGTTTCTATTTTCACATGCCTGGTCTATGTGCGGTTACGCGTCACTGCAACAGGTTAAAACTACATATAACTAGTTAAAACCGAGTACTATCTGTTTTAAAAAGGATTACAAAATACATGACTCATCTTAACCAGAGGCAATGAGACCCAGCAGAGCAACCTTGTGGGCGTTAGGGAAAACGAAAGTTAGGGTCAGGATGTCCAACACTTAAATGCTTTGAGATGCCTTTAACTGCAGTGATACAAATATCCTATATATAATAGTAGAAAATATGATTATTTATTTAATTACTAAATTTAAAAATAATTGTCTTGAATTGATTGCCCAAATAATTCTCTTTTTCTTTGTTTTTTCTTTTAGAAATGACTCCACCGAAGGATTCGGCTACTTGCCCTCTGTGCCTCAAGGTCTATGCGGCCTTGCCGCATCATCTAAGGAGGGCGCACTTTGTTGAGAACATTGAAGAGCGAAAGCTCCTTCTTGGCCTTGCAACAATTCGTTTAAACATCCGCTCTGAGGCTTGTCCAGTCACGGGCTGCCAGTATAAAAGCTCACGGTTGGACAATCATCTTACTGGTGGCCACCCGGAGCTGGGTGATGATGGTATTCAAATGAACATGAAAATAGTAAGACGGCAGGTAGCCCTGGCCAAATTGGCCGCGCTGAGGGCATCCAACCCGGCCATCACTGTGGCATCAGGACTTGACCTCGAGCTGCTGGAGGTTGAGCAAATTAGGGAGCAGGAGCAGCCAGGAGGAGGAGGAGCCGGTGCCCGAAAAATGCACCAAAGCTGAGTGCATCGCCCTGAAACAAGCAGGCGGCAGGCGAATCGCCTGTGGCAACTGGAGGATTGACTGTCCCTACAGCTGAAGAGACACCAGGGTGAAGAGGGACATCGCCACCTTAATGTGGCACGACACGGCCACAGCTGATAAATGTTATGCTTTGGTCCTGGATAAGGTCAAAGCCAAACAGCTGAGGGGGCAGTTGGAGGAAGTGGTCGCCTCCTCCCCCCACGCCCTACCGCTGCTGCCGGCCAATCCACCTCTACCCAATTCACCTCCACCACGTCAGCCTCAAACAAAAAGAGGACGTCCAAGACAAGGTTGCACTTCACCGACTCATCCTCATCGGATCAAGAGCGAGTGGTACCCTACCAGGAGTCGGGCAACTCCTGCCTAGAGGAGGAGAGGCAGGACATGGAGGAAAAAGAGACTCCAGGACTTTATTTGAAACTTTCCACTGCTGTGCAACATGAATAAAATGTTCTGCGCACATTCCAGCAAAATGTCTGTCTTCTGTTTTCATTACAGTCAGAGCATGTGAATGCAGCTCCCACTGTTCATCAATATAATGCACTGTAACTCCGAGGTGATTATGGTTACCCAGCAATGTCCAGTAGTCCCCAGTGAGAGCAACAGCTGGTGCACGTTGTAACGCCGTTGCTTTTGTAGTCCTCTCCTTTTCATACAAGTCATGTATTCGTCTTGTGACGGTGCGTCTTGAGGGAGGCTCATACATGCCGTCATTCGTTGCGATCCTAAGAATGTTCCTCAGACTGATATCTTCCACAATACTAAACGCCCGCAGTTTGTAGCTATCCACTTCGCTGTGGCATTTGTTAGCTTGTCTTGCTTTTGTTTATCTATACTTCTCCCACATGCTGCATCCAATGTAGTCTGCTAAAGCCTCCCTCCACCGTTTGTTTGGGTGATTTGCTGGCAATGTGTGTATTGCATTTTTATTAAAAACCTGCGTTAATGCCCGATAAAATTGTTGTAGGCGATAACGCATTACCTTGCCCAGCATTAATATATATATATATGTATATTTTCACAACATTCATGAAAAATAAGCTGCGTCCACACAGCGCCTTTGTCTGAGAGCAGCTATCTTTTCTTCTAGAAACATCCACCTCATTGTGCAGCCACAACCAATACTCAATTTAAAAAAATTCAATACCATTGTTTTCATGCTTTTACACTCAAAGCGTTATTTTAAAATATCCATAAACATTTCCAATGTAAAAAAAACGTCATGCCTTTGCACAGAAATGCGTTACCTTACTCCAGGTACACGCCTGCTGCTAACAGCTAAATAGATCTCCTCTGAGTGCTGAATAACGTTAGCGGACCAGTGATAGTATCTATTTGCTTTGTGGTTTCTGATTCTAGCTGAGGTTTCAACATTATATATATAAAATTAGGGCTGGGCAAATTAACGTTAATTAATAAACAGCGACAATTATTTTATCGCGCGTTAACACGGTTTCTTTTTTTTTTTATTGTTAAGCGGACATTTTTAACACAAGAACCGGGCAGCGAGCGGTGAACAGCTGTTTATATGTTTGTGTGGCGTCTCTTCCTGCTGCTGCTCCACCCAGGTCCAGAATCCCCCTTCACTCCGTCACCGTCGGCCCCTCCTGTCTCACACACATGCGAGCGATCGTCTCGTTACAGGATCAAACGTGACAATATCAAAATAGATATTGTCGTGTTTATAAATAAACATATAAGCACGAGAACAAACTGCTCTTAACTTCAACTATTTATTAGCATAACTCCACATGCAGGTACAGACTCCCTCCACGTTCCATGCTTTACCTACATTCCCCTGGGTCGTAAGTCCCTACTGTACAGCTACTTATCACCCTCTATGTACCAATGTACATTTATAACAAATACCACCCATATTAGAGTTTTTAAAGTTTTTTTGTTTGGAATATGTATAATAAGCATATCATTTAGTTATCACTACTGAGAATTTAACAAACATAAAAAACGCGCTCAACCCAGATTGTGAGGGATTCACAATCTGAGGTGAGGAACAGCTCGTTGCTGCCTCACCTCACGTGTCTCCTCTCTGTTTGAACAGGACATGTGCTAATTCAGCAATTTTGATTTTAAAAATGCTTGAAATGATTGGAATCATACATAAATTACATTTATAGCACAAATCAGTAGAGAAATATTAATATTTATTTTATCATTATTTGTTTTTAACTTGTCATGCCTCACCTGACCGCACGTCCCTGTTGTATAGGATGAGAGTTAATGTAACTGTAACCTTAAGTACAGGATGGTCAAATGTAGATATTAGAAATAGACTAATAGCTTAATTCAAAGTCATGGTTGCTGAATGTTTGTCTGTCGTTCTCTTCCCTCAGCTCCTGGCTCCCTGTAACAAAACAAGAACAGAATAAGCAAAATACTCAAATTCAGTGTATTCGTGTAATTAATCTCAACGTTTGTAACGTTAACGGACTTAAAGTGATATTTCAGGTTGATAACCTGTCTACCTGAGCTCACGTTAGTTCGTTTACGTACATAATATGAAGTAAAATTGTCACAAACTCAGTACGATATTACTCAACCTCTGAAGTTTGAAAGTGAAGTTATTAAAAGTTACTTTAAGGCTAACTATGGTCGGATGCAGGCAGACGAGCTGCCAGTAATAGCACAGCGGCTAACGCTAGTTAGCTTGTCAGTTACGAACGTCACGGAACTTAACCGATCATTTTAACACATGTGATGTTATAAGGTCGCTTATTATACTTTAACATTAGTATCGGTGACATTCGAGTGAGTTGAAACCCAATACTTCCATTTAAAAGGGAATCGTGCGGCTTCTCCAGCTCCCGCATCACATCATTCGAAGGACTCTTCAACAAACGGGCAAAATGGGACAGGCTAGTCGCAGCGCTGTGACGTAACCGGTCTACGAATGCAGCCTCCGAAGGTTGCAGCCCCTGAATTGAGACACAGCTTATATGCTCCCATGGCTAATGCAGCTCTTCGTTTTGCACCTGCTGCCGCCATGACTTCATTAAAACACGACAAAAGGGAGCGTCAACCATTAACATAAATGTCTTCAATATATTTTACATTCCTGGGTGATTCTCTGAATTCGGTGCACATTGGGTTCTCTGGTTACTGAAAAATATACCACAAAAAATTGTGTTTCTGAACATTGCATCTGATGAAGGACTATTTCAACCTCTGAGAAAATACGTTTTCCCACTTTAGGCATGAAATCCCAAACATTATTAGGAATTTCTTTGTCACTTAGGTTGTTTCAAATTCAACCCTGTAATGGGACAATTTGATTCCTGTATGATTATAATTCTAAAACATATTCAAACTAATTCTTCCAGTTCCTTGGTAATTGCCTGTCCCTTTGTAACTTATTGTATTGTAAGTATATTTTATTTGATTCTAAATAATAATAATTTGACTGTCAAGTAGGATATGGCAACTTAATGTTCAAGCGGTCTTTATAAATCATGAAAATATACTTTAACATAAACATTAGATTAGGCTTTTGTATATTTTCTACTTGTCCTCTAAACTTTGCATACAGTTCAACAAACATTTATGTAATTTTTGTTGTTATTATCAATAAATGTATGATAATGTATCAAGTAACAGGGTTGAACACACTGTAACAGGGTTGATTGAATGACAACATTTAATCAAATTGAAATTGACCTAAATTAATTCATTAAAACAAACACAAGGAAAAGACATATCATTAGGTATGTAATATTTAACATTGTTTAAAAATAACATCACATTTAGATTGAACGGATCTGTCCTATGAGAAGAAAAAATTAAGAACGACAGCATAGCCTGAATGCTGTATGCAACATCTGTCTCACTGGAATCAGTTTAACAATGTAACAATCAACATCACAACACAGTTTACACACAGTTACACTCTTAACTATAAACTATTAACTATTAAAATCATTTCATATGTTCTTCACAGACTTAACAGAGAATTAATCTGTCATCTGTAGTATCAGCAGTAAAAAAAGTACATTGTTGTCTGCTCTAAAATCTGGGAATTGAGCATTCACTAAACTTTGAACTAACAACTTTGATGAGTGAATGTGGATCGTCTCTTTTCTTATCGGATCTGTTGTTCCTGCTGTTAATGGTTCTTTCATCCTTTAGACAGTCAGTCCCAGATCTCTTTCTGAATTTGCATGTAACGTGAATCACGCCCTGTCACGGGCTGAGCTCAAGCACATCATCAAATGGATACCACAGTACATCCTCTAGAAGAGGCCAAAAGAACCTGTTTTTGGTTATTCCGGCATGGTGCATGCATTTGACTTGAATGTTGTTTTCGTCTGTGGCAAGGATTATTCCTGGATACAATGTTTTATCATAAGCGAGCACACACCACTCCCCTATTACCTCTGGGTCATCCCAATTGATTTGTTTGTGCTCTTGTGACACAGTAGCTGGGACTTTCCTGACAAAGCTGAAATGCTTTGTATTCCAGCACTCACTGTCAGGAGTATGTGGAGGGGTTAGAGAGGTAGGCCCACTGTTTTCAATCTCAGCTTTCCTTTTCTGTCTTTCTTTAGCCTTCAGCCACTCCTTCCGCTTACTTCTTTGAGCTCTCTTACTCAGGTCATTGATTTATTTCTTTTTCCCTGCTTCTGTATCTCTTTTCCATCGCTCACACTCTTTCCTGAGGTATTCTTCCCTTCTCTGTGGATCTGCACTCTCTTTGACGCTCTGCATTTGATTTAGCCATCTGCTATGTGAAAATAATGAACATGAAATAACATTTAGCAAAAAGGTTGTTACAGGGTTGAATGTTACAGGGTTGAAGATTTTAGCTAAAAGTAGCCATACGTCCACATTAGCTAGGGTATGGAGCACCATATGGCATGAGGAAAACAAGAAATTAATATATTTTTCCAAGACAATTCTTTGCTTTTTCCTAAACAATAGTAAATATCATTTATACATATAACAGTGTTGAAAGGTTGAGCTTGACGATGTCAATCTGACGATAAAAACAATGAAATATAGGTAAGAAAGTATGCTAACACTTACCTCTCTTTACAGTTTGAGCGGGAAAATATTGAGTGATGTCACTTCCTGGGTGCTGAGGAAGTTGGAACTGAACCATTATTTTTAAAAAGGGAGGGGATTGGTATGCTGTTACGGGGTTGAACAAAACTGAGGGACGTAATTAAATAGTGCTATTTTATAAATAATTCCTGTATTTTTCTCATATTTCTTTTATTTAGGTGAAAGTAGACAGGCAAATGATTATATTAACAGAAAAAACCTGTGGTTACTGGCTATTTTTATATTCAATGAAAAAGTAACTTTGGTCAGTGGGGACATGCTCATTTGGCTGACCTCTACACCTCAGCAGCCCATAACATTTGTCAAAACATAATTTTTTAAATATGTTTGTGTGTTATAATGCAAAGACACATGGATCTTTCCATTTCGTGTTTTAAAATGCATTTTGTGGTTTACTTTATATGAAAGTCTTTGAGGTAAACCTGTGGGACACAAAGTGCACCGATTTCAGAGAATCACCCTCCTACGTTCCTGCACAATAAGCATAATTCAGAAATTAAATGATAAATATTTCCGAAAATTCCAATTAACTAATATAGACGCTTGTGGCTCTTACAAAAATGATGCCATGTTAAAAAAATACTGACATGTTTTTAATCTCAGTTTCTGACCATGTTGCTGAAAGCAAAACTTGGTGGTGTCCAAAAATTTGTCCGAATAACAGAACTAAATCTGACAAAGTTCGTGGCTGCAGGTAAGAAATTTAAGTTGTTGAATCAAGGTTTTCACAGAGCCTTAAGTTCTAATAGTAATGTAATTCAGTTATTTAAAATTGATATATTGGAATATCCAGAAAATTATGGTAAATTAAAAGTCCTCAGTTTAAAAAAAAGAAATTGATGATGA
Organism: Cebidichthys violaceus; assembly: GCF_023349555.1. Classification (NCBI taxonomy): domain Eukaryota; kingdom Metazoa; phylum Chordata; class Actinopteri; order Perciformes; family Stichaeidae; genus Cebidichthys; species Cebidichthys violaceus. Next base: position 3,319,801 of record NW_027176318.1, on the reverse strand, counting down.
ATCTTTTCTATATGTCTTCTATGGTTCCCTTCTCTAACCCTTTAAGATATATATATATATTCCTTAAGATATAGTTATGACACTGCTAGGGGTGCAACTAACAGTTATTTTCATGTCGATTAGTCTGTAAATTATTTCCTTGATGAATTGATTTAATAGTTGTTTTTAAAATGGTGAAAAACGTCGATCAGTGTTTCCTGAAGCCTAAGATGACGTCCTCAAATGTTTTGTTGTACTCACAACCTAAAGATATTCAGTTTACTGTGATACGAGTAAAACAAATAAAAAAAATATGAATATTTAAGATGCTGGAATCAGGAAATATTAACTGATTTATTACTCTAACTGATAAATCAATTATCATAATAACTGGGGATCAATTTAATCCCCAATCATTTTAAGCATTTGATTAGGGCCCGAGGAATCAACAACGTCGGGCCAGCAGAAGGCGCTATTGAAATTCTAATGTTTTTATTTACTTTTTTTCAGATTTTTATTTTTCCACTTTGGGCACATTTTTCGAGTATTTGCCCTACTCGAAAACTCACAAAATTTTGCAGAGAAGAATTTCAAGAAGACAATTAATCCGAAATCCTAACTATTTAGCTACGGGGTGAGATAAAAGGCCGAAGGTATTGTTCCGACACCTTAAAAAGGAACGTATATCCTAGCACAGGGGTCAGCAACCTTAACTATCCAAAGAGCCATTTTTCCCTATTTTCCACCAAATCAATTTTGTCTGGAGCCGCAAAAGCTATTTGATATTACAGCTTATAAAGTTGTATATATAGTTATATTACATATACACAAATTGTAGTACAAAAAAGACAATTCTTGACATTTTATTGCTATTTTACCTGTTCTAACAATATCAAACTCTTATGAAGAGGAGAGTTTGCTGCAGCAGTTGAGAAATCACTCTTTTTTGCTCATCTCCAGCGTGATACTTTTCAGCAAATGTGGTGTGTTTGTTCTGGAAGCGTCTTTCTACATTACATTTTTTTGCACATATCAAGCATACAGGTAAGCCGGCATCATTTGCAGTGAAAGCAAATGAATCCGTCCACGCAGAATTAAACTATCTAATCTATTTTCCTCGATGACTTTTCTTTTTTTTTTTATTTATCCATTGATAGTTTACCGAGGGTGGGGGTCTGCAAATCATGACTGGCCACATGCAGGGAAAGGCGCTTGATGGCGACGAAATAGGATGTCACATTTTAGTTGACAAAATATTAAAACATTTTTTTATTTTCAGTGACACAGTAGACGTAGACACCCACGTTCACTACTTGATTGGTTCTTAGCAGTTACGACGTGTCCTTCCCTGATTCGTCACACCCCTATAACGTGAACCTTACCCAGAAATTCACAAACAACAGCCTTGGTTATCTATCGACCACCAGGTTAATTTAACATGGACAACTGATTACAGGCGTTGCTGACCTTGTTGTCTTTACTAGCAGCTGTTGTCCAGTTAAAGTCGGAATTTCTGAGGAGGAAACAGCTATTATTGTAGCGATTAGTGAGCGGCGTGTCCAGTTATCAGACCAACGGAGCGGCCATCTGAAGTCAGGTTAGCGGCTTTGAGCAACCAATCTACTTCCTGTTTACACCGGCCCCCACCCGCGTGCCCAGTGTACGTGAATAGTCACGTGATATTCGTTTTCAGGCATTGTAGTCTGGACGGAGATCGTCTCGGAAAAAAAATGCTGAAATGCCGCGTGGACGGAGATCGTTTTTGTTTGTTAAAACCTTTTTTTTTTATTAGTGTGGATGTAGACTCAGGGAGCCGCAACAGAGGGGCTGAAGAGCCGCATGCGTCTCCGAAGCCGCGGGTTGCCGACCCCTGTCCTAGCAGGTGGGACAGCCGACGGAGTTACCACCGTGTTAGGTGCGAACTACTTCCCTGCCTAGAAATGGGGCAGGAGCCGCTCATGTTACAATACACATAACTTCTTAACCATTTGTCCTAAAATCACCAAATTTACAGCATATGTGCAGAACGCATCCTGTGACATACCCTGACATTTTCTTTCCATTCAACCATAAGGGGGCGCTGCAATAAATTTGCGATTTTGTGCTTTTTGTCACTTTTTGCATTTGTCAGCCTTTGTACTTTAACAGACTACTCCTAGAGAATGTATGCGATCGACTTCAAATTTGGTCAAGATGCTATTAAGACCATTGAGATGAAAAGTTTTCAAATTCGTGAGTTTTCATCGAAAAACCTTGACGTGGCGTGGCAGACATTTTGTTGCATTAAAAAGGTAGTTGTTATAATATATTTATATACATATTATCTAAGGTACATCATCCAATCTTCCCAAAATATCTTATGCATGATGCTACTTCAAGCTTGAGCACATTTCAATGTTAATACTGGTCACATTTTATGCTTACTTTTATTACTTCTAGCCAGTTGAACAGATCAATTTCAAATTTGGTAAGGACAACTTTCATACATTGATGATGCATCATCATGAATATTGGGAGTTTGTGTTGAATGCTGTTGCCGTGGCAATGCATCATTTGCCACAAAAAAGGAAACTGATGGTTCAGTGGCTTGGGATGCTCTAAAATTCATGAAACTTTGTACATGTGTCATAGGTCATGGGAAGACATTTTATATGGGTTTTTGGCATGGCTGTTTCAAATTGCCTCTACACCCCCTACAATATTTCAAAAGAGCAGCCCCGGCGCTACGTTTGAGGTACATGTATGAAACTTGGTAGGCACGTATCCCATATAGGCTGAAGAAAAAATCACCTGGGACCATGGTCTAAACTCTACCGGAAGTCGGCCATTTTGATGTGTGAATTTCCCTCGATTTTTGACATTTTCTAGGCGCTATACTTTTACGAACTCTTACTAGGGACTTTGTCAGATCCACTTCAAATTTGGTCAGTACAATCTTAACATCATTGGGATTAAAACATATCAAAAGCTTTACATTTGGTTGAATAGCTTAGCCGTAGCGGGCGGCTACTTAATGTTATTCCCCATTAAACAAACCAGGGATGAGGAATATCCCTGCTTCGTACAATTCAGTCATGCACCCTTACATAACACATTAACCGTTTGGCAGTTAGCCTTCTGGACAGCATCATTCCTCTTAACATAGACCTGTTTCATTGGTGTGAGTTATCCCACCACCTTAACCAAGCCCCAACCTTCTCTGAACAAAGGAACCATTTCTCTTATTATATTGTGTGACATATCGGCCCAATCCCCACACTCACATACTCAGACACATGGAAGCTTCAATGCGTGAAGAAAAAGTCAACAAAGACGACGGCACATGGTTGTTCAGCCTGTCATATTCAATTTACACAGAAACATTAAGGATTAAAGATGCAACACAAAAAATACATTAGAGGGTATTTATTTCTTTATTCATCAATCACTTAATTTTGTCATTCAAGCTGTTTTGACAAAAACGACTAAATACATTGCTTGAAATGACCTCTTCTTGTGAGGAAAGAACCTGGAACATGTTCCAATTGGGGAGTAAAAAGTTTAAAATAAATACCCACAATTGTACATCATATTTTTTTACATTGTCTTGGTAATGGGATATGTTGCAGCAAAGTACTGTCCCACTCCCATTTACACCTTTTCAAGCACTTAAAGTCTCTCACACTCAACCATTTCACATGTGATGTCAGTAAGTCCCTGACGGTTCAGGGTTTAGGGGAGACATTGGAATTGGGCCAGAATTCCACTCAGCATCAACTTCCTATTTCTCAGTTGTGCATTTCCCTGCCCCCCTCTTAGCCCCACCCCTATCATAACATATCAACCTCATTTCATTTTTGTTACCAAAAGTCTTTGAACTTCAATTACACGTAGTATGACACAATAACAACAATAAAATCAACCATGACACATTTCACTAAACAAAAATGTATTTCACATTCATGATGAAATCATTTCTGAACCCTCTTTGGCGATTTGACGTTGGATAGTGACAAAGTATATTAGAAGGGCATTGTGATGCTCTGGTTACATCAACAATATTCCCCCTCGAGTCCAGTCACTGGTTGTGGTGATGAAGGGAGTTGCTCAAAATCCGATAATGGGATGTGAGCACTGGATATGATGGAGACTGGAGGTGAGTGTGGTGGAGTAGGGTTGCATCCGATCATACGGCAATGACAACTGACAGCAGAAGAGAGGAGAGCGGTTTAAAAATTTTGATAGCAACTATGTGATTGGCTTACAGAAACCGTGGCAGAATCTGGTTGGTTCCTGCAAAACTCGCCCAGTCAGCTGACGGAGTAGAAGCTGCAGAGACAAGGGAAGGACAGATTTGTTAATGAATGACAGTGTACAGATAGTCTTAAATATTACTGAATGCAATACGTTTAAAACTATATTTTGGAAGACAACGGCTACAGATAATTGATTAATAAAATGCTTTCATGTCAATGCCACACAATTGCAGGACACTTCAGGGAATTGAACCCCATCCCAGGAAACCAGGAGTACCATTAACAGTGTCTTTTGCTTTTTTTAGGCTACATGAAAGCTATGGAACAAACTGCATCGTCATTATCATGTAACTGCAAACAACTTTTTTTTTGTCTTTTTATTTTTTTTCAAAATTTAACACAATTTGCAAAGACAGAAATTTCAACAATCAACATGCATAATACAACATAACATTTGGAAAAACACATGGACAAACAAACTACATCGTCATTCTGATTTATTAACTGCAAACCCTATCCATCATTGTTCAAATCTCAACTACACAACTGTAAAGTCTTTTTAAATGGCGTTCGTACAGTTTTGACGCCCCATGCTGCTACATATGATGATATGAACCCTCTCTCCACCTCTGATGCCAAATAAAGCTGAAGACATGAATTCAACCTTCAGCTGTTTAAAGTAAAAACTTACTCTACCATGTCATTCTGAAACATGGTAGAGGGGATACTATATTCAAAAGAACATAGTATCCCCTCATGATCTCTGAAAAATGTAGGACAGACTACTGCTTCTACATCATACTGTGTTGTTTTCACATACACATGGTCAATTAGTGTACCTTTCTCTGTTGTGGGTTCTGTCACAAGCTGAACATACCCTTTGTCTGTGACAAATTTGGAGATCGTTGATGATTTCAAAATGTCGTCATTGAAATCTCCCATGACAGCAATCGTGTCACTTCTAGCCAACCAAGTAACTTACCTAAGTGTTCTTTGAACAAAGACATGGGATAAGATGGTGGTCTGTAAATTACTGCTATCACTATTTGGTAAGTCACACAGTTGTCCACTAAACATTCTAAATTTGCATCTGGTACTTTTAGAATGTTGTATGTCAAACTGTCTGCACTATACATGCCAACACCACCATGTTGTTGGTCTTGCAAAGCAACTATCATTTGATAGACAACTATCAAATGAATAACCATTGAGTTTGACAGATTCTAAGGAGTAAGTAGGAGAGAGCCAGGTTTCTGTAACAGCAATACAGTTAGGCTTCAAATGCTTTGTACATATCATCAAAAATACAGTAAAACTGTGTGTGCCGACATTGTGTCCTGTCCTACTTTCACTGAGATACTGTGGCATGCACTGAATTGCTTGCTAAATGTTGTATTTACAATAGATGGCCTCATCTTTAAAGTCACAAATTATTAACCCAGATAAATTTGTAACACGGCTTAATGCTTGTGACGGCCCCAGGGCCTCTGCTGGGGGGTGTGTGTGTGTGTGTGTGTGTGTCGTGGTGTCTGTCTTTCTTTCAGTGTCCCTGGTTTCGAGAGTGAGGCCATCAAGGAAATTGGAGGCAGCTGGCCACTGCCTTCGCCCTATAAGACTCGCCCCATCCTGAGGGAGAGCTGGCTTCTTCCCACCTGACGTGCTGCACAGAGTGTTGGCAGCAATATTGCAGTAGTTGAACTGGTGGCACATTTTGCCTACTGGCATTCATTATGAGAATGTTTATTTTTGTTGCACATTTGAAATGTCCTGGCCTTTTGCAGTAAATATATTTTTAAGTGACACCACAGCTCTATCAACCGTAGTTCCTTGTACCTTATGAACTGTACAAGCCCAAGCCAGTTTCAGTGGAAATTGCCGCTGCAATCCACCTTTGCTAGTGACCCTATCCTCTTCTGGAACAATAGGTGTAGAGGTCGGTAAAGTGTCAAGGCATATGCAGATTGTTTCCTCCTCTGGCTTCCCTTTTACTGGAGGTAACTGGAAAAAAAATCTCCAACCGCTATTACACTTACATTACCGAACGGGGAAAAATCCCCACTTTGATTTGCTGTGATATCCCATCCGATTATGATCTACCATGGATATTTCATCAACAATTAAAATTTGCAGATTACTATATTGGACATGCAAACTATTTAATTTTTCCTCACCTAAAGGTGTGTATGGTAATTTGATATTCGTGCCAATGCTAAATGTTGAATGGATTGTTGAACAATGTAAATTGTATGCTGCAATGCCAGTCAGAGCAGTTAACAATACAGTAATTTCTTCAGGGTGGTGACACAATGTTGACAGTAATTTCTTCAGGGTGGCGACACAATGTTGACAGTAACCTTGTTGCTTCATATTGTAGCGCTCAAATTAAATGACTTTTTCCTGTGCCTGCACCACTCGTTATAAACCCATGAAATGGACACAGTTGTCTAATCTCATACAATATAGACATTTGGGTTTCATTGAGTGACCTAATTCATTTTAACCCTTCACCTTATGGTTATTAGTCTTCTCCAAATGAGTAACTTTATGATGACTAACTGAAAGATCTGGAATACTTTCTATGTGCTTCTCATCTACATTTTTAGTTTTCTTTGCACTCTTGTTGACATTCTAGAAGCTCCAATTCTTGTTCTGGGCACAGCTCACACCACGCATCTTCTAAAATGCCATTGTTATCAACAGACTCTTGCACACTATCCAATTCCTCTGCATCTATTTCAAACAAACTTCTGTTTTTGTCAACTACTGATTTCACTGACTGTCTTGATCAGTCATTAAATCCAACATGACCAGTGATGTTAAACTCTTCAAATGATCTACAAGTTGCTGGTTTCAACTCTTCGTCAACACGATATGGCAAAAACAACTGCAAAGTACTATGATAAAAATTTTCTGGACATTTAGTCTTAGAAAAGCGAGCATAACTGCAGGTTGTGTTTGCGTTCTTTTAATTACAAAACCTAAATTATTCTTTAGCTCAATCCTATTCTTTGACTGCCGACCTCTAGACAAAACTCGATATTGTGATGCAAACGTTGCCAAACACATATCATTAAAATCAACGTCATTTGGCCGACACCTATAACGGTTGACCAAACTAGTCATCCACATGTCGTCTGTGGTGAGACTTTTGGAGTGTGCCTTTTGCTTTAACACACTTAATGGCAAACTTATTTTTACTGCACTGTCTGTCCCCTGTTGGCACAAACTGAACCTTCCGCGAACATTCCTTGAGGCACATTTGTCAATCTATACACAGCCTCTTGAGCACAAACATCTCTGTTGTGTAAGTAAACACTCCCAGATTTTTTCATTGCATCCTTTGCGTCGCCATTAACCTGTTTGGATGCTTCTCTATGTGCGTTGCCTAACAATAATCCCATCTCCTTTTCTGCCTTTGAAATATAGGAAATAATATACACAACGCAAGCATGGGCATTAACAACATACTGAATGTCCATGTTGGCATTCCAGCATTTTAACAATGGCCGACTGTATTGATTAATCCAGACTTCATCAATCTCTCTTCTTAGTACTACATGTGCATTTCTGCAAATACATCTGTATGCAGCATCAAAGAGAGTTTGATCTATCCCTAAACTATCAAACAATTGCTCCACACTACCAAAACTAGCAGTCTCATCTGACTGAGCCAATTTAACTGCGTGCATAATCTTTCTTGCCCGTTCCTTCTTCACTTTATCAGCTAAACTCGGTGCTTGCTTTGCACATCCACAAGGTGGGATTGAATTAAGTGTCGAAATACTTTTATCATCTACATTACATTTATTTTTACATTCCTCATCTGTGCTATGACATATAAATGTGCGAGTGGATGCTGGTCTGGGAAAGTTAAACCGACAAACTGTTTTTTTTCTTACATGTTTTTGAATGTCTTTTAGAATGTTGTACAGATGTCACAATGTCCCTTAAGGGGTCAACGTCTGATGGCAATTCACACGTCACATTTATCAATGAATTGACTTACTTCTTCATCTGTGTTTTTGTCAAGTTGAGGTGGATTTGACCAACGCAAATCTGCAGGAAAAAACAAAAACAAAACCATGTAGGGACACCAAGCTGACGGCCACAAGCTAAGAGGTCACGCTGTGCTCCCTGCCAAAAAGATGGGGTACTTCTAATAGGTTTAAGAAAACGGAACCCATCATCAAACTGCAAGATTCCTCATCTTTTAACACATTACCATGAATTCTTTCAGTTGTAAAACCTGCTTTCCCTTTTCTTAACTCTATAGAAACACTCAACACTACTTGTTGCACCTCTGACAAATACTGTGCATAAAAAATGTATTCTACATTTTGAGTTAACCTATAGTCTGCATTTTAAAAGTCTTAGGTTTAAATAACGAGATAATGTTAACCGTTGCTACCTATCATTATAAGTCTTACATCCATGTGGAAATAATACAGGAAAGCTCTTGGCTTCGTTAGAAATATCTGATAGTAATTGTACAGGACTATTTCCTTCTGCTGGAGCCAGGTGCAATGTACTATCAAAATACTGATCCAACACTTCCTGACCAATAACGACAGGCATCAGACATGTGTCCTGAAACATGCAATGCTTTTGCCCATCATGTAACCGTTCATCTTCAGCAGTGTCTGTAGAAGTTTCGTTACTTTCTGCATTTGAATCGGTCTCATTTTCTAAAACATCATCGTCCTCTTCCCTACAGAACTCAGTCAGCCAAGCTTCATTAAATTCTACATCTTCATAATGAATATTTGTATTTTTCAAATACTGCAATGCCTGTCTAATGTGCATAGTATCAACAAATTTATACTCATAATGACCTTTATATGTTAACTTACGCTTTAATTTTACACGCAACAGAGACCCTTCCATTTCTGAACAGGGAAGCAAATTACTAGTTTGAACGATATTGGCTGGAACACAGGTTACCGGTCCATGTACTCCGTTTTGACCTCCTTTGGGTAATGCCAACATCTTCATAAAAGGTATATGCAAAGCTATCAAATGCTGTTCTAAGCTATTCAAACAAGCCAGTTCTCTTGGAATGGGATGTACTGCCATATTGTTCAGTACACATTCAGGTGGCATTACCCCTCTCTTAATTTTAGAGTGAAAGGTGTGACATATCCACAGCTGCCCTCTACCCATATCCTGGAATTTACACGGTACTTCACAATCATTATCACATCTGTGTAAATACTTATTTGTAATACATTTCTTCGCTACTAAACCTATGTCTTTACGCTTACCATAATCCTCTTTTTTACAATGTAATACCTGATGTCTAAACAACAATCTGTTGCAGACACAACAAACAAAATCTGGCCCATTTTCTACTTTACTCAAAAACTGCTCCATAATTAAATCAAACTGCTCTCTCTTTTCTTTCCTTTCTTGCCTCTTCAATTTAATACCTGCTTTCAGACATTTCTTGTACTCTGGATTTTCATGATACTTTCTTTTATACATGTCTTTTACATTATATCTATGCAACACATTTTGTTTATATTTCATTCTGCTGAATGCTCTAACATTCTCTCTATGTAAACCATTTTCACGATATCTCTTCAAACCAGTTTCCTTTATTTTCTGTTGGTACAAAATATTTTCATGATATTTCTTTAATACGTTTTCCTTTACTTTCTCCTTGTGCAACACCTTTATATTTACTTTGACAAAAAGCCTTTTGTCTGTTTATGCAATACAATTCATGCTGACTACTTCCAATTACCCTGTGTTTGTAGTCTGCGTCATTACAATACCTTATTTTAAGAGCAGCTTTTACTTTCTCTCGATAATCTACATCAGTATACTTTTTTACAGAAGCAGCCCCAATCTTTTGCTTGTAAGTCATGTTATCCTTATAATGCATTTTCATTCGGATTTTTTTTCTCCTTTTTATAATATTTCGAATGCCTACTCGTTAGACTGCAGATGGTTGCACCACTTTGTGCATTCTCATTTGAAGTGCCCTTCTCAGTACATTTATCTACACTTCTCCTATGTTTGGTCTCAGATGAATTACCTACTTTGCCCAAATCATAGCAAATCTGCTTATGTACATGTTTGACACAAACCACTGCCTCAGAAATATTATTTTCACAATGTTTCAAGTGTATACCTTCATTTGACAACATTGTACTGTTACTGTATCTGATCCAATTTCCACCACTGTATGTACATATGTCCACTCCAAATGCATTTGCAGTCACCTGAATTTCTATGTTTGTGGCACAATTGCCAACATACTTAATCTTTGTCTTATTAATATAGTCTGATATGGAAGAATATCCCTTTCCCACTACAGTACCTTGCAAAAGTATTGACCCCCCTTGGCGTTTTTCTTTTTTTGTTGCCTTACAACCTGGAATTAAAATTGATTTTTTCGGGGTTTGTATCATTTGATTTACACAACATGCCTACCACTTTGAAGATGCAAAATATGTTTTATTGTGAAACAAACAAAAAATAAGACAAAAAACAGAAAACTTGAGCCTGCATAACTATTCACCCCCCCAAAGTCAATACTTTGTAGAGCCATCTTTTGCAGAAATTACAGCTGCAAGTCTCTTGGGGTATGTATCTATAAGCTTGGCACATCTAGCCACTGGGATTTTTGCCCATTCTTCAAGGCAAAACTGCTCCAGCTCCTTCAAGTTGGATGGGTTCCGCTGGTGTACAGCAATCTTTAAGTCATACCACAGATTCTCAATTGGATTGAGGTCTGGGCTTTGACTAGGCCATTCCAGGACATTTAAATGTTTCCCCTTAAACCACTCGAGTGTTGCTTTAGCAGTATGCTTAGGGTCATTGTCCTGCTGGAAGGTGAACCTCCGTCCCAGTCTCAAATCTCTGGAAGACTGAAACAGGTTTCACTCAAGAAGCTCTGTGGAGTGTACGGCTTAAAGTGGTCCTATGGACAGAAACTCCAATCTCCGCTGTGGAGCTTTGCAGCTCCTTCAGGGTTATCTTTGTTGCCTCTCTGATTAATGCCCTCCTTGCCTGGTCCGTGAGTTTTGGTGGGCGGCCCTCTCTTGCCAGGTTTGTTGTGGTGCCATATTCTTTCCATTTTTTAATAATGGCTTTAATGGTGCTCCGTGGGATGTTCAAAGTTTTGGATATTTTTTTATAACCCAACCCTGATCTGTACTTCTCCACAACTTTGTCCCTGACCTGTTTGGAGAGCTCCTTGGTCTTCATGGTGCCGCTTGCTTGGTGGTGCCCCTTGCTTAGTGGTGTTGTAGACTCTGGGGCCTTTCAGAACAGGTGTATATATATATATATATATATATATATATATATATATATATATATATATATATATATATATATATATATATATATATATATATATATACTGAGATCATGTGACACTTAGATTGCACACAGGTGGACTTTATTTAACCAAATACGTGACTTCTGAAGGTAATTGGTTGCACCAGATCTTATTTAGAGGCTTAATAGCAAAGGGGGTGAATACATATGCACGCACCACTTTTCCGTTATTTATTTTTTAGAAGTTTTTGAAACAAGTTATTTTTTTCATTTCACTTCACCAATTTGGACTATTTTGTGTATGTCCATTACATGAAATCCAAATAAAAATCAATTTTAATTCCAAGTTGTAAGGCAACAAAATAGCAAAAATGCCAAGGGGGGTCAATACTTTTGCAAGGCACTGTATCAAGGCTGCTCAGAGGTCTGTCTCTGAGTCTCTGATATTTATACTTCGGATAACACACAAGTGCGTTTGCACAGAATCATTTGCATAAAGCTACGTGGCATGTCTTGAACTCGCCCCTTCCGCACAAGCAAACGTCATCTAGACGTTTAGTAAGATATACAATCGCCCCTTACAGAAGGACACAGTGACTGCTAAACGAGGAACGTCTGAGGATAACAAGTGTGAAGAGAATTCACACAGGAGCCCCAGACTTCATGGAGCCTTGTATGTTAAATAATAAGAACTGATCATTCTAAAAGTTATTTTTCTAAACGGATAAAGACAACTTCCAAGTCCTCTAATCAACACTTCCAGTTTGTCATCAAGCAGCCAAGTATTTCTTAGCAGAGTGATTGTTGGCACTACCAAGGCACCTTGGTGACATCACTGCTGTACAACTCAGCATAGGGTATGTGTCAGCTAGGTTGGAATTTCATACCGGCTTCTATTACAACTTAGCATCCCAAATGCTGCCTAACCAATCCCTAGATCAGTTAGGCAGCCACACCTGAATTGACAGGATGTGCCAGCGCGGAACAGCCGAGCCAAGGATAACAGGGGTTATAGTTATCTGGATGGGGTACAGATGGCACGGGACTTTTGACACCAGGTGAACGATTGGACTAAGTGTAGGGCAAATGCATGAACTTAGTTGCATCCCATACAGGAAAGTGCCCACTATACATTACAGGGTGATAAGAGGATCAACCCTCGACCCTGAATGTCAGACTTGCCATGAATGCAATCTCTACTTGTAAGTCACGGACCACCAACTGGAGCAAGTGTCTATGTCAGTAAGACAGGAAGAAAAACCTTAAGTCCCCCCAGGCCAATTCTACCAAAAGAGGAGATGGTGGCTATGTGAATTTGGCAAGGAATATTCCCCAGTTTCACTCACTCAATGCACTGCCCATCAAAATCGACCCTACAAGACTTGATAGTTGTGGCATAGAGGACTCTTTGAGACAAAACAGAGCACAATATCATGAGAGCTGCAGGCTGCTGTTCAACAACACAAAGTTAGACAGAGCCAAGAAAAGATCCACCCCAGCATCAAGTAGTGATGACGGTGCTAGAAGCAAGATTCCACAGAAGGTTCAAGAGACATGTCCACAAACAGTGTTTTCTATGTGAGCACAAAGGAGGCGAGTTAAGAGAATCAATGACAATGAAAAGATAAATGAATGTGCAAGAATAATCAGTGACGGGAATCTCCTTGCCAAAGTTAGCAGTGGAGATGTCATAGCACAAGAACTAAAGTATCACCCCGCTTGTTTGGTGGCTCTGTATAACAGAGAGCGAGACTATATGAAGGCTAAAAAGCATGAAAGAGCAATGATCAGACAGGACATGCTTCATCACGAGTCCAATTTCAGCAGCACATTTCAAAATGTTGACCTGGAACAAGCTGTGCCACCATCTCTTCTCCAGTTTGTATGCATGCTAGAACATAGTGCAGACATCAAGTCCCAATTCAAATATGGAGCATCAAAGTTAGACCTTGCTATATCGCAGCTCCTGCAGTTCAACTGCTTTTCAAAGTATAAAGCAGAAGTGCACAGGCATTCCAAGAACCATGAGACATCTTTTGCCATCTATGTTGGCATGTCTGTGTTTGCAAAAACCAGAAAGAGGAAGCTCATTGACATGCTTTATGAGAATGGCCTGAGTATCTCATATGACAGAGTCTTACAGATCTCAGCTCAGTTAGGAGAAGCAGTTGTTGCACAGTAAGTTGAAGATGGAGTTGTCTGTCCACCAGTCTTGAGAAATAACTTATTCACAACTGCAGCAGTGGACAACTGTAATGGGAAAAAAATATATTCTTATATCATGAAATGTTTTAAAAGATGTAAAACTGAAAGGTAAGGTGAGGAACACAAATATTGACATAACACAGCAGTCCTATAGAAGTAGTTAATCAGTTTTAATGAACACAGTGTCTTGTTTCTCAAGGCTGGTCACACACTCCCACTTCAGAAAGAGAAAGTGAAGACACAGTGTCTTCTTTGTCTGTATGGCAAGTTTGAGACGAACCGTAGAACAATCACTGACTCCCAGTTAACGCACCTGGCATGTGTTTAGATAAGAACGCTAGCCAGGGTACGAGAACATCCACTCCCTGTCTATGATTTATCCCAGGGCGTGAACTCATGTGTGCATAAAATGGTTTGGTATCTTGTACGATGTTGAACTTTTCATCACAGACACTGACTGAGGTGGCTGTGGTGCATCTTTCCCTTGCAAGCAAAATAAAATGGAAGGGGACAACTTTGAATCATTTGAAGACTTATTATTTTGTTTGAATTTGTGAACAAAACTCTTCTCCCGATTTATAATTAGAAGTTTTTCCAAAACAACTTGGTGTCAGAAGTGGGATCGTTTGAAGCTCCATCAGGACTCCGAGGACGTCCGGGTAGTGGCCACTTCAGGATCCATCAAAAGAGATTCTGCCCCATACCTCGTCAGACAAAGAGAGAGGGGACCGGCGGCCAAAAGGAGGACTGATTGACTTTACAACGATCCAGACAAAGAAATAATTTCTTCATATTGGGTAAGAAGTTGAAATTCCAAATTTCCAAATTTAATTTTTAGAAGGAGTACGTCTATCAGATGTCACTCTAGAATTACGTAATATAATACAACAGAGATTTAAACCTTGGTGTTTAATATTCTGGTCTTCTTGGATGATAGTTTGTCTTGTTCTACTTTTATGGGTTTTATTTGATTAAGGTTATTACAAATTAACAAAACATGTTTCTGTTCATGACGCCATTATGAATCTTTGCATAGGAAGACAGGAATGATTAATACAGTATAACGATTGTACTCGGATAAAACAAATTTATTTTCGAGATTGTATTTTTCACGCCCTTGACCAAAAGGAAGATAGGAATGAAAATATGATATTTTTCACTAAAAAAGTGTTATATTTTTCACGCCCTTGACCTAAAGGAAGACAGGAATGAAAATATATTTCTTTTTCACGCCCTTGACCGAAAGAAAAAAAGGAAGATAGGAATGAAAATATGATATTTTTTACTAAAAAAGTGTTATATTTTTCACGCCCTTGACCTAAAGGAAGACAGGAATGAAAATATATTTCTTTTTCACGCCCTTGACCGAAAAAAGAGGAAGACAGGAATGAAAATATATTTCTTTTTCATGCCCTTGACCTCAATAATTGGTACTTTGTACTGATTGGTTTTCACTTGGATTTTTCCTAGTAAAGAAATCTGAGACTTACAGTGACGACTGTATTTACTGAATAATAAGTACTTACCACGCCTGAAAGATGGGTGGAAAACAGGATAAATGTAAAGACGAAGGTCCCTCGGGACCCATAGTGGACGTTATGAAACAAAAATATGGAGAAAGTTCCGTGGAACTGTTATCCATGTGGACTAAGGATTTTGGTTTTCCAGAAAATGGGTCTTTCAGTAAAATAAAAATTGCTGAACTAAGGGGTAAATTAAAGAAAAAAGAGAGCGAGATGAAGGAAAAAAAATGGTAAAAGTCAAAGATTTAGAAAAAATAGAGAAAAACAAGAAATGTTTGGTTCAATGGGAAATGGAATGTGAATGTAGGGAAAGAAAATGATTGCAGAAACAGATGACATGTGTAAAGAAAGATGTGACAGAGAAAGAAAAAGATCCGAACACCACACTCAGTCCACATAACCCATTCTCTCCTTCTTTGTATCCGAGTCTAACAGGAGACAGCCACCCGCCCTGTGAAACCTCATGAAAAGAGAAGTAACACACACACACACACACACACACACACACACACACACACACACACACACACACACACACACACACACACACACACACACACACACACACACACACACACACACACACACCGCCGCCTGCAATGAAGAAAAGCTTTCTGCACTAACCGCACAAACATACACTCTCACACAAGAGCAACAGACTGCTCTTACTGACATCATTGCTCACCTTGAACAACAGAACATGCCACAAATACTCAACACGCACACTTATGCTAAATTCTCTGATGACTCATTTAAAGTAATGCCTACCACAGAGGTTGTAATAAATGGTAAAAAAATGATCATTTCTTGTTGATTCTGGGGCTACTCATTCGGTAATACAACAAAAGTATTTTCCAAATCAGAGTATGAGTGGTAGATATGTATATTCACAAGGTGCATCGGGTTTAACTGTAACTGAGAAATTTACTGTTCCCATGACTAGTGTGCACACTGACGTGACTGATCCTGACCCTGACATTAAAGTGAAACATTCATTTTTGTTATCATCTTTCTGCCCAATAAATCTAATGGGGAGAGACTTGATGTGCTCCTTTGGCATCTGTTTGATGTCCACACTTAATGGCTTAAAAGTAGTTAGACGAAGAGTAGTACAACAAATGATGCAATACACTCACGTCAGCTCACTTTATGTCTACCAGTGGAAAATATCCACTATCCAAGCACTGACAATGGCACGTGCTGTAGACACTCGTGTGTCTCCACATGCAGTTCGCATGAATCCTGATCATCTTCACTGCACTTCTTACGTCACACCGGGTCCAGATGACCAATATGCAGATGAATTCTTTGAAGATTTAAATGACAATTTGCATTGTTCTACCTTGTTTTGGTCAACTCACAAATCTGCTGTGTCTGTCTCTCTCTCTCCGATACAGCAGAAAATGTTTTGAGTTAAAGATTCTTACCCACACATCTCGCTGTCCAAAGCACGGACCGATCAATGGAGAGACTTGGGTCCGTTCGTGGCGCAATGTGAACAACTGACAGACTGGGAACCAACTTGTGATCCCAACGTCCTACGTTCACAATCTACAGGGTTTCACAGAAGTGTCTGTGTTATGCTGGCACCTGCACTTCGTTCTGTTTATGTCCTTGAGGAAGAAACTCAGCCAAGTGATGAACATGTTGACACATTTGTAACTGATGTCTCCTCTATTTCTTCTGCCCTTACCTCTGTTCCACAGAAACTCTGGGCATTGCATAAATATGACGTGGGACTCATCAACAACTGTCAACCTGTCGTCATCACTCCGCGCTCTGATTTTCGCCCTCACAAGCACCAATATCCTCTGCGCCAAGAGGCTATTGACGGTATTAAACCAGTTTTTGAGTCACTGCTTAATGCAGGAGTGATTGTTCCATGTCCTGACTCACCGGTAAGAACACCTATTTTTCCTGTTAAAAAGATTCGTGATGCAGGCAAACCAACAGAGTGGAGATTCGTGCAGGACTTGAAAGCAGTAAATGCAGCAGTCCACGCGAGAGCTCCTAATGTTCCTAATCCTTACACCATTCTAGCACAGGTTCCTCCTAAAGCAAAATGGTTTTCTGTTATTGACCTCTCCAATGCTTTTTTCAGTGTCCCAGTGGACAAAGACAGTCAGTTCTGGTTCGCCTTCAACTTCAATGGTAAGCCTTACACTTTCACTCGTCTTTGCCAAGGCTACACTGAATCTCCAACCATCTACAATGAAGCACTCAGGGAAAGCTTAGAGGGCCTCATCCTGTCTCCAGGGTCCGCTCTTCTGCAGTATGTAAACGATTGTCTCATTGCAGCACCAACACAACAACAATGTCAAAAAGATACATTAAAACTATTAAAACATCTGGCAGCAGAAGGCCATAAAGCCAGCCTGTCCAAACTGCAGTTTGTATCTCAAAATGTACATTTTCTTGGTCATGACATTTCCAGTGAGGGGAAAACCCTATCTCCTAAACGCATTGCATCAATAGTGACGCTTCCAAAACCAACAACTAAGAAACAAATGATGTCTTTCTTAGGGATGTGTTCGTATTGTCGTTCGTTCATTCCTAACTACTCTCAAATGGAGCAACCTCTGTCTGAGTTAATTCATGGCAAAAACCTAACTGCGTATGACAAAATCATTTGGACAGAACCAGCCTCTCAGGCCTTCACGAAAATGAAATGCGCGTTACAAACTCCACCTACACTGGGGTTACCAGACCCACACAAACCGTTCACTCAAACAGTCGATGAACGCTCAGGTTGTATGACATCTGTGTTATTACAATTTCATGGTGATAAATTGCGTCCGGTAGCATATTTCTCCGCAAAACTCGATCCTGTCGCTGCAGGCCTGCCACAGTGTCTCTGTGCAGTGGCCGCGGCTGAAAAAGCACTAGCCGCCTCTGGTGATATTGTGGGTTATGCGCCGTTGACCCTTTTAGTCCCTCATTCTGTGTCTTTGGTCCTTCTCGAACAGAAGTCATCACATTTTTCTGCAGCGCGATATTTGCGTTATCACACATGTCTCTTGGACATGCCAAACGTAACTGTTAAACGCTGTACTAATCTTAACCCAGCATCATTACTTCCTATTCCTGGTGATGGTGAGGAGCATAACTGTTTGGCTGAGCTCCAAGCTCAGTGCACTCCTCGACCTGACCTTCTGGACACTCCTCTGACCAACTGTGACCTGGTAATGTATGTTGATGGATCTGCCTCTCGCGATCCACAGACTGGTAATAATCTTGTTGGTTTTGCTGTTGTTTCTGACTCAGCTGTGCTCTGTTCGGGACCTCTTCCATGTCACCTCTCAGCCCAGGCAGCCGAGCTCATCGCACTCACTGAGGCTTGTAAACTCGCTAAGGGTAAAACAGTCACCATTCACACTGACTCTCGCTATGCATTTGGTGTAGTTCATGACTTTGGTGCTCTGTGGAAACACAGACAATTTTTGAAATCAGATGGCAAACCAGTTCTACATCACACACTCATTGCAGAACTGTTGGAATCTATTTTGCTACCAACTGAGATTGCAGTATGTAAATGTGCTGCACACACATCTAACACTGATGACGTTTCAAAAGGAAATGCTCGTGCAGATGCTGCTGCGAAAGCTGCTGCACAGCTTCCTCTTCACATTTCTGATGATGACAAAACCCACTCATTAGTTACAGTCCCTTCTTCTCTTTCAGCCATGCAGTCACTCTCCACACCGGATGAGAGGCGCCTTTGGGCATCGGCTGGCTGCAAGTTCACTGATGGACTGTGGTCTGGACCTGATGGCAAACCTTGTTTGCCTAAACATTTCTTTTCTCATTATGCAAAATTAACACATGGTTTTGACCATGTGTCAAAAGGGGGAATGTTAAGTGCACTTAGTGAGACTTGGTTTACAAAGGGGTTCACAGCATATGCAAAAAAGTTTTGTCAATCCTGTGTAACTTGTGCAACTCACAACATAGGCAGACCTACAGGGGTAACCAGACAAGCTGCACACCCACCACCAACACGTCCGTTTGAACACGTTATGATGGATTTTGTTGAATTATCTTCATCTGAGGGTAAGAAACACTGTCTCGTGATGGTAGACATGTGGTCTAAGTGGGTTGAAGTTTTTCCATCTAGCAAGCAAACAGCTACAACAGTAGCAAAAGCTCTGATTGCTGAAATCATTCCCCGATGGGGTATTCCAACTAAGATATCAAGTGACAATGGTTCTCACTTTGTAAATCAGGCCATAACAGAATTAAGTGCATACGTGGGTATTGACTTAAAAACACACTGTGCATACCATCCAGCCAGTGGTGGCGCTGTAGAAAGAGAAAATGGAACACTCAAGACCAAGTTAGCGAAATGTTGCGCTGATACAGGTCTTCCTTGGACAAAAGCCCTGCCTCTAGTGTTGATGTATATGCGAATGAGAAAACGAACACGCAGCAATCTGAGTCCTTTTGAGATTTTGTTTGGTGCTCCACCACATGTAGGCACCGAAGCACCGAGAGCTCCTCTTCCATCCACCACACTATGCGAACATGAAATGTTAACATATTGTGCACAACTCTCCTCTGCTTTATCTAACATAAGAAAACAGGTGTCTGCAGCCCTTCCACAACCAGCAACAGGACCGCTGCACAAGCTGCAGCCTGGTGATTTCGTGGTGGTCAAGGACTTCAGGAGGAAAAGCTGGAAAGCCAAGCGCTGGCAGGGACCGTTCCAGATCCTACTCGTCACTCACACAGCAGTCAGAGTAGCTGAACGTGCCACTTGGGTGCACGCAACTCACTGCAAAAGGGTTCCGGCCCCTGCTGAGCTTGCACTGGCTCCCACACCCGATTCACACATACCTGCATAACATCAGAGACTCATGTAACAGAGAGACGCGTTCTGTGTTACCTACTGGCAGATAAGGAGTGACAACGGTCACCAACGCGGGTGAAGCAAGTGACCTTCGAGGGAGCCACCCATTCAGCACCACACCCAAAAATACACATATAGTTGCATACACACATTTAGAACCTAAAGAGTGGTAAAACAGTGTCTCTGACAGTTTTGTGGAAACCTCACGGTGTCAACATAAGCAAAACTGATCACACAAACCAGTTGCTCGGGTGAATTCCATACAAACTGGTTGGCTGTTCACTCTCACACGATTTTCTTGTGGCATCTCACATGAAGATGTATTTTAAACCAGATTCTGGAGTAATACTTCTGATGTTATTGAAATGTCCTTGTAATATATTTTTGCAATATTATGTGATTAATGAATAATCTAAAGAGTGGAATGTAATGGGAAAAAAATATATTCTTATATCATGAAATGTTTTAAAAGATGTAAAACTGAAAGGTAAGGTGAGGAACACAAATATTGACATAACACAGCAGTCCTATAGAAGTAGTTAATCAGTTTTAATGAACACAGTGTCTTGTTTCTCAAGGCTGGTCACACACTCCCACTTCAGAAAGAGAAAGTGAAGACACAGTGTCTTCTTTGTCTGTATGGCAAGTTTGAGACGGACCGTAAAACAATCACTGACTCCCAGTTAACGCACCTGGCATGTGTTTAGATAAGAACGATAGCCAGGGTACGAGAACATCCACTCCCTGTCTATGATTTATCCCAGGGCGTGAACTCATGTGTGCATAAAATGGTTTGGTATCTTGTACGATGTTGAACTTTTCATCACAGACACTGACTGAGGTGGCTGTGGTGCATCTTTCACTTGCAAGCAAAATAAAATGGAAGGGGACAACTTTGAATCATTTGAAGACTTATTATTTTCTTTGAATTTGTGAACAAAACTCTTCTCCCGATTTATAATTAGAAGTTTTTCCAAAACACAACATCGACCACAATCCATCTGCAACGACTGCTCAAACATCCTTCTATGGTACTAGTATATCCATTTTCCAACACCCAAGCACTGAAAATGCTGGTGAAGAACGTGAAGTGCCCAAAGTGAAGTCAGATGTGAAGGTGAAGAGAGTTCCGGAGTTACCAGAAGCATTCACCAATGTCCTCCCAGCTTACATTACAACGAATCCCAACCCTCCTCCAGCAGCATACAATTCCCTCCCAGCACCAGAGTCAATCCAGTCACACTTGAAACAAGAATTTGCCTGGTTGGAAGATGTTTACCTCACTGAAGATGTGGATAATGCTGCCTGCATAACATGGTCAGCCCATCATGCAATGCAGAACAGGAGCCATCCATTTGAAGTTAGCATTTCAGCACTGATGCCACTAATGCGAGTCCAGGCTCACTCAGTTGCAACCATCAAGCATGTCCTGGGGAAGGTTTGTGATACAGTGGCTTTCCTTAACCCAGGGCAGACACCTGTTGTTACTGCTGATCAAACGTTGTATGCTCTGGCTAAACAAATCCAATGGCAGTGGCCTGATTATAGAGAGGACAAGTTGGTAATCATGTTTGGTGGACTTCACATAGAGATGGCTGCACTGAGATCACTGGGTTTACCGAGGTGTGGTCATTGCCGCTACGGTACATTAGCAATTCATGGAGCCATAGATGAGAGTTGGGCCAGTGATGAAGATCAGTGCCAGTAGTCCATCCAAGGGATGTCGCTGACTGATGAAACAAAGGTACTACTTCTACCACCACACCCATACACCCCATGTGTCAGTGGTTACTGCTACAAATATCAACAACTTAGAAGTTGTTTTTCTTTAAATCATCAAAATTGTGCAAAATTCAGAAAATGTTTAGTCAGAAGACAAAAAAATTAGCATATTTAGCGCCAGAGTACTTACAAACATAGGAATAGACACCAAGATCATTCAAATCGGGGAAATACAAACTTTGGGAAAATGTCGGGAGGCCCAATTGGTGGCCATCTTGAAAAATAGCCACCATCTTGGATTTTTGAATGGCCAATCGGGCAGATTTGACCAGATACCTCTGGAGAACAACTCCACCAAACTTCATACTTGTATCATAATTTGCACGATTCTTATTAAAAATTGCTTTTACCTGCCCCACTATATGCCTGAGCATTGCTTTCTAATTGCTTAACCTCTGTGATACTTCTGTGTATCACACACAGCATGACTGACTGCTCTAAAAAAACAGTTTCCAACACCAACAATTTTCCCCTTCATACATGGTGCCCCTAACACAGCAACATTTGTAGATACTGAATCTACTTTCTACATTCACACACTACATTCAGCAGTGTGCACAGAGCTTGTGCAACGTCCTTACAAAGGGAATCAAACTGCAATGTTTTACTTGTGACATCACAGACAAATATGATGTCTGAATCAACTGCAGTTCCCGATGAAACCTTACACTTTTCCCCTCTCTGACGTGTTGGCTGAACGGTCTTTTGAGGCAAACTAGAACCAAACTTGGTCGCTGTTTTAGCAGCACTCGTTTTTACCTTCTTCGATTTAGAAGTTCCTGTTGAAACCTTAGGCTTTTCACCTCTCTGACTGTTGGAGCAGCCAAGTGTTGGCTGAACAGTTTTTTGAGGGAAACTAGAACCTAACTCAGTCTCTGTTACAACAGCGACTTTCTGACAAAAGGACAAATGCCTGTTTTCAGCTGGGTCTTTGTGAATGACGTGAACTCCAACAATCTCAAACTGCTTTTGAGATTTCTTAAATATTGTTGCGAATTTACATATGTGATAAAACACATGTTCAAGGCAACTAAAATACACAACACTTCATCCTCCATCATCTACCATCCCAAGTGCATTGCGTGCATGGGAGTCAAACACTGCGTATTGTCCCTGTTGACCATGATGGCACATGTACTGCCATTCAATGTCAGAAAGAATGTGTCATATTCCATGCGCATCTTTTTTAATCCCTTTTTTAGAGTGGTGTGCACACCTGCTTTAATAAACTCTCAACAACTCCAGCAACATGGTCACCGTATGCAAACTCATATTTGTGTCCAAGAATTACGGACTCTTTGGGCAGATCTGGAACACATAGCAGTTTGGACCCGCCACTGATGGAGTTGCTGTCGCGCAAAGAAGAATACAAGTTGTCGCCTGAAACTACTACCTTATCCAGATCTTCGGACTGCCATGAAAACACGCTGTCAGTTGATTTTTTTGCAATGGCGACCAAACTTATTGCCATACACTGACGTCCTCCATGCTCAAATCAAGGGTCTCCCTAATGAAACGATCCCCTGACAGATCTTGCAGGACATTCAACACTGACAGAACTGCTATCGTCAAGCTCAGCTTCAACATCGCTCTCTGTAAGCACTTCTGCTCTCTCCTTGTTAGGATCCTTCACAGAAATGCTACTGATGGCATACCACTTTGCTCCAAAGGACTCCTTCAGATTTCTGATATGAAGCATCAGGTCATGAAGGCCACTGTTTAAGACAGCCACAGGGGTGCCAACCCAGATGCATCATGTGTCCCACAATCAACGAACACTAATGCTGTGTTCACACCAAATGCAGCGTGAAGTATTCGCGCGAGGAGATTACATACAAAGTCTATGCACAGACGTGATGAGACTGGAGTAACGCAAATTTGCGATGGCACGGTGTGTGTGGCACGGCGTGATTGATGCAAATTCGCTTCAGTCGCCAAAACGCCCCAAACGCGTGAGTTGAAATTGTTCAACTGTGAGAGATGAGAGAGAGACACACAGAGAGATAGTGTGTGTGTGTGTGTGTGTGTGTGTGTGTGTGTGTGTGTGTGTGTGTGTGTGTGTGTGTGTGTGTGTGTGTGTGTGTGTGTGTGTATATATAAAAATCAGTAATTAGCTGAATTAAGATCACCTGTGAGCCTGGCAGCCTTTTCATGAGAAAAAGCTGGGAAACACCTGGGAAAGACCTCGGGGTCTTGTTAGACCCCGAGGTCAAGTGAGGGAACAATGGAACGTGAGATTGGCCGGAGAATCGGAGCAGCTGGGGCGGTATTGCAGTCGCTCTACCGCACCGTTGTGACAAAAAGAGCTGAGCCGCAAGGCAAAGCTCTCTATCTACCGGGCGATCTTCCTTCCTACCCTCACCTATGGTCATGTGGACTGGGTCATGACCGAAAGAATTAGATCGAGGGTACAAGCGGCCGAAATGGGTTTCCTCAGGAGGGTGGCTGGCATCTCCCTTAGAGATAGGGTGAGAAGTTCGGTCATCCGTGAGGGACTCGGAGTAGAGCCGCTGCTCCTTGGTGTGGAAAGGAGCCAGTTGAGGTGGTTCGGGCATCTGGTAAGGATGCCACCTGGGCGCCTCCCTAGGGAGGTGTTCCAGGCACGACCAGCTGGGAGGAGACCCCAAGGGAGGCCCAGGACCAGGTGGAGGGACTATATCTCCAAACTGGCCTGGGAGCGCCTCGGGATCCCCCAGTCAGAGCTGGCTGATGTGGCCCGGGAAAGGGAAGTTTGGGGTCCCCTGCTGGAGCTGTTGCCCCCACGACCCGATCCCGGATAAGAGGTTGAAGATGAAATGAGATGAGACATTTTACAATGACAGTAATACAAAGTCAATAAACAACATGATTTTACTAAGCTACTATTCATTATTGTGTTGTGTTCTGAACCCGTCATTGAATTACAGATAAGAACATTTAATCACATTTTAATTTCCAGCTGCTCATATGAATTCAGTTTCAATTGTGTTTGTGTAGCAGTCAGGTACACTAGCACTATTATTAAAACAAATCACTGATATTGTAAAACATGTGCTCAGAGGTTGAAAAACACTGACCTAATACATCAACACCCCAACAGTTTAGGACTTGTAATGCATGGTTGAAGAGCTTGTGTGAATACACCAGGTGTAACATCAAGTTATGGGTGAGAGACCTTTGTGCAATCCCCACCGTGATTTTTTTTTATATATATATATATATATATATATATATATATAGTCCCATTAAAAGACAAGGACTATTTAGTTCGCCTGCATACACAACCTGAGAAACTTTTAATGCGAAAAACCACAAAATGTGTCTGAGAAAGCTCTCAGAGCTAGCTACTTAGTAGCTAGCCTAGCGTAATAGCTACCTAGCTTAGTAGCTAAACAGTCACTTGAAAAAAGGTGGTGGGGGGGGGGGGGGGTGTGGTTCTGCAATGTGACAGCTAGTCGTCAATGATATCATGAGTGTTCCAGAATAGTGACATCATCCATTTTGGAACCCTCACCAGTATAGGACTCAGCTTCACAGATCAGTGACTTTGATCAGTCACTTTGACACAGAGCCTGGACGGAGAAACACCTCAGTGGAAGTTTGCAACCAACAGACTGCCGCCATCTGGATGTTCACACTCTACAAGACTCTGCCTGCTGGTAAATCATATTTTAAATTCATACAGGACCTTTAAATACAAGTAATGGTTATTTTTGATTGTCATCTCCTTGATTCTCCTGTGTCTCCACTCTTAGGGTGGGAAGAGTTGCAGCTCACACAGTTTAGGAGGTCCGACACCTGACGGAGCAGAAGAGGAGATCCTGGAGCCTCAGACAGAAGACAGTGAGGGGAAGGAGGACAAAGCAACCGCTCCACTGGCTACAACAGGGAGCATGAGATAAGATGTGTTGTTACCTACACACACACACACACACACACACACACACACACACACACACACACACACACACATATAATTAAGACTTTCTGTTTCATAATTATGACTTTTAATGTCAAAATTATGACTTTTTATGTCAGAATTATGACTTTTTATCTCATAATTATTACTTTTTATCCCATTAAGACAGTATGTCTCACTTTTTATGTCAAAATTATGACTTTGTATCTCATAATTGATTTTTTTATCTCATAATTATGACTTTTTATGTCAAAATTATGACTTTTATCCCTTTAAGACTTTCTGTCTCATAGTTATTACTTTTTCTGTCTCATAGTTATGACTTTTTATCTCATAATTATGACTTTATCTCATAATTATGACTTTTTATGTCAAAATAATTACTTTTTATCTAATAATTTTTACTTGTTATGTCAAAATTATGTCAGAATTATGACTTTTATCTCATTAAGACTTTCTGTCTGATAGTTATGACTTTTTTATGTCAAAATGATGACTTTTTTATGTCAAAATTGACTTTTTGTCAGAATTATGACTTTTTATGTTAATATAATGACTTTATCTCATAATTATGACTTTTTATTTAAAAATTGACTTTTTATGTCAAAATAATGACTTTTTTTCTAATCATTTTTACTTTTTATGTCAGAATTATGACTTTTATCCCATTAAGACTTTCTGTCTCATAGTTATGACTTTTTATGTCAAAATTATGACTTGTATCCCATTAAGACTTTCTGCCTCCTAGTTATGACTTTTTATGTCAAAATTATGCCTTTTATCCCATTAAGACTTTCTGTCTCATAGTTATGACTTTTTATGTCAAAATTATGACTTTTATCCCATTAAGACTTTCTGTCTCATAGTTATGACTTTTTATGTCAAAATTATGACTTGTATCCCATTAAGACTTTCTGTCTCATAGTTATGACTTTTTATGTCAAAATTATGACTTGTATCCCATTAAGACTTTCTGTCTCATAGGTATGACTTCCTATGTCAAAATTATGACTTGTATCCCATTAAGACTTTCTGACTCATAGTTATGACTTCTTATGTCAAAATTATGATTTTTATTAATCTAATGATTATGACTTTTATCCCATTAAGACTTTCTGTCTCATAGTTATGACTTTTTATGTCAAAATTATGACTTTTATCCCCTTAAGACTTTCTGTCTCATAGTTATGACTTCTTATGTCGAAATTATGACTTTTAATCTAATAATTTTGACTTTTTATGTCAGAATCATGACTTGTATCCCTTAAGACTTTCTGTCTCATAGTTATGACTTTTTATGTCAAAATTATGACTAGTATCCCATTAAGACTTTCTGACTCATAGTTATGACTTCTTATGTCAAAATTATGACTTGTATCCCATTAAGACTTTCTGTCTCATAGGTATGACTTCCTATGTCAAAATTATGACTTGTATCCCATTAAGACTTTCTGTCTCATAGTTATGACTTTTTATGTCAAAATTATGACTTGTATCCCATTAAGACTTTCTGTCTCATAGTTATGACTTTTTATGTCAAAATTATGACTTGTATCCCATTAAGACTTTCTGACTCATAGTTATGACTTCTTATGTCAAAATTATGATTTTTATTAATCTAATGATTATGACTTTTATCCCATTAAGACTTTCTGCCTCATAGTTATGACTTCCTATGTCAAAATTATGACTTGTATCCCATTAAGACTTTCTGTCTCATAGTTATGACTTTTTATGTCAAAATTATGACTTTTATCCCCTTAAGACTTTCTGTCTCATAGTTATGACTTCTTATGTCGAAATTATGACTTTTAATCTAATAATTTTGACTTTTTTTGTCAGAATTATGACTTTTTATCTCATAATTGACTTTTTATGTCAAAATTATGACTTTTTATCTAATAATTTTGACTTTTTATGTCAGAATCATGACTTCTATCCCATTAAGACTTTCTGTCTCATAGTTATGACTTTTTATGTCAAAATTATGACTTGTCTCCCATTAAGACTTTGTCTCATAGTTATGACTTTTTATGTCAAAATTATGACTTTTATCCCATTAAGACTTTCTGTCTCATACATAAGACTTTTTATGTCAAAATTAGAACTATTTTATGTCAAAATTGACGTTATGTCAAAATAATGACTTTTTATCTAATAATTTTGACTTTTTATGTCAAAATTATGACTTTTATCTCATTAAGACTTTCTGTCTCATAGTTATGACTTTTTATGTCAAAATTATGCCTTTTATCCCATTAAGACTTTCTGTCTCATAGTTATGACTTTTTATGTCAAAATTATGACTTGTATCCCATTAAGACTTTCTGTCTCATACTTATGACTTTTTATGTCAAAATTATGACTTGTATCCCATTAAGACTTTCTGTCTCATAGTTATGACTTCTTATGTTAAAATTATGACTTTTATTAATCTAATGATTATGACTTTTATCCCATTAAGACTTTCTGTCTCATACTTATGACTTTTATGTCAAAATTATGACTTGTATCCCATTAAGACTTTCTCACTCATAGTTATGACTTTTTATGTCAAAATTATGACTTTTATCCCATTAAGATTTTCTGTCTCATACTTATGACTTTTTATGTCAAAATTATGACTTGTATCCCATTAATACTTTCTGTCTCATAGTTATGACTTTTTATGTCAAAATTATGACTTTTATCCCATTAAGACTTTCTGTCTCATACTTAAGACTTTTTATGTCAAAATTATGACTTTTTTATGTCAAAATTGACTTAATGTCAAAATAATGACTTTTTATCTTATAATTTTGACTTTTTATGTCAAAATTATGAGTTGTATCCCATTAAGACTTTCTGTCTCATAGTTATGACTGTTTGTCAAAATTATGACTTGTATCCCATTAATACTTTCTGTCTCATAGTTATGACTTTTTATGTCAAAATTATGACTTTTATCCCATTAAGACTTTCTGTCTCATAGTTATGACTGTTTGTCAAAATTATGACTTGTATCCCATTAAGACTTTCTGTCTCATAGTTATGACTTTTTATGTCAAAATTATGACTTGTATCCCATTAAGACTTTCTGTCTCATAGTTATGACTGTTTGTCAAAATTATGACTTGTATCCCATTAAGACTTTCTGTCTCATAGTTATGACTTTGTATGTCAAAATTATGACTTGTATCCCATGAAGACTTTCTGTCTCATAGTTATGACTTTTTATGTCAAAATTATGACTTGTATCCCATTAAGACTTTCTGCCTCATAGTTATGACTTCTTATGTCAAAATTATGATTTTAATTCTAATAATTTTGACTTTTTATGTCAGAATTATGACTTTTTATTTCATAATTCACTTTTTATGTCAAAATTATGACTTTTATCCCATTAAGACTTTCTGTCTCATAGTTATGACTTTTTATGTCAGAATTATGACTTTAATTCTAATAATTTTGACTTTTTATGTCAGAATTATGACTTTTTATTTCATAATTCACTTTTTATGTCAAAATTATGACTTGTATCCCATTAAGACTTTCTGTCTCATAGTTATGACTTTTTATGTCAAAATTATGACTAGTATCCCATTAAGACTTTCTGACTCATAGTTATGACTTCTTATGTCAAAATTATGACTTGTATCCCATTAAGACTTTGTCTCATAGGTATGACTTCCTATGTCAAAATTATGACTTTTATCCCATTAAGACTTTCTGTCTCATACTTATGACTTTTTATGTCAAAATTATGACTTGTATCCCAATAAGACTTTCTGTCTCATAGTTATGACTTTTTATGTCAAAATTATGACTTGTATCCCATTAAGACTTTCTGTCTCATAGTTATGACTTTTTATGTCAAAATTATGACTTGTATCCCATTAAGACTTTCTGCCTCATAGTTATGACTTCTTATGTCAAAATTATGACTTTTATCCCATTAAGACTTTCTGTCTCATAGTTATGACTTTTTATGTCAAAATTATGACGTATCCCATTAAGACCTTCTGTCTCATAGTTATGACTGTTTGTCAAAATTATGACTTGTATCCCATTAAGACTTTCTGTCTCATAGTTATGACTTTTTATGTCAAAATTATGACTTGTATCCCATTAAGACTTTCTGTCTCATAGTTATGACTGTTTGTCAAAATTATGACTTGTATCCCATTAAGACTTTCTGTCTCATAGTTATGACTTTTTATGTCAAAATTATGACTTTTATCCCATTAAGACTTTCTGTCTCATACTTATGACTTTTATGTCAAAATTATGACTTGTATCCCATTAAGACTTTCTCACTCATAGTTATGACTTTTTATGTCAAAATTATGACTTTTATCCCATTAAGACTTTCTGTCTCATACTTATGACTTTTTATGTCAAAATTATGACTTGTAACCCATTAATACTTTCTGTCTCATAGTTATGACTTTTTATGTCAAAATTATGACTTTTATCCCATTAAGACTTTCTGTCTCATACTTAAGACTTTTTATGTCAAAATTATGACTTTTTTATGTCAAAATTGACTTAATGTCAAAATAATGACTTTTTATCTTATAATTTTGACTTTTTATGTCAAAATTATGAGTTGTATCCCATTAAGACTTTCTGTCTCATAGTTATGACTGTTTGTCAAAATTATGACTTGTATCCCATTAATACTTTCTGTCTCATAGTTATGACTTTTTATGTCAAAATTATGACTTTTATCCCATTAAGACTTTCTGTCTCATAGTTATGACTGTTTGTCAAAATTATGACTTGTATCCCATTAAGACTTTCTGTCTCATAGTTATGACTTTTTATGTCAAAATTATGACTTGTATCCCATTAAGACTTTCTGTCTCATAGTTATGACTGTTTGTCAAAATTATGACTTGTATCCCATTAAGACTTTCTGTCTCATAGTTATGACTTTGTATGTCAAAATTATGACTTGTATCCCATGAAGACTTTCTGTCTCATAGTTATGACTTTTTATGTCAAAATTATGACTTGTATCCCATTAAGACTTTCTGCCTCATAGTTATGACTTCTTATGTCAAAATTATGATTTTAATTCTATTAATTTTGACTTTTTGTCAGAATTATGACTTTTTATTTCATAATTCACTTTTTATGTCAAAATTATGACTTTTATCCCATTAAGACTTTCTGTCTCATAGTTATGACTTTTTATGTCAGAATTATGACTTTAATTCTAATAATTTTGACTTTTTATGTCAGAATTATGACTTTTTATTTCATAATTCACTTTTTATGTCAAAATTATGACTTTTAATCTAATAATTTTGACTTTTTATGTCAAAATTATGTCCGAATTATGACTTTTATCCCATTAAGACTTTCTGTCTCATAGTTATGACTGTTTGTCAAAATTATGACTTGTATCCCATTAAGACTTTCTGTCTCATAGTTATGACTTTGTATGTCAAAATTATGACTTGTATCCCATTAAGACTTTCTGTCTCATAGTTATGACTTTTTATGTCAAAATTATGACTTGTATCCCATTAAGACTTTCTGCCTCATAGTTATGACTTCTTATGTCAAAATTATGACTTTAATTCTAATAATTTTGACTTTTTATGTCAGAATTATGACTTTTTATTTCATAATTCACTTTTTATGTCAAAATTATGACTTTTAATCTAATAATTTTGACTTTTTATGTCAAAATTATGTCCGAATTATGACTTTTATCCCATTAAGACTTTCTGTCTCATAGTTATGACTTTTTATTTCATAATTCACTTTTTATGTAAAAATTATAACTTTTATCCCATTAAGACTTTCTGTCTCATAGTTATGACTTTTTATGTCAAAATTATGACTTGTATCCCATTAAGACTTTCTGTCTCATAGTTATGACTGTTTGTCAAATTATGACTTGTATCCCATTAAGACTTTCTGTCTCATAGTTATGACTTTGTATGTCAAAATTATGACTTGTATCCCATTAAGACTTTCTGTCTCATAGTTATGACTTTTTATGTCAAAATTATGACTTGTATCCCATTAAGACTTTCTGCCTCATAGTTATGACTTCTTATGTCAAAATTATGACTTTAATTCTAATAATTTTGACTTTTTATGTCAGAATTATGACTTTTTATTTCATAATTCACTTTTTATGTCAAAATTATGACTTTTAATCTAATAATTTTGACTTTTTATGTCAAAATTATGTCCGAATTATGACTTTTATCCCATTAAGACTTTCTGTCTCATAGTTATGACTTTTTATTTCATAATTCACTTTTTATGTCAAAATTATGACTTTTATCCCATTAAGACTTTCTGTCTCATAGTTATGACTGTTTGTCAAAATTATGACTTGTATCCCATTAAGACTTTCTGTCTCATAGTTATGACTTTTTATGTCAAAATTATGACTTGTATCCCATTAAGACTTTCTGTCTCATAGTTATGACTGTTTGTCAAATTATGACTTGTATCCCATTAAGACTTTCTGCCTCATAGTTATGACTTCTTATGTCAAAATTATGACTTTAATTCTAATAATTTTGACTTTTTATGTCAGAATTATGACTTTTTATTTCATAATTCACTTTTTATGTCAAAATTATGACTTTTATCCCATTAAGACTTTCTGTCTCATAGTTATGACTTTTTATGTCAAAATTATGACTTTTAATCTAATAATTTTGACTTTTTATGTCAAAATTATGTCCGAATTATGACTTTTATCCCATTAAGACTTTCTGTCTCATAGTTATGACTTTTTATTTCATAATTCACTTTTTATGTCAAAATTATGACTTTTATCCCATTAAGACTTTCTGTCTCATAGTTATGACTGTTTGTCAAAATTATGACTTGTATCCCATTAAGACTTTCTGTCTCTTAGTTATGACTTTTTATGTCAAAATTATGACTTGTATCCCATTAAGACTTTCTGTCTCATAGTTATGACTGTTTGTCAAAATTATGACTTGTATCCCATTAAGACTTTCTGTCTCATAGTTATGACTTTGTATGTCAAAATTATGACTTGTATCCCATTAAGACTTTCTGCCTCATAGTTATGACTTCTTATGTCAGAATTATGACTTTAATTCTAATAATTTTGACTTTTTATGTCAGAATTATGACTTTTTATTTCATAATTCACTTTTTATGTCAAAATTATGACTTTTAATCTAATAATTTTGACTTTTTATGTCAAAATTATGTCCGAATTATGACTTTTATCCCATTAAGACTTTCTGTCTCATAGTTATGACTTTTTATTTCATAATTCACTTTTTATGTCAAAATTATGACTTTTATCCCATTAAGACTTTCTGTCTCATAGTTATGACTGTTTGTCAAAATTATGACTTGTATCCCATTAAGACTTTCTGTCTCATAGTTATGACTTTTTATGTCAAAATTATGACTTGTATCCCATTAAGACTTTCTGTCTCATAGTTATGACTGTTTGTCAAATTATGACTTGTATCCCATTAAGACTTTCTGCCTCATAGTTATGACTTCTTATGTCAAAATTATGACTTTAATTCTAATAATTTTGACTTTTTATGTCAGAATTATGACTTTTTATTTCATAATTCACTTTTTATGTCAAAATTATGACTTTTATCCCATTAAGACTTTCTGTCTCATAGTTATGACTTTTTATGTCAAAATTATGACTTTTAATCTAATAATTTTGACTTTTTATGTCAAAATTATGTCCGAATTATGACTTTTATCCCATTAAGACTTTCTGTCTCATAGTTATGACTTTTTATTTCATAATTCACTTTTTATGTCAAAATTATGACTTTTATCCCATTAAGACTTTCTGTCTCATAGTTATGACTGTTTGTCAAAATTATGACTTGTATCCCATTAAGACTTTCTGTCTCTTAGTTATGACTTTTTATGTCAAAATTATGACTTGTATCCCATTAAGACTTTCTGTCTCATAGTTATGACTGTTTGTCAAAATTATGACTTGTATCCCATTAAGACTTTCTGTCTCATAGTTATGACTTTGTATGTCAAAATTATGACTTGTATCCCATTAAGACTTTCTGCCTCATAGTTATGACTTCTTATGTCAGAATTATGACTTTAATTCTAATAATTTTGACTTTTTATGTCAGAATTATGACTTTTTATTTCATAATTCACTTTTTATGTCAAAATTATGACTTTTATGCCATTAAGACTTTCTGTCTCATAGTTATGACTTTTTATGTCAAAATTATGACTTTTAATTTAATAATTTTGACTTATGTCAAAATTATGTCCGAATTATGACTTTTATCCCATTAACACTTTCTGTCTCATAGTTATGACTTTTTATTTCATAATTCACTTTTTATGTCAAAATTATGACTTTTATCCCATTAAGACTTTCTGTCTCATAGTTATGACTTTGTATGTCAAAATTATGACTTGTATCCCATTAAGACTTTCTGTCTCATAGTTATGACTTTTTATGTCAAAATTATGACTTGTATCCCATTAAGACTTTCTGCCTCATAGTTATGACTTCTTATGTCAAAATTATGATTTTAATTCTAATAATTTTGACTTTTTATGTCAGAATTATGACTTTTTATTTCATAATTCACTTTTTATGTCAAAATTATGACTTTTATCCCATTAAGACTTTCTGTCTCATAGTTATGACTTTTTATGTCAGAATTATGACTTTAATTCTAATAATTTTGACTTTTTATGTCAGAATTATGACTTTTTATTTCATAATTCACTTTTTATGTCAAAATTATGACTTTTATGCCATTAAGACTTTCTGTCTCATAGTTATGACTTTTTATGTCAAAATTATGACTTTTAATCTAATAATTTTGACTTTTTATGTCAAAATTATGTCCGAATTAAGACTTTTATCCCATTAAGACTTTCTGTCTCATAGTTATGACTTTTTATTTCATAATTCACTTTTTATGTCAAAATTATGACTTTTATCCCATTAAGACTTTCTGTCTCATAGTTATGACTGTTTGTCAAAATTATGACTTGTATCCCATTAAGACTTTCTGTCTCATAGTTATGACTTTTTATGTCAAAATTATGACTTGTATCCCATTAAGACTTTCTGTCTCATAGTTATGACCGTTTGTCAAAATTATGACTTGTATCCCATTAAGACTTTCTGTCTCATAGTTATGACTTTGTATGTCAAAATTATGACTTGTATCCCATTAAGACTTTCTGTCTCATAGTTATGACTTTTTATGTCAAAATTATGACTTTTAATCTAATAATTTTGACTTTTTATGTCAAAATTATGTCCGAATTATGACTTTTATCCCATTAAGACTTTCTGTCTCATAGTTATGACTTTTTATTTCATAATTCACTTTTTATGTCAAAATTATGACTTTTATCCCATTAAGACTTTCTGTCTCATAGTTATGACTGTTTGTCAAAATTATGACTTGTATCCCATTAAGACTTTCTGTCTCTTAGTTATGACTTTTTATGTCAAAATTATGACTTGTATCCCATTAAGACTTTCTGTCTCATAGTTATGACTGTTTGTCAAAATTATGACTTGTATCCCATTAAGACTTTCTGTCTCATAGTTATGACTTTGTATGTCAAAATTATGACTTGTATCCCATTAAGACTTTCTGCCTCATAGTTATGACTTCTTATGTCAGAATTATGACTTTAATTCTAATAATTTTGACTTTTTATGTCAGAATTATGACTTTTTATTTCATAATTCACTTTTTATGTCAAAATTATGACTTTTATGCCATTAAGACTTTCTGTCTCATAGTTATGACTTTTTATGTCAAAATTATGACTTTTAATTTAATAATTTTGACTTATGTCAAAATTATGTCCGAATTATGACTTTTATCCCATTAACACTTTCTGTCTCATAGTTATGACTTTTTATTTCATAATTCACTTTTTATGTCAAAATTATGACTTTTATCCCATTAAGACTTTCTGTCTCATAGTTATGACTTTGTATGTCAAAATTATGACTTGTATCCCATTAAGACTTTCTGTCTCATAGTTATGACTTTTTATGTCAAAATTATGACTTGTATCCCATTAAGACTTTCTGCCTCATAGTTATGACTTCTTATGTCAAAATTATGATTTTAATTCTAATAATTTTGACTTTTTATGTCAGAATTATGACTTTTTATTTCATAATTCACTTTTTATGTCAAAATTATGACTTTTATCCCATTAAGACTTTCTGTCTCATAGTTATGACTTTTTATGTCAGAATTATGACTTTAATTCTAATAATTTTGACTTTTTATGTCAGAATTATGACTTTTTATTTCATAATTCACTTTTTATGTCAAAATTATGACTTTTATGCCATTAAGACTTTCTGTCTCATAGTTATGACTTTTTATGTCAAAATTATGACTTTTAATCTAATAATTTTGACTTTTTATGTCAAAATTATGTCCGAATTAAGACTTTTATCCCATTAAGACTTTCTGTCTCATAGTTATGACTTTTTATTTCATAATTCACTTTTTATGTCAAAATTATGACTTTTATCCCATTAAGACTTTCTGTCTCATAGTTATGACTGTTTGTCAAAATTATGACTTGTATCCCATTAAGACTTTCTGTCTCATAGTTATGACTTTTTATGTCAAAATTATGACTTGTATCCCATTAAGACTTTCTGTCTCATAGTTATGACCGTTTGTCAAAATTATGACTTGTATCCCATTAAGACTTTCTGTCTCATAGTTATGACTTTGTATGTCAAAATTATGACTTGTATCCCATTAAGACTTTCTGTCTCATAGTTATGACTTTTTATGTCAAAATTATGACTTGTATCCCATTAAGACTTACTGTCTCATACTTAAGACTTTTTATGTCAAAATTATGACTTTTTTATGTCAAAATTGACTTAATGTCAAAATAATGACTTTTTATCTTATAATTTTGACTTTTTATGTCAAAATTATGAGTTGTATCCCATTAAGACTTTCTGTCTCATAGTTATGACTTTTTATGTCAAATATATGACTTTTATCCCATTAAGACTTTCTGTCTCATACTTAAGACTTTTTATGTCAAAATTATGACTTTTTTATGTCAAAATTGACTTAATGTCAAAATAATGAATTTTTATCTTATAATTTTGACTTTTTATGTCAAAATTATGACTTGTATCCCATTAAGACTTTCTGTCTCATAGTTATGACTGTTTGTCAAAATTATGACTTGTATCCCATTAAGACTTTCTGTCTCATAGTTATGACTTTTTATGTCAAAATTATGACTTGTATCCCATTAAGACTTTCTGTCTCATAGTTATGACTGCTTGTCAAAATTATGACTTGTATCCCATTAAGACTTTCTGTCTCATAGTTATGACTGCTTGTCAAAATTATGACTTGTATCCCATTAAGACTTTCTGTCTCATAGTTATGACTTTTTATGTCAAAATTATGACTTGTATCCCATTAAGACTTTCTGTCTCATAGTTATGACTGCTTGTCAAAATTATGACTTGTATCCCATTAAGACTTTCTGTCTCATAGTTATGACTTTTATGTCAAAATTATGACTTGTATCGCATTAAGACTTTCTGTCTCATAGTTATGACTTTTTATGTCAAAATTATGACTTGTATCCCATTAAGACTTTCTGTCTCATAGTTATGACTTTTTATGTCAAAATTATGTCCGAATTATGACTTTTATCCCATTAAGTCTTTGTGTCTCAAAATTATGACTTTTTATCTCATAATTGACTTTTTATGTCAAAATTATGACTTTTATCCCATTAAGACTTACTGTTTCATACTTAAGACTTTTTACGTCAAAATTATGACTTTTTTATGTCAAAATTGACTTAATGTCAAAATAATGACTTTTTATCTTATAATTTTGACTTTTTATGTCAAAATTATGAGTTGTATCCCATTAAGACTTTCTGTCTCATAGTTATGACTGTTTGTCAAAATTATGACTTGCATCCCATTAAGACTTTCTGTCTCATAGTTATGACTTTTTATGTCAAAATTATGACTTTTATCCCATTAAGACTTTCTGTCTCATACTTATGACTTTTTATGTCAAAATTATGACTTGTATCCCATTAAGACTTTCTGTCTCATAGTTATGACTTTTTATGTCAAAATTATGACTTGTATCCCATTAAGACTTTCTGTCTCATAGTTATGACTTTTTATGTCAAAATTATGACTTTTATCCCATTAAGACTTTCTGTCTCATACTTAAGACTTTTTATGTCAAAATTATGACTTTTTTATGTCAAAATTGACTTAATGTCAAAATAATGACTTTTTATCTTATAATTTTGACTTTTTATGTCAAAATTATGAGTTGTATCCCATTAAGACTTTCTGTCTCATAGTTATGACTGTTTGTCAAAATTATGACTTGTATCCCATTAAGACTTTCTGTCTCATACTTAAGACTTTTTATGTCAAAATTGACTTAATGTCAAAATAATGAATTTTTATCTTATAATTTTGACTTTTTATGTCAAAATTATGAGTTGTATCCCATTAAGACTTTCTGTCTCAGTTATGACTGTTTGTCAAAATTATGACTTGTATCCCATTAAGACTTTCTGTCTCATAGTTATGACTTTTTATGTCAAAATTATGACTTTTATCCCATTAAGACTTTCTGCCTCATAGTTATGACTTCCTATGTCAAAATTATGACTTTTATCCCATTAAGACTTTCTGTCTCATAGTTATGACTTTTTATGTCAAAATTATGACTTGTATCCCATTAAGACTTTCTGTCTCATAGTTATGACTGCTTGTCAAAATTATGACTTGTATCCCATTAAGACTTTCTGTCTCATAGTTATGACTTTTTATGTCAAAATTATGACTTGTATCCCATTAAGACTTTCTGTCTCATAGTTATGACTTATGTCAAAATTATGACTTGTAGCCCATTAAAACTTTCTGCCTCATAGTTATGACTTCTTATGTCAAAATTATGACTTTAATTCTAATAATTTTGACTTTTTATGTCAGAATTATGACTTTTTATTTCATAATCCACTTTTTATGTCAAAATTATGACTTTTATCCCATTAAGACTTTCTGTCTCATAGTTATGACTTTTTATGTCAGAATTATGACTTTAATTCTAATAATTTTGACTTTTTGTCAGAATTATGACTTTTTATTTCATAATTCACTTTTTATGTCAAAATTATGACTTTTATCCCATTAAGACTTTCTGTCTCATACTTATGACTTTTTATGTCAAAATTATGACTTGTATCCCATTAAGACTTTCTGTCTCATAGTTATGACTTTTTATGTCAAAATTATGACTTGTATCCCATTAAGACTTTCTGTCTCATAGTTATGACTTTTTATGTCAAAATTATGACTTTTATCCCATTAAGACTTTCTGTCTCATACTTAAGACTTTTTATGTCAAAATTATGACTTTTTTATGTCAAAATTGACTTAATGTCAAAATAATGACTTTTTATCTTATAATTTTGACTTTTTATGTCAAAATTATGAGTTGTATCCCATTAAGACTTTCTGTCTCATAGTTATGACTGTTTGTCAAAATTATGACTTGTATCCCATTAAGACTTTCTGTCTCATAGTTATGACTTTTTATGTCAAAATTATGACTTTTATCCCATTAAGACTTTCTGCCTCATAGTTATGACTTCCTATGTCAAAATTATGACTTTTATCCCATTAAGACTTTCTGTCTCATAGTTATGACTTTTTATGTCAAAATTATGACTTGTATCCCATTAAGACTTTCTGTCTCATAGTTATGACTGCTTGTCAAAATTATGACTTGTATCCCATTAAGACTTTCTGTCTCATAGTTATGACTTCTTATGTCAAAATTATGACTTTAATTCTAATAATTTTGACTTTTTATGTCAGAATTATGACTTTTTATTTCATAATTCACTTTTTATGTCAAAATTATGACTTTTATCCCATTAAGACTTTCTGTCTCATAGTTATGACTTTTTATGTCAAAATTATGACTTTTAATCTAATAATTTTGACTTTTTATGTCAAAATTATGTCCGAATTATGACTTTTATCCCATTAAGTCTTTGTGTCTCAAAATTATGACTTTTTATCTCATAATTGACTTTTATGTCAAAATAATTACTTTTTATCTAATAATTTTGACTTTTCTTGTCAAAATAGTCAGAATTATGACTTTTATCCCATTAAGACTTTCTGTCTCATATCTATGACTTCTTATATCAAAATTATGACTTTTTATCTCATAATTGACTTTTTATGTCAAAATAATTACTTTTTATCTAATAATTTTGACTTTTTATGTCACAATTATGACTTTTTATCTCATATTTGACATTTTATGTCAAAATAAATTACTTTTTATCTAATAATTTTGACTTTTCTTGTCAAAATAGTCAGAATTATGACTTTTATCCCATTAAGACTTTCTGTCTCATATCTATGACTTCTTATATCAAAATTATGACTTTTTATCTCATAATTTCCGCTTTCTCAACATTCATTCTTCAACATGAAGATGAGAGATGAGGAAGGTGCATGTATAGTGGGGCAGATAGTAGAAATATCGTGCAAATTATGATACAAGCATGACATTTGGTGGAGTTGTTCTACAGAGGTATCTGGTCAAATCTGCTCGATTGGCCATTCAAAAATCCAAGATGGCGGCCATTTTATCAAGATGGGCGCCAATTGGGACTCTCAAAATTTATATATATATTCTTCAACTGCCTTTCTTTATTTCCTCATTCCTTGGTATACTTCACCTAGCTTCCTCTCCCATCCATCCTTCCTCTTTTATTTTTCTTTCCCTACCTCTTCACTCATCTCCTTGTCTTCCTTCCCTCTTTACTCCCTCCTCTCCCTCCTTCACACTTCCTCATTGTTCCTCTGTGACCTATCTATCTTCACTCTTTCATCTTCTTAGGACACACTGAGCTCCCCTCTCGTCTTCTCTATCTCCTTGTCTCATGTCTCATTAATTCCCATTTCTAACTTTGCTTTTTCCCCGGAGTCTTTGTGCTTTCTCTCCTCACAGGTTTCCATGGTTCCTGGTTATACCTGGACCATGGTCCTTCCTCCCGCCATGTCCCTACTGACACCCACTGGTAATATCATTTTTATTATTACTCGCATTACTATTTCTATTACCGATTAACGCACAGTACTGACTTTGCTTCTTCACCAGAGTGTTTGTGCTTTCTCGCCTCACAGGTTTCCGTGGATCCTGGTTACACCTGGACCGACCTTCTGCCGTGGTTCTGTCATATACATTGAATGTGTTGTAACTGTTGTGTTGTTCATTCTGTACACGTGACATCTATTGCACTTCTGTCCATCCTGGGAGAGGGATCCCTCCTCTGTTGCTCTCCCACAGGTTTCTCCCTCTGTTCTCCCCGTTAAAGGGGTTTTTGGGGGAGTTTTTCCTGTTCCGATGTGAGGGTCCAGGACAGAGGATGTCGCATGTGTACAGATTGTGAAGCCCTGTGAGGCTGATTTGTGATTTTGTGCTATACAAAATAAATATAATTGAATTGAATCTTTTATCCCTGAATCATTTTCATCTCCACACCCTCTCTCTCTTTCTCTTCCATCCACAACCATCTCCTTCTTGGTTCCTTCCTTTTCACCCCACATTTCCTCCCCTTAATCCTTCTTCCAGTCCCCCCATATCTTTCATAGATGGGAGATTTAGGGCCTATGTCGTCCTGTCTTTCATCTTCACTGAAAACAAGAGAATTGTTAATCAACTTAAAATAATTACTTCAATTGCAAACACAAATTAAAAAACGTTTTAACTTTATTCATATCATTAAAATATCACAGTCTCTTCACATTTCTTCCTTTACACACACTCTCCCACCCTTATGAGGACATGTTAAATCAAAGTAAAAGCCAAGTACTACCCATGTATATGTACAACAATAACACGGAGTAACTAAAACTTTCTGGCTGGATCACATGCTGTCTCCTCTCGGTGGATCCGGCTCAGGAGTCGTGAACTGGAAGGTGAAACAAACAGGGACACCGGTCAGGACGGGTCCCATTGCGATCGGCAGGGGTGTGGCTGTAGAGAATTGTAGAGGTGTTGGTGTGATGATGTGTAGAGGAAAGGGTGGAGTGACACCCTGGGGAAATCTTAGAGATGCGGTGACTGTGGTGACTTCTGGTTGACTTGTGCCACCAACGGCTATGATTGAATCCGTTTCTGTACGCCCCGGGTGGAGTGAGCCCTTTGAATCTGGTGGAATGTGCACCATGTCAGCGTTAATCGAGTCCTGTGAAGGATCAGAATCGGGCATGTCCTGAGAAACATCCGTGCCCAGTGCAGTGTGTGAAGGATCATCTGGCATGAGCTGTAAAGGGTCTGTGTCAGCGGAGGTCTGGGGATCCTCGGGGTCTGGCAGAGCTGAAGTATTGAGCGTGGCTGCAGAAGGCCCTTCGTCTGCAGAGGGAAGCTGGGGATCAGTCTCCTCCATAGCATTCGGCACATCTGTCTCTGTAGACACTGACGGCAGCAGCTCCTGTGAAGGCCCACCGTGAGCGTCGATCTCCTCTGATGAATTTACTCATCGGACTCTGATGACTTGGATGAATCCTCGCCCTCACTTACACAGATCTGTAAATAAACTAGAAAATGCATTTCCTGCTAAAAATGCGTTGGAATGCTGAAAGCTGAAATTAATTGCAAAAACATTGCTGAAAATACAGAAATGAGAGACAACCTGTCTGAAAAATGTTGAAGCCCGAAAGCATTTAAACTGCACTGCTGAAAACCCTTCTAGTTGAAACGTCTAACTATGGTGTCTGTAGCTGAAAGTATGAGAAAGAAGAAGGCTTTGAAAGTTGAAGAAGTTTAACAGGATTTGAAGATTTTCTCCATAGATATCCCTTTGAAAAAAACTTGCAAAAAGCTTAATATTTCAAAAAGTTTAAAGATTACAAATATGAAGTCATATCACCCCTCTCCTGAAAGAGCTGAACATTTTGATATTGGAACGGATTCTGTGGCTTAAAAAATGTCAGCAGTAGTGATATTTGTAGTAGTAGAAGTTGTAGTTATAGTAGAAGTATTGTTAGTAGTAGAAGTATTAGTAGCATTAGAATAAGTACTAGTAGTAGCAGCAGTGACATTTGTTGTAGTAGGATGCCAACTTCCCGTTTTTGTCACAGTTCAGCTCCACACTCTCCTCACTCTACCTGTCAGCCACTCCCTCCTCATCAGTCTAACTCCCTTCACCTGTCTCTGATCACTAATCAAGCCACTATATAGACTCCTGCCTCCCAGACACACTAGATTGTTCTTCGCTTTCGTTTCAGTACGTATTACGAACTGAACAATACGTTTGAATAATACTATTGCATTTGGAAAATGCAGAAGCTTAAATTGTGGGAAATATAATGTTTTTTCGGTGGAGCCACTGCGCTCAACCTGGCAACCCACCCAACGTAACAGACAACGTGCTGTCTGACACGCCCACCATGGAAGAACAACATTGTACCCTGGTGAGGCACGTGTGTTCTGGGAGGCATGCTATGCTAAACTAGCTTAGCAGGAAAACCAACAGCAGCACACACGCTGAAAACTATCCTCGCTGCCTGTCTTGGCCAGGTCTCCCTTGAAAAATAGATTTTTAATCTCAATGGGAATCTCCTGGTTAAATAAAGGTTTAAAACAAGGCTAAGGCTATGGCCACACAATCCCCATTTCTCCAGACCATAATTCCTGCTTTGTAAAAGAAAACAATATCCCAAACAAAGAACCAAATGTCCGAACCCTAACTCCTACAGGTTATTTGTTTTGTGTAAAAATTAAGCTCAACACTTATACTAACTGCAGAGTGCAGATACATAAATATGTGCATGGCTGATGCTTCGTCATTAACGGACAATGCATATAGTCAAAATTGATGTAATTCACACAATGACAAGAACAAACTCGCATGAACCAGTCACTTATATTTATATGACAACAAAGCATGACAAATCAATCCAGCAACATTGTGGTGCTAAATAACGCATTCCGCTGCACACTGAAGAGCACGGGCCATACAAATATTATTCACATTAGAGGGAACAATATTTACCATATCATAAAAAAAAAAAATATATATATATATATATATATATATATATATATATATATATAATACTGCAGATGTAAACTGCTGCTGTTCACTTAAAGACAAAACTTCACTTAAAGACAAAGTCCATCCTCATTTCTTTGATTACAAAGAGTTTAATGATGCGGTTGTACAGAACATCGGTGCGGAGGACCTTGGTTCCAGTAAGAGGTCCTCCTGCGAATGTGTTCGTTGAGTTGTTGATCAACTCGGGTTGAAAAAGTTTTCAAAGGCACCGTAGCTTGTAAGTGTCCTAC
Organism: Cebidichthys violaceus; assembly: GCF_023349555.1. NCBI lineage: Eukaryota > Metazoa > Chordata > Actinopteri > Perciformes > Stichaeidae > Cebidichthys > Cebidichthys violaceus. The sequence goes on along the minus strand of NW_027176318.1, from coordinate 3,275,669 downwards.
ATTACATTACAGTTATTTAGCAGACGCTTTTATCCAAAGCGACTTACAATAAGTGCATTCAACATTGGTAATCAAAAGAACTACTAGTCACCAGAAGTCATAAGTACATTTCCTTTTCCAAACAAGCATCTAAGAGCATGAAGCAGAGCATAACTCGGAGCCAAAGTACAGTACAGAAACAAAGAAAAACAGTTGTCCTGACATCAGTGGGAAGTTCATTCCATCAGTGGGAAGTTCATGTCGTGCTATGGTGTCTTATTGCTGCCTTGGTTAGCAAATCCAGCGTAGCTCCAAATACCCAGATGCTGAGTCGCAAATACAACTCATTCCCAGCCATAAAATGTGCAACGCTTCTCCGACGCCGTTTGCCAGGAATACCGTTCAGTTGCTGGACTGAAAGTGACGCACAAATTCTTTTCCTGGCTGGGTCAGGGCTGATGTCCAGCTTTTCTTGAAATGTTCCTCTCGAGAAATACGTTTTTCCTCCTTCAGCCATTGTTAGAAAAGCTAGGTAAAAAAAATTATATTAAATCAAGCGAAATGCAAAAAATGTCATGCCAATGTCATAACTTCATACATATCTTTCAACTTGAACTCTCACTATTAATACTAAGTTCTGCTTCAGCTTCACAACAGTCACGCTAGCCCACTGACCAATCACAGCGCACGTTAATGCTGAGCTGCACTTTAATGCTGACGTCAATGAATACACCCAACACATCAAACTAAAGATCTGATTGGTTGAAGACTATGACAATCAACAATATCGTCCCCAAATTTGGCTTAAACGCCTATCGAAGGCATACCCAAAATAAATTGAAAGCTGTTCTTAAACCATTTGGAGTACATTTTGGTCTCTTTTGAAAGGTAACACTCTGAAGCTTTTCTCAACAGTTTTCCCCAACAGTCAGAATCACTGGAAGTGCTACGGGTATTGAGTAATAGAAGTTTGAACACACTGAAATAGAAGGTTTTTATTTCCACCTGAATATTTGTTTGCAAACAGATGCCTGCAGATGACTATAGCTGGGACTTATTAGCTAGAAAACACAATGGGGCCACAGCATAAAGCCTTACCTGGTCCAAGTTCAAATTTGATAACAATACCACTGAAAATGAATATTTTACACGTTTTTTTTAGAGTATGTCTAGGCGTTTTCCAAAAAAGGCCATTTGGAGACTCCAAAGGACCCTTTGTAACCATGGTCACATACCTAGGTTAAAAAGGCTACTATTCTTGAACGCTTGAACGTACAGTCATCATTTTGGGCTCTAATGAAAGATGACACTGAGAGGTATCCTATCCCATATCCAGATTCACTATCATTATTACCGACACAGAGTAACTGAAGCATAAACACATAGTGATTTATTTTATTTTTTTTCCCTAATTGAAACTAAACTTTGCGCATATAAAAGAGTCAAAACAAGTGCTATGGTGGAAAAACAGTTTATATAAAAGTAACACACGACAAACTATTTACAAAAAATGTACAATTATTGTTTACAGGTTGTAGGCAACATGCCAGTTATTGTAGCAGTCACGACCGGGGACAAAGCACAAAGGCACATCGCAGGAGGAGCACTTCATTGGTGTCTTTGCATGGCAAAGTCTGCACTTCAGACGACCAGCGGTGCTGTTCCCACTGATGTGCACTGGTCTGTGATGTGCTCCGATTGGAGCAGGAGATAGTACAGGTCTGGCTGTGGAGGGAGACCCCACCTCTGCCAGCTCCTCGGCGAGGGTCTCTCTGAATGCCTTCTGGTGCATAGGTACCTCTCCTTTACCCTTTGCAATGTCTTTGTGAAGGAGGAAGGCGTTCACAATCGCGATGTCCATGAAATGATAAAAGAACGTCTTATACCACTTCTGGGTCTTGTGGAGGACTTTATAGTACCCTATCAGGACGTCAGAGAGGTCCACTACACCCATGGACTGGTTGTACTACGTCACCGCTGGTGGAACTGGGATGTCCTTCAATGCCCACTGCCCATCTGCACCTTTTACCCTCCTTTGCACTGTGTCCTCCGCATGGGCCGTGTGGAGTGTTGAACACATGAAGACACCACTGTTTCCATGGGACTTTCCCTTGTAGACAAAAAAGTCCCATGTATAGCCGTTAATTGAGTTCACCAGAACGAAAAGTTTATATCCCCAGCGAACAGGCTTATTTTTCATGTACTGTTTGAGTCCAATGCGGGCTTTGGAAGCAACCATTTGCTCATCGATGGCAATTTCCTGGCTAGGGTGATATTTCCTTTTGCAAGCTTCCCTGATCTCCTCGTAGAGTGGCTTTATTTTACAGAGTAGATCGAAGGCTGCTGTGCCTCTCTTTTGCTCGTTAGCAGCATCCACCACCGAGCTACTGAGGTGAAGGGACTGGCAGACGTTGAGGAAATTCTTACCAGTCATTACCTGTCTCGGGAACGGCAAGCTGTACAGTTTACCCCCTCGCCAGTAATCAGTAAATGCAGAGCATTTCAGTACCCCCATGTAGACGATCAAGAACATGAATGAAAACATGTCCTGCAATGTCACATCAATCCACAGGTTGGAGGGTGTTGAGTGGAGAGTCGAGCCAAAGTCGTTTGTGTTTTGAATTAGCCTGTAAAATAGAGTTTGTAGTTTGAAGGTCGGCTGAGGTGGTTTTATGTCTGGATCGTCAATATCATTCTATCTCTCTTCAGATGTGCTGGTTGACAACCCGGCTTGACTCCTGCTACTGCTGTTGCCATTATTACTTCCTAAAGTCTCAAAACGCACACTTGTCTATTGCACAGTTACGCACGGGGAACTGGCTGCAGACTCTCGCTGTTACGCAGTAACTTCTCGTTTGAGCATTAAATCTTCCCACTGAAGCTATATATCGATGTTTTCCTAATTTCATTGGCTATATGAAGCGTCAGTCATCCGAACGATCGGTTGCAATTGGCTCAAGCACTACACTAAAGAAGAGGGGCAGGCACTTTCCTTCCACGCGACTCTCGTTGGCTATTGGAGGCTCTGGAGAGAACATGCAAGGTCCTAATAGGTCAAATTTAAGTATCAATCAAACCGTCAGAATGCAGCCATCATTTTGAGACCAAATGACTGGCAAAATTTTCATGAGAACTGAAGTTAAGTTTGTAAATACATGAATAATTGTGAAATGATGCAACAGCAGTCTGTGGGTATTTATGGACGTAATAATGTGTTTTGGACTAAATATTTTAATGGATTGGATCCTCTGGACCTTTAGCAATCTAATAAGACCATTTTTGTTGGAATACTTTCAATAAGTGGAATACTATGAAGCTTCATCGGTGAGTTGCCTCAATTTTGCAATCGTTTGTTGGTTGGTGGTCTGACAAAGGCGTTGATTGTCCCTGCTGTTGTGATTGTATCTTGAAATGGTTTGGATAAATCGAATCGCAAGAATCTTAGCTTTCCAACAATATGTCGTATCAGTACCTACCTATACATAGCAGTTGTGTACATGTACAGTAAACACGCCGACAGCCCGTGGTAACAGGTTAAACTGCAAAGGATTCCTATTGCACTCGAAAATCACCGATATTAATGTTTAAAACAAAATTAACAACCTTACAACATCATACGTTTGTTAAAATGGTCGGTTAAATTACGTGACGTTCGTAGCTTACAAGCTAGCTGACTAGCTAACTAACTTTACGAGCAGCTTCTCTATTACCGGGAGCTTATAACATCACGTTTGTTAAAATGATCGGTTAAGTTTCGTGACGTTCGTAGCTGACAAGCTAACTAACATTACCGGCAGCTTCTCTATAAGCTGATGTTATATAGCTTATAACTAGTGCTGGGCAACAATTACAACTTTTAATTGCGATTAATCACATGATTTTTTTTTGCGATTAATAGCATTGTAATGCGCAAAGTTCAATAATGAATTCAAAAGTAGTGTAGTAGTAGTAGTAATTTTAAAAGTCCTGCTATATGAACAAAAGTAATAACATTTGGTTTGCAAACACTTTAAACTAATTAGGTGCAGTAATCCCTTTACACAGTAGCAGTTAAAATACAGTTATGATTCTGATAGTAGATATTCAGCCGGTGTTCACAACTTTATTTTCATGTGTGTAATAGATGCAATTTGAAATATACACCTTGAAAACTGCAAACTTATCTACGTCATGTTTTTATGTTAGTTAAATTCTCAGTAATGATAACTAAATGATATGCTTATTATACATATTCCAAAAAAAAACACTTTAAAAACATAGAAAAAGTTATTTAAATGAATCATTTATTTTTTACTTTTTTTTGTATTTTGGTCACATGCAACGCTGAGTACCGTGTAATATGTGTGGTATTTGTTATAAATGTACGTTGGTACATAGAGGGTGAACAAGCTGTACTTAGAGGGACTTAAGACCCAGGGGAATGAAGGTGAAAGAAACAGGAACAGACGGAAGAGACACCACACAAATGGCTATTCACCTCTCCCTGCTTGGTGAACAGCTGTTCACCACTGGCTGCCTGGTGTTAAGGTTTAACCAATGCATCTGTTGTTGTAGTTACGGCAGCTGTTGCAAATTGTCGCATTCGGCTGAAGGTCACCAGTTAACAGGGTCCCTGGTTAAACCGTAACATCGGTTCTTGTGTTAAAAATGTCCGCTTAATAATAATAATAATAATAAAAACACTACGTTGTCACGCGATAAAATTATTGTCGCCGTTAATTAATTAATGCGTTAACGCGTTAATATCGCGTTAACTTACCCAGCACTACTTATAACATCACATTTGTTAATAGTAGAAACGTTAGCTGACAAAAGCTAACTAACATTAGCTGCAGCTCGTCTGCCTGCAAACGACCGTAGTTAGCCTTGATAAGTAACTTCACTTTCTAACCTCAGAGGTTGACTAATATCTTACTGAGATTGTGACGATTTATACTTCATATTATGTACTTAAACGGACCAACAGGAGCTCAGGTAGACAGGTTGTGAACCTGAAATATCACTTTAAGTCCGGTAATGTTACAAACGTTAAAGAAGATTAACTACAAGATTAAACTGAACTTGAGTAGTTTGCTAATTGTGTTTAGTGGTGTGAAGCAAACTAACTACATTTTGTTTTGTTACAAGGAGCCAGGAGCAAACGGCTCACTTTATTAAGCTGAGGGGGGAGAACGATGGCCTTGTCACTGGGGCCAAACATTCAGCAAGTGTGCTTGGAAGTAAGACATTTAGTCCATTTGTATTATCTCCATTTGACCATCCTTTAAAATAGCATATATATATATATATATATATATATACACACACACACACACACACACACACACACACACACACACACACACACACAGTTGTGGTCAAAAGTTTACATACACTTGTAAAGAACATAATGTCATGGCTCTCTTGAGTTTCCAGTTATTTCTACAACTCTGATTTTTCTCTGATAGAGTGATTGGAACAGATACTTCTTTGTCACAAAAAACATTCATGAAGTTTGGTTCTTTCATGACTTTATTATGGGTTAACAGAAAAAGTGACAAAATCTGCTGGGTCAAAAATATACATACAGCAACATGAATTGGCAATTTTGGTGACTTAGAAAGTTGTGTCAATGAAATGAGCTTCATAGCATGGCCTCTTAACTTCTTGTGAGTGATTATGAGTGACTACAGCTGGTGACTTCTCTGAGGCCATTTAAATAGGGCTCATTGGATACAAACGCCCACAAACGCTACAATGGGGAAAGTCAAAGGAGCTCAGCATGGATCTGAAAAAGCGAATCATTGACTTGAACAAGTCAGGAAAGTCACTTGGAGCCATTTCAAAGCAGCTGCAGGTCCCAAGAGCAACAGTGCAAACAATTGTTTGTAAGTATAAAGTGCATGGCACTGTTTTGTCACTGCCACGATCAGGAAGAAAACGCAAGCTATCACCTGCTGCTGAGAGAAAATTGGTCAGGAGGGTGAAGAGTCAACCGAGAACCACCAAAAAGCAGATCTGCCAAGAATTAGAAGCTGCTGGAACACAGGTGTCAGTGTCCACAGTCAAGCGTGTTTTGCATCTCCATGGACTGAGAGGCTGCCGTTGTTGAAGAAAATCATCATATAACTTAGAATTAAACTAAAGCCATGGCCTGATTCTGATATCTCAATCCAGTTGAATAAACAAATGTTTCTTAGAAAGTATGAGTCCCAGCGACCTGAAAGTGATAGGTCGTGGCGACCGGGAACTCCCAAACATTTCCCAGGTCAATGAGCAGAACATCATGTCAACTTGTTTGGGTACAATGTCCTCGAAAGAACATGACCAAACTAGGTGTTAGGCAAGGCCCCGTATTAGAAATCAGGGATGCTTTGTTTATGTGATTCGGCCGACTGATCTGATTGGTGGAAGGTGACTTAAGGGGGGTGAATTAGACTATAAGTGTAAGCTGTAATAACTGATACGTTGGATTTTTGTTGAATGTTGCCGTGTGCTCATTAAAACTTCCCGCTGGTTGCTACTCCAAGAACTCCGTCTCTTCTCTTCATTTTTGCTTCTAAATAATGGCGCCCAACGTGTGTTCGAGTCGAGGCCGAGGCATCTCCACTTCTTCAGCCAACCGACAATCACGCTAGAGGCCACATATCAGGTAGGAGATTTTATATCTCATTCTTTACTTTTGTATAGCGTGATTCTCGCTTGTGTGATAGAGTGGGGGTGTCTGGGGTCCCCTCAACGGAATCCACGCTCTTTAGCGGAGGAGGAGAGCGGACAATTGGTGTTAGCGGATAAAAAGAACAAAACAAAAATGTGTTAAAGTGATTCAATTTGATCTCCAGCTGAAAAAAGAGAGCTCTCTGGATCGAAGGCGTGTGCGGCACTGTGTTGGCCGAATGCCTGGTTATGTGGATAAGCTAAAACTCGGACCGGTCCGTGAATCTCTCAAGCTCAAGAGATTGTTTTTTGTGTGATTTATATGTGGGCTTATGATAAAGCAATTTCTGTAAAAAAGGGTGAAAAAACTCCAGGTGGGAGTGCGATAAGTAGGTCCTAATAGCTAACTCTTGAGCTCAAGAGAAGTGAACAAGGACTGGCATAGATTTAAATATGTTGAACTAGATTACAGGGAATCTGTTAAGAGTGGTTTCTGTCTAAGGCAGGAAACTACGCTGACAAGAGACTCAGCAGTTTTGTGCAGAAATCTAATGAGCAGGAAAAGCAATATCTAACTAATAGACAATAAATTATAATACAGTTTTGAAACTTGTATTTGGTACACGGCCGTGAATGACTGCAATCATACTGACATTACTGACAAAGTAACCATAAAGGAGAGACTGATAAAGGGAAGAGACAAAACTCCCTATAAAAAACCCTGTGTAAAAATTGATGAGCCTCTGGTGGAAAAGTATTCAGGAGAAAGAAAGAGGACATTTGTAACTGTGTGACAAGCAGCCCCAACAATAATTCAATAAAAATCTCTCTTTAACAAAGACTTGAGTACAAGCAATTAAAGTTTACACATAATCATAATCTGAGACTATAAAAGAAATAAAAAACTGACTGACAAACTGACACTGCGGACTGTTACACCCAGGTGGCTTTGCATGAATATGAGCTTTTGGCTGGATTTAGGCATGTTTTTCCTGTGATAACGCTTTTGCAAATGTTCAATCAAGCCTCTGTGAAATCCCTCATGACAAACATTAATCATTGTATAAGTGCGTAGCAACTAAGTGAGTTGTGGTATTAGCAGTTCTTTGTGTATTGATTAATTTTTTGCAGTACAAATATAATCCTCAGCAGTACGGAAGTTCAAAGCTTTCAAACATTGCAGTTAGAAGTGATACTAAAACGGTATAAAGTTAGCAGTATCAGTGTCACAGTGCAGTTGTATGATATAAGACAATTTGTCCTTTTTTCTCTGTGTCTAAGTAAAGGGTGATTGAGTGGTGAACTGTGGTTCGTCTGACATTGACTTTTTGTCAGATATTCCAGAGAATGATATTCAGTATAATTAATTTGATAGATTTGAGTACTGCGTTAAAAAAGTTAAATTGTGTTGGTTGTGTCCATCTTTGAGTATTCTATCTGTATAACTTCGGAGACATATTAGGCAATAGCCCTCCCTTTCATACTCTGTGGTGGCAGGACGCCCAGATGTGTGCGCGTAAACTCAACTTAGTAGCCGGTATAAACTCTTGGCTACCTCCCTAGTGTATGATTGGCTGTACGCCCAGATGTTGGGGCCTTACAGAGAGGAGTAGAGTTGTCATACATACAGACATTGATCATACATAGTTCCTAAACAATTAGAGGAAGAGCAGCGACAGTTGATGGAAAGGGGTTGTGGAGATTACAGGAAGGATTGTTGGTGGCAATTAGTGCATTGCTGACGATTCTCATTTCAGAATCGCACAGTGAAGAATCACTGTGCGAGGGGGGAAGTACTGAAAATGTTAAAGAGACAATATAATATTATAAAAGCAATCCAATTATTTATCAGAATAAACAGCAGAATTGTAACTTGTAAAACCCGGGATTAGACGAGTGATCTGAACTCCGTTGGACGACAGAAGCGCGCAAAAAATAGCTGATTCCTTCCAGAAGGTGAGAGCCATAGGAATGGCCAGAGGGGGGAGTTGTGACAATTTATCATGTTCTGTTAGATATCTTCTATCGCAGACGAGGCCGTCCGAACTCATCCAATGTAACAACGACCAGTACTCCAACCTTAAGAACCGTAAGAGCCCAGATGGTGGCTCAGCCGTTCTGGAGGAGAGCCACAGACCATGAATCAGATGAGTACGGTGCAACCACACGTATTCTAACCCATGCTAGACCAGGACCTATGCCAGCATTGCCATTTGGGTTCACACCAGCCTATCCAGTGTTCAGACAGATGCACGCTAATGCATCTCGAAAGAGACAAGTTCACACCATGTGGAAATGGGAAGCTAGCACACAGCTGACGTTGAGGTCAGAATAAGCCGACTGTAGAATCAAAATCATGTCTATAATATACATGTGGAAACAAACATTGACACTTCCTATGTGTGGAGTTCAATATAGACTCTTGAATGGATCTCAAAAGAAACACGACTACTGAGATCAGTGTCCTGAATATCAATTGTGCTACGCATGTGCAGAAGTCACGACTTGCACATCGCAGAATGAGCCTCCCACTAATTATAAAACAGATCAAGTGGAAGGGTATGAATGTTTTGCCAGTGGTGGATTTGCTACGGATGAACAAAGGGTTAATGTAGGTAATACTACCGTTTACTGTAAAGTAACCTGGATGATGTCCTGGTTCCCACAAGCTAACATTACTCCTTCATTCATTAGGAGACCGGTATGGTATGAAAACCCAATATTACTAGACTAAAGTTGTGACAACATAACTATGACCATTCCCACTCTCCATTTGTTAAGTGAACAAATAACAGGCACAGCCGACAGGTATTGAATGTGTGGTGAATATGTTTTACTGAACATTCTGTTGCAATGGAGGAAAAATTTGAGGTGGAGGCAAGAGCTTAAGGAGAATGCTGGCAAGAAAGGTTGGTCAGGGTATTCGTTGGACCAAATTTTGGGAAAATTGCATAGGCTAAAAGAGGCATTAGTGCATTAATAGTTTTAATTGTAGCTTTTCTATTGACATGTTGCATCGTACCCATCCTGAGGAGGCAGTGCCAGAGGGGCATGGACAAACAGATGGGTGTTATGGCGAATCTCCAACTGACTCAGAGGATGAACATGATGACGATTGAGCGAGGGACAAAGGCCCAGTTTGCTCAAATGATGGTTGGACGACCGAACCTGTTTCCCACTCCGGACTATCTGGAGAACTCAGATGAGGAGGAAACAGGACTAGGAGGCATCTCAGCATAAAGACGGGAGCCTGAACTTTGTTGAAAATACACACATGTCCAAAATCACCACGTCACATGTTTTATCATCTTTCCAAACTGAGTGTTTCACTATAAATTGAATGTATTGTAATCAGATATTTCTACATTTATATACATTCAAAGTTTACAATTCATAGTCATGATTCATATAGTCAATGTACCTGTAACGGGTGGTGTATGGACCCAATTGCAGTACAAAGGACTCAGAAGACAGAGGTAAAAGTTCAACGTTTTACTTAGACTCCGGCAGACAGGCAAACGGTTTAGAAACCGGCAAACAAGAATCAGGAGAGGAGAGGCAAAGTTCTTGGTCAGGGACGGAAGGCTAGGTCGAATAACCAGGAGGCAGGTGAAGCAGGGAATCAGGGACAGGCGAGGTCGGTACCGGGAAGACAGGCAGGAGAACGCTGGAAAGACTCGCATGGCAAAGAACAATCTGGCAAAGGAGTGAGTGTGGAGCTGGTGACTATATGCTGGGCTGATTGCATGTGATGAGAGGCAGCTGTGTGCACAGGTGAGTGGAGTGAACTGACGAGGTGGGCGTGGCTGACAGGTTGAGTGGGGCAGAGGCAGGATCAATGGAAAATTACTGATGGCTGGATGACTGAACTGTGACAGTACCAGTGCTTTAGCTAAAATACATGATCAACAGAGTTTTACCATAGACGTTTCACCTAAAAGAACACCAGTATATGGTTCAGTATTTTACAGAAATTTAAATGTGTGATGCATCAGTAATGCAAGTTTTTGAGCAAGAACAGGTTCACTTCATGCCAGAAAGGTGGTCGCTCGGCGGGGAAGGAACTCCGTCTCTTCTCTTCATTTTTGCTTCTAAACCGTGCAAGAAGGAAGCCCTTGCTCCAAAAGCGCCACCTTAAGGCTCGACTGAAGTTTGCTGCTGATCACGTGGACAAAGATAAGACCTTCTGGAGGAAAGTTCTGTGGTCAGACGAAATAAAAATCGAGCTCTTTGGCCACAATGCCCAGCAATATGTTTGGAGGAGAAAAGGTGAGGCCTTTAACCCCAAGAACACCATGCCTACCGTCAAGCACGGTGGTGGTAGTATTATGCTGTGAGGCTGTTTTGCTGCCAATGGAACTGGTGCTTTACAGAGAGTAAATGGGATAATGAACAAGGAGGATTACCTTCAAATTCTTCAGGATAACCTAAAATCATCAGCCCGAAGGTTGGGTCTTGGGCGCAGTTGGGTGTTCCAACAGGACAATAACCCCAAACACACATTAACAGTGGTAATGGAATGGCTAAATCAGGCTAGAATTAGGGTTTTAGAATGGCCTTCCCAAAGTCCTGACTTAAATCCCATTGAGAACATGTGGACAATGCTGAAGAAACAAGTCCATGTCAGAAAGCCATCAAATTTAACTGAACTGCACCAATTCTGTCAAGCGTAGTGGTCAAAGATTCAACGAGAAGCTTGCCAGAAGCTTGTGGATGGCTACCAAAAGCGCCTAATTGAAGTGAAAATGGCCAAGGGACATGTAACCAAATATTAGCACTGCTGTATGTATATTTTTGACCCAGCAGATTTGATCACTTTTTCTGTTAACCCATAACAGAATATCACCATTTTTACCATCCAAACATGTATGAGACGTTTGGCTCGTTTCACTAATTAATGAGCTAACATTATCTGTGCTGACAGTGGTAGTACTAGAGGTGCAGGGAGATGTTGTTATAAGTGTGCAGCTCAAGTGAGAGGAGAAGGATGAATGGACATGAAATTTCTTTACACAGTTACCATGGGGACAACACACTTTTTTCCCATTTCTGATCATGCAACATGAGATGCTCACACAAGGTTGAAATATTCACCGACACATAGCTACAACTCTCAACTTGGCACGCTAAAGCATTTCTTTCCACGAGTGTTTGTGACACTGGTTTAACATTGACCGTGTCCGCACTGAAATCTAATATTTTCCAGATTTCTGTGAATTGTGATATGCAAAATGAATGCAGGAATCGACGCTGTACTGAATTTACAAACCTTACATGTGTGTAACATCTTGATAAGCTAACCAAGGATTGCTAATGGTTAGCTTAGTTGGCGAGTAAATTCTTTTTTTTTTTTTTACTAACGGCCCGACAGTAAAACTTGAACTACTAACGTTACATAAATTAACTAAAATTAACATTTAGTTAAGAAAGACATTTGACTTGCAGGCAATGGTGTCTTCTTTGCAGCTCCAGTCCTTGAGCCCCAGTCCTCACTTGTTACTTGTTGAAAAAAAATCACCATGTGATTAAAAAATATATCCAGCACATATATAACCTCGTTTGGTAAATTGGCTTTTCCACTAAAGTATCATTTCTGCTACGCAGAGCTCTGTCCGTTAACGTTAAATCCTTGGAAGTGTAGTTTCAGCCAGTCCTCAGATGAATGGGAAGCTACCCAAAAAGACAGCGCTTAAAGAAATTCTCCTCCTTTTGAAGTACCGCGCAATCACACACGTAAACTCTTTGCACACTGACACACACACTTACACAGATTCAGCTTTAAAGTCCAAACCACATCTTTTAAAGTAAAGAACTTTTGCGCCAAAACATATTGATGTTAGGCTTTGATCTTTCTTCTGATCATAGCGTCGTCTTCTTCTACATTTTTTTTCTGTATTTTTGTGACCACATGCCTTGCGGCACATCGTCACTGATAGCAAATGATTGTGCTATGAATGAGGACTTAGTGTTGTCAGGTTTGATGTTAAGATTGCCCCCTGAACTAGGCAGAGGATTTGCCTTTCTCTCTCACAAAATAACAAAAACAAGGATTAATAATTATAATCAAAAAGCAGGATTTTATGTCCACCAGTTTGGGCCACACAGACAGGATTAGGTACAGTTGTAAGTTATGGCACATTGGATTTTATTTTACAATTTCCACAACTTATTTTTTATAATCGTTATATCATATACTCATCAAACTTAGCATCAGACGTCCCAGCATCCCATGCGGACCGATATACAACTGTGTTGCACATATTTTCCATTTGTGTTTTAAAAGTCTTATTGATTTTGTTGGTCGATCAGCACCCTAAGAGTTTGTTTGAAATGTGGCTCATTCATTTGGCACAATTAATGTTTGACTGATGAAAGTTCCCAATTAAACTGCTCTGCAACAGATGAGTTTACTGCTCTCCGTAAGGTGGGGCAGATGTTGAGGCTTCTCAACTTCTCTTCTAGACGTTTGATTTTTTTGGTGGAATCGATCATACAGGGAGTATCGTTCACACGTCCCTGTGATTTGATGCCTTGCAGGCATTGCCTGCAGTGGGAATGGGGACCTCAGGTTCTTCACCCACTGCCTATCACCCTGCAAATCCTACTCAGCCACCAGTTTTAGATTATCAGAAGTTGGGGCACAGAGTCTTCCGTCATGAGGTTGGAAAAATAGCTGTTTGGTGCGGTTGTAAGTGTGGCAAGCAACCTGTGTAGCTACATCGGAAATGTAGCAGGTGGGAAAGTGTTTGAAACTCAGCAGCCCGTCAGTGTGATCTCTTGCTGACTCCGTCCAGAAGAGAATGTTGAGGTAGTACACAACACCATGCACACAGGAAAAGTGAAGGATACCACCTACAGAATATAACAAAAGATTGTTCCGCACAATCATATAACTGAAAGGTAAAAAATAGAAAGACAAAAATAATTAATAACAAACTATATCTCACCACCAGCTTTCTGCAGTTTCACAAACGGCTTTGGGTATACATCTTTGAAGTTTAATAGTTCCTGGAGCCTGTTTATCATATCCGCAATGGACCCCTCTGAGGACACACCCAGGGTGTCACAAGCTTCCTGGAGTTCCTTATTGTGTGGCTGTAAATTACAAAGACCCATTTCAATCAGTTGAAACACACATTACAACATGTCACATCTTTTATCAACAAATAAAACTAACTACCGTATGAAGAATGATTAAGTTACATGGAGGGCTATCACTACATCAAAACAGTAAGATTGGAACAATGTGTACCTTCTTTCCAACTCTGGTGTGCTCTCCCATCCATGGTGCCAAAGTGGAGTGTGTTGGAGGTTTACCTCTCTCACTAAGGTAGGCCGCAGGTCACATTCTCTACTGTACTTTTCGTCAGCAGAGTCGTACCAAATAACCAGCTGGGTCCCGTTTACAATCAAAAAGTATTTAATAACTAACGGAAGCTAAACAATTGTCAAGTCAAACAGAGTATTCTTTTATGTAAATAGAAGGAATATAAAGAACTGAAGAAGATTTAAGCTAATTGTAAATAAAGGGAAAATATAGCAGTTTGTAAAGTATTTATTACTGACAATCTGACGATTCGGGAATAAACAGGGCGGAAGCAATCTGGCTAGAAGTCTAGATGAGGGGACACGCAGTGACACACCGGGTCGCATTAAATATGGTCCAGAATCGGACAAACACAGAAGAGATCATATGATATGGAGATCTGCGATCTGACTGTGCATGACTGACGGGTCTAAAAGTCCGGAGAGGCAGCCGGTAAGAGAGCTGAGAGTGCAACAACTGAGAGACTTTATCTGACGTCAAGACTGCTGCGTCACCAGTTGGTTAGCGTTAGCATTACGCCTCGGGGACCCAGTAAAAAATGTATGCGGCGATAATTCAACCCTTTGTCGTATATTACCGTATTGTTTATGATCGATTGTCCGGTTATGTTTTCTATCTGGTTGTAATCATATTATGGTGGAAGCACAGTAAATGGTGATAGTTTAAGAGTTTAATTGTTTACAGATGGTATAATAAATACATCTTGATTCACTTTAGATCACTAATTGTGCTGAAATGAAGTAGAATAATATTACCTGGTGTTAAGTTGGCAGCAGTGGGAATTAGCTGCATGTGCTTTTATATGTATCAGAACATGTTAAGATTGTAGAATAGAATGTGGCACTGGTGCTTTATAACTCAAACCATCATGAATGCTTTGCCTATTTACATGAGTTGTGAAGCTGAGCTGAGAAGCTCACTCAACGAGTCCATGGGCACAGGCACTTCTTGAACATCACTTCCTATTACTCTGACTATTTACTGTTGGCTCACTTCCTGTTCAGTGCAGCTATTCACAATCGCCACTAGGTGTTGCTAAAGGACATATAAAATAACCAATACATTGATTCCAATACACATGTACTATCTTCTTCAAGTAAATATACTGTAAACTTATAATACATTCCATAAATCAATATGTTGTGACAATTTAATACATTGTAATATTTAATACATTCTTCAAGGTGTCTTTTAATCATACTAAACGTGCTTCTAATGTTTAAGTGGCTAACAGATGTGCTGGATGGGTTTGCCACAGATGACCCAATTTGTAAAACATATAACATTATAAATGGATTTGTTCAAAGGTTTAGTTAGTGTAGCATAGCATTGCCTGAAAGTGTATGGTTGATGCCATTGTGCGTTAACTTTAAAAAAATGTTCCACATTTATAATATACATCGCTTTCACAATTTAATCCAAACCTGATAGGAGGCCTTCCGCTATATGTGACCTGTCCAGATCCGACCATGCCTTTGCAATGTCCACTTCTAGGTCTTTGTCAGATATGGTATCTGGATCAGGCCTTTTAACGTCTTCAACTCCTCAAGGACGTCCGCGTCCTCGATCTCCTCCCCTTCCGTTCTGACCGCTTGCTCACCTAAACTACCTCATTGAACATAGCGATGTTTGGTATCCCAGCATGCACAAAATCCTCATCTTTGCAGAACCAAGCTTCGCACCATGGGGGATCGGACGTTCTACTCAGCTGCTCCTCGTCTGTGGAATATTCTACCTGACCACCTGAGGGCACCGCAGTCTGTGGACGCTTTTAAAAAACACCTAAAAACCTTCCTCTTTAAGAAGGCCTTTTCTGTTTAGCAGTCTTTTTCTGTGATTTTATTCTGCCCTGTTTTAGCCTGTAGCACTTTGCGATTAAAAAAAAAAAAAAAAAGTAAAGTGCAATACAAATAAAATGTATTATTATTATTATTATTATTATTATTATCATCTCCTCAGAGAGCTGAAAACAGTCGCGCTTTCAGAGGTCTTGCTTTTATGAAATTGACCACGGTGATAGCATCGGTCAAAACCTTGTTTAGTTCACGGCTCATCTGTCTTGTTGCTAGCGCTTCTCTGTGTATGACACAGTGTGTCCATTGAGCATTTGGAGAGACACTCTTTATCAGCGCCTGCAAGCCCTTCTTTTTCCCTGCCATGGTCTGCGCACCATCTTTGCAGAAACCCATGCAATTCTCCCATTTCAGCCCATGTTCTGTCAGGTAACTGTCCAGAAGCCTAAGGAGCTCATCAGCTGTTGCTCTGCCTGCAACGTATTTGCAAAACAGCAAATCCTCACTCAGTGACTCCGATGTGACAAAGCGAACATAAGCATTAAGCAAGCAGCCTTTATTGCTGTCAGTAGCCTCGTCCACTTGTAAGGCAAAACGTGTCTGTGAGTTGTTCAGCGAGTTGTTCCTCGAGATCATTTGAAATGTCACTTATCTGTCTTGCAATTGTGTCATTGGACAGAGGGATAGTCTTAAATTTTGCTGCGCTTGTCTCATCAAGCATCGTTGAAACCATATCGAGAGCTGCAGGGAATATGAGCTTCTCGGCGATGGTGTGTGGTTTCTTGCACTGTGCAATTTTGTATGCAACCATGTATGACGCCAGTTGTGCTTTGTTGTTTACTGATGCCACTTTTACAAAGTGATTTGCCTGCTTGCGGTATTCATCAAGATTCCTCTGAAAGAACTCCAGTGGCTTATTGACGTGAGTGGGGTGTAATGTCTCCAAGACATAAAACACAGACTGGTCTCTTCTCATCTCCTACTGCATTCACTGTGAAACCCAGAGCAAGAAAGGCGTCATCATATTTTCTTCTTGGCGCCTTGCCGTTTGTCTCGGCTGCGTCGCCTGCGGTTGCTTTTCTTTTCCCCCCTGCCAAATGTCTCTTCATTTTGCACACTGAGCTACACGTGTGAGATGCCAAGGATCTCTTGGTCCACCTTCGTGGTCCTTGAAGGATGCAGCCCCTGAATCGAGACAGCTTTTTTTCTCTCTTTGTTTAAGTGGCTTGTCATGAATCCAATCCCATTCTCATGTAGAGTCGGCGGAGCTTAGTCGTATGCAGCCAGGTTCAGTGTTGGAGAAATGCAGAAGCGAATTATCACCGTCAAGTGAACAGTGACTATTGTAAGAGTGCAATAATGTTCATAACTTAGTGGCTGACGACCAGTTATCCTATGGTTTGGATTATTGTGGTAAATATGAGTTTGTGTATTGTTTTCTATACTGTGACTAAATGTTATAGTGTAAAACAAGTTGTGTTGCTAATCGCGAGTAGCCGATAGCATTAGCGTAATAACTGTTAGCTTTGCTTTCATACTGTTAGCTGTGCATTTGAAACCAGTTGTTATATCGCCATGAAGTAGTGTATGGACTTGTTGCTTAGCTGATTTAGGAGACGGACGTCTCAATTCAATTTATTTTTGTATAGCCCAAAATTACAAATTTGCAACATTTGTGACTGTAAGAGAGGGAAAGCTCCTTTGGACCACTATGGAGAACTGTTTCCCGCTTGTGCGCATGCTGCTGTAGACTGTTATTAATATATAAGAACAGGTAATAGCGCCATTACGTTCAAAACTTTACCCAGGGTCCTACATGGGACGAGTGTTACATAAGCATTACTTAAACTGCATAAACAATACATTCACAAATGTATTTTTTGGGCGTGGGTTCTGTTGGTATGCTTGTTTCAGAATAAAAACAATAAACGTCAAGCAAGACTGTATCCCGAGGAGCCTAAGTGTTTACTTCAATGAAGACATGGAGACACTCGTCAAAGAATACGTCGTAAGTATATGTCAAACTAGTCTTGTTGCATTGTAAACTTCTTATGATTATATTTACAGATTAAACTATGCCGATATCAGTGTGGTGTGATTAATTTTACGAGCCAAATGAGAAACTTGTCAGCTGTAAATGACCCTGGTAAAACGATTGGCAAAACAAAGTATTGAAATTAGGCATAATCATGAAACACTCAAACCATTATGCCAATCTCATATTCGGTGTAGACAGGGAAGTAATGAGTTATTTTCTGACAAATTAAAACGGTAACACCTACAGTACACTTCAACATTTTAAAGGGAATGTTTGGATTCTTATCCATATAGTTACATTTACTGCTCCATGTGAGTGTAATAGATCCTCAAAGTTTGACTCCTTCCCCATCACAGGAATAAGCGCTTCAGTGGGAGTGTGTGAAGTGGATCTGGACTAGCAAACAACAATTTTCAGTTGTGAATCAAAGCTACAAATTATTTTTAACCCTTAGATGCACGAGTGACTGAACTCTACACTCTTCCATAAGTGGGTCAAAAATGACCCATATTAGAATCAATGTGTTTTTATGCCATTTTGGTTAAGAATAATCACTTTTATAATATTTAGGACCATACAAGAATAATTTCATGTTTGAAATATCTTTATTTTTCACTTTTTAACATTTTTGAAAAAGAAAAAACAGCAATAGAAAAATGTGAACATCCATTGTGTGTATCTATGTGTGTAACTGTCCGGTCATTGACAGTTCCTCTCTCTTTTCCCTGTTTTGCCTTCTTGTCTCATCACTGTATGCAGTTCAGACAAACTACCTGTTTCTGGCTGTGATCATTGCACACAGGTACATTGCATTTCCCACACCTATTGTTGACTTTGCGATCTTTGTTACTTGGGCAGATCTGACACCTCTTTCTCTTTGGTTGGTCCTGTCTGCTTCTTTCCTGTGGTTGGGTTGTGGCTTTTGTCACCCCACACCTTTCCATTGCTTCAGTAATCAGGGTTTGCAGTTGGGGGCAGCCTTCCAGTCGACTCCTCATGTGTGGTGTGACAAGCTCCTTTGACAGCTCTTTGAGGAAGAGCCGTCGTGCATTGGTGATGCCGCTCTTGAATTCTGGGTGCTGAGCCGTGAAAAAGGTGTAGGCATTCAGGGTGGCGATGTCAATTATGTTGTACCACAGCACCATGGGCCACCTCTGTGTTTGGCGCTTGCAGGTGTAGGTACCAACCATCTGGTCAGTGGTGTCTACACCTCCTTTCGTCTTGTTGTAAAATGTGATCACTTCTGTTTTTTTCTTTCTGCTATTTTCATCCACTACTTTGTCATGGTGCATCGTGCTCAGGAGCACAACAGCTTTTCCTTTCTTTCTGACATAGCTGACCATGGTAAGGCTGTCATTGAATCCAAACTCTGTGCTGTGAACCTCCCTGGACTTGGAAGGCTTCATCAGAGGAGGGATGTCTGGCTTGTTCTGACGTAGAGTCCCCACAATAGTGAGATCCTTCTCCAGGAGATGCTGCGCAAGAGGCACACTGGTGAAAAAGTTATCCATGGTGATGTTGCGACCTGTGTTTCTAAATCTACTACACAACTGCTGGACAATGTTTTCCCCCAGATTCTTCTGAACTTCTTCCCCTGGTTGTCTCCCCGTGTAAACTATACCATCTATTGCATAGGGGATGCGTGCATCACAAACCCAGAAGATCTTTAGGCCGTAGACAGTACTTGCTTGGCATGTACTGTAGAAACTTGCACCTACCCCTGAATGGCACAAGCTGTTCGTCCACAGTGACACAATCACTGGGGATGAATCGCTGTCTGCAGTTGACCAGAAACAGGTCCCATACATAGCGGAAGGCTGCCATATGGTCTGTTTCCAGTCGGAAGGCTCTGGTCCTCTTATCATCGAAGCGCAAGGTACGGCGAATGTCTTCAAATCTTCCAACAGCCATAGTGGCCTTGTACATGGGATTATGTAGAGGACTCCCAAACAGCTCACGGACTGATACATCCCAGTTCTTCTCACTTCCTGCAAGCAGGGTCAATCCAATGAAGGCCATGAATTCATCTTTGGTGACATTTTTCCATTCTTTTCCTCTAGCTGTTGCTACTATCCGTCCTTCCAAGTTTGTGCACTTCATCACCTCTTGTATTATATCATCAGTGATAAAGAGCTCCCATGCATCTTTTGGTGAGACAGTGGTGCTAAGCCCTTGTGCAGGCCCTGACTGACTTCTGAGGATATTGTGGCTCTGTGTTCTGCCCTGGGTGGGAGGTAACTCGCTCCAGTAAGAGCCCTTCCGACTCATTCTGTTGGACGTGATTTGGACACTTTCTTCTTCAGAGGACTCAGAAGAGGAATCTTCTGAGTCAGATTGATCCTGTTCAGTTGGATTTCCAGGTGGACGACTGCCACTGCCAACTGGACAATAGTCTGGGTCCTCATCATCAGAAATTTCAGACTCGGAGTCCAACCCCGTTACTGCCTCTTCATCATTCAGCATCTGCAGGACCATTTCAGCTGTGTATCTAGCAGCCATGACACCTTGGATGAGGAAACATAAGAATAATGTTTTCAATAGATCAATATGTAGCTATATAAATATAAATAAATACACACACACACACACACACACACACACACACACACACACTACATATAGTAATGTTAGCTAACTTAGTTAGCTAGCTAGTGTTAGCTAGTTATAAAGTAGGCTAATTTGTTGATAAATAATAATAACAACAGTCATGAAAGACACACACAATATTATATGAAGATAATACTTACACGTATCAGCTCTTGCTGTGTAAAATAATCTTCCTGAGGGGTGACACTTCTGATATAGTCTGGGTGGTCCACAGTTAATTTATTCCTGACAGCCACAGTTGATAAGGATCAAATGTTCCCATTGGATTCCATAGAAAATGCATGCGGGTCATTTTTGACCCACTTATGGAAGCTTGGGGTAGTAATACAAAAACTACAATTTCTTCAAATGTATAAAAGGTAACTTAAAAATGTAAATGGCATTATATCAAAAACATGTTTTTTGAGGAATACCTGGAATATGAAATAACAATTTTTCATTACGAAGATATTTCAAGAAAACAACCTCACCGGGTCATTTTTGACCCACTTGTGCATCTAAGGGTTAAGAATGCGCAACACACGTTGGTTTAGGATTTATTAATGATGCTCATTCCCAGCCTTCTTGCTTCCAAAATTGTGGGACTACTTTCTTTTCTAGAACTACCACTGTGTCACCACAAAAGTAGTTCCACCATTTTTGGAAGTAAGGGAGCTGTAAAAGGCGTCTAATGATTCAATGACAAACATGTTGTTGAGAATCCTTCAAAACGTTTTTTCAGTTTGCTGATCAATATCCACTTGATTCATTTCAGATGACAATCCCGGTGAAGTTGTCGTGACAGGGAAGGAGTTGACAGGCCAAACTTGGAGGATTTATTACACTCATACCATGGGTGAGAACACTTTAAATTAGATGTACACACATTTCACTCAAATATTAGAATCTCAGCAATTCATCTACTTTGATATGTTTTTCAGCGGGAGATACCAGGCCAGTTAATCACAACCACTGGAACATCCTAACTTTAAGTGCTTGCACCTTTTGAGCATGATTGTGTCCTATTATAGCCAGATTTTCTTCTTCACCGTCACTAGTTTTGATTTCAAAATCAGTCAAAAAATGTTTTATTATGATTATAGTCAAAGTAATTAACAGTTGACTGTTTGTAACTCTTGGAGGGTCACGATGCATGTAGTAGATTGGTTTGATGGCTTGCAGGTTTACAAAAGTAGCCTATTAAGTGTCAAATAGTACGCATCGATGGTCAGTTGAGGTCATTTTATGAAAACTGTCCAGCTTATGCATAAGGGCTGGCTGGCCATTTTTGTAAACTGATGAGTGATTTATGATCTTCCTGGGTTTTTTGTGTGAAGTTTTGAAAAAAATGTCCATTATTTTCCATATATACATGATTATATATATCTGAAGTGTCAGTTTGCAAAACAGTGTGCCTTAAGAATTTTGAATATCACAATGTGACCAGCATGGGGACACAGCTCATTGCTCTCTTTGTTTATCCTCCAGGACAGCCAAACCACAGAGGCTGTGTCGGGGATTGCACAGACAATAATGGGCATCTACAGTTGTGGTCAAAAGTTTACATACACTTGTAAAGAACATAATGTCATGGCTCTCTTGAGTTTCCAGTTATTTTTACAACTCTGATTTTTCTCTGATAGAGTGATTGAAACAGATACTTCTTTGTCACAAAAAACATTCATGAAGTTTGGTTCTTTCATGACTTTATTATGGGTTAACAGAAAAAGTGACAAAATCTGCTGGGTCAAAAATATACATACAGCAACATGAATTGGCAATTTTGGTGACTTAGAAAGTTGTGTCAATGAAATGAGCTTCATAGCATGGCCTCTTAACTTCTTGTGAGTGATTATGAGTGACTACAGCTGGTGACTTCTCTGAGGCCATTTAAATAGGGCTCATTGGATACAAATGCCCACAAACGCTACAATGGGAAAGTCAAAGGAGCTCAGCATGGATCTGAAAAAGCGAATCATTGACTTGAACAAGTCAGGAAAGTCACTTGGAGCCATTTCAAAGCAGCTGCAGGTCCCAAGAGCAACAGTGCAAACAATTGTTTGTAAGTATAAAGTGCATGGCACTGTTTTGTCACTGCCACGATCAGGAAGAAAACGCAAGCTATCACCTGCTGCTGAGAGAAAATTGGTCAGGAGGGTGAAGAGTCAACCGAGAACCACCAAAAAGCAGATCTGCCAAGAATTAGAAGCTGCTGGAACACAGGTGTCAGTGTCCACAGTCAAGCGTGTTTTGCATCTCCATGGACTGAGAGGCTGCCGTGCAAGAAGGAAGCCCTCGCTCCAAAAGCGCCACCTTAAGGCTCGACTGAAGTTTGCTGCTGATCACATGGACAAAGATAAGACCTTCTGGAGGAAAGTTCTGTGGTCAGACGAAACAAAAATCGAGCTCTTTGGCCACAATGCCCAGCAATATGTTTGGAGGAGAAAAGGTGAGGCCTTTAACCCCAAGAACACCATGCCTACCGTCAAGCACAGTGGTGGTAGTATTATGCTGTGGGGCTGTTTTGCTGCCAATGGAACTGGTGCTTTACAGAGAGTAAATGGGATAATGAAGAAGGAGGATTACCTTCAAATTCTTCAAGATAACCTAAAATCATCAGCCCGAAGGTTGGGTCTTGGGCGCAGTTGGGTGTTCCAACAGGACAATGACCCCAAACACACATCAAAAGTGGTAATGGAATGGCAAAATCAGGCTAGAATTAGGGTTTTAGAATGGCCTTCCCAAAGTCCTGACTTAAATCCCATTGAGAACATGTGGACAATGCTGAAGAAACAAGTCCATGTCAGAAAGCCATCAAATTTAACTGAACTGCACCAATTCTGTCAAGAGGAGTGGTCAAAGATTCAACGAGAAGCTTGCCAGAAGCTTGTGGATGGCTACCAAAAGCGCCTAATTGAAGTGAAAATGGCCAAGGGACATGTAACCAAATATTAGCACTGCTGTATGTATATTTTTGACCCAGCAGATTTGATCACTTTTTCTGTTAACCCATAATAAAGTCATGAAAGAACCAAACTTCATGAATGTTTTTTGTGACAAAGAAGTATCTGTTCCAATCACTCTATCAGAGAAAAATCAGAGTTGTAGAAATAACTGGAAACTCAAGAGAGCCATGACATTATGTTCTTTACAAGTGTATGTAAACTTTTGACCACAACTGTACGTCATTTGGCCGGTCCTGAAGAAGAGCCTGCAGATGTAGGCGTTGTACTTGAAGGCGTGGAAGTTTTGCAAAACCTATCAAGTGTCGCCCTTGGATGTGTGATACTTTTTGGACGGATTTAAGCTACCCCAATGACCTCAAGTGCACATTCAAACTGTTTCAGAAAGTCCTGATGGAACTGGACTCGAAGCTTTCACCAAACGTGCAAGCACTGCAATTTTAGATGCTCCACTGATCGAGTAATTGGTCTGATAAACTGATATTTCCCTCAGGAAAATCAAAATGGGTGACTTGCTGCAAATGTGAGTACTTGTTTGAGTGAACTTCGTCAATGTAAAATTGGTCCAAAACCACTCAACCACTATGTTTGGCAATGTTTTGAATTGTTAGGGTGGTGGTCAACATTTCCAAAAATGAATGTCACCATGTTGTTACTATGGTTGATCTACCTGAAGTTTTCACACAGAACACTTCTTGAGGGAGTTTGTTATTGCTGCTGAAAGGTCTGTTTGCATCAAGCAGCAAGTGTTAAGGTCAATGGGGCACAGCTGCTCACCTGAGCCTCATGATGTTTTGGATCAGAGTTACCTTAAATATTTCTGAAATGTTTTGGCATTTATTAAATGAAAGACATCTATTGTGGCAAAACAAGTACATTTTTGAAAATAGTTATTTCTTAATGTACACATAAGTATGAGGATATTTTCTTTTTAATGATTTGTTTCTTTGCACACAACACATTTGTTGATCAAACCAGCGAGCAAAGCAGAGCAGGTACCACAACAGACGAACCGGCACTGAGACAGGGGACACACAGGGTTTAAACACACTGGAGGGTGCAGGTGACGAGACACAGCAGGGTTCAATCAGGGGCGGGGCAGACAATCACAAAGGCGGGAAACAGACAAGGACAGGAAGTGAAGTGAACACAGGACACAAGAGGCAGAAACGAAAGAAAGAACTAAACAAAACCCAAAACCGTGACGCTAGGTTTGTTTGCACTCAAAACATGTTAAATAAATATAACTCGAGAAGACTTTGAATGAAGAAGCACCACGTCTGCCTGCCTCATAATTTTTCCTGTTTTCTCAGGCAAACGCCTCTGTTCTCAGGCTCTTTCAAACTGAGACCTGTAACACTGTCATGTTGTATAATCCCATTTAAGGATGATCACAGCTTCATGAAACTTTACTGACAATAAAGGGGTTTCTGAGCTGAACAGAGGCGCTCGTCATCCAATCGCCGAAAAAGTTCTTGCAGAAATCTCCATGTGAAAAGTTTTAGATACCAAATCACAGCATGAGTTCTTTTATGTAGTTCCTCAAGGTCTTGGTGTGTTAATGTTGTAAAAAAAAAAAAGGTTAAATGTTGCACCAAATCTGTGCAAGAAATGGTATCAACCCATAAACACTTTCACTATTTATTTTAATTCATTCATTTTTATCTCTGATTAAAACGACTTGACACAGTGCTGTTGTTGATGTACATTTATGAATTAAAAAAAGCACACTGTTAAAAAAAAGTGTTCTTTATTTTCCTTTAGCTTTGATAGAAATGTTTAGGGTCTCTGTTGCTCCTGTTTGACATTGAATCATCCCACACTGTTTTAAGAGAAGGCTGTTGAGAGCCCACATTTATGCTATATTGAAAAATTAATTTCAATACATCTTCAGAAACATTATGTGCTTCAGATGTAAATCGTAGGGTCCTGTTCCACAGAGTCCATCATGTTGCGCCTCCATGTTTCTGCAACAGTCCAGAATGGACGAATACTAACCAACACTGACTGTTTTGGTGAAATTTAATATCACGCTGAAGCAGGCATTTCCACGTCTCTCACTGTCGGAGCTGAGCTCCTTCAACTACACACACACACACACACACACACACACACACACACACACACACACACACACAGACAGACAGACAGACAGACAGACAGACAGACAGACAGACAGACAGACAGACAGACAGACAGACAGACAGACAGACAGACGGTGGAGGTGAAGTGAACCAGGTGATGTGACGATTATTCTAGTAGACCGCAACTGCGATCGTTACTGTTACTGCAATAAAACATTAGCTAGTGTAAAGTCAATACTTTATCAATACATCTGTTCAACAAGCATGACATGTAAACAAAAGTGAAACCTAATTTAATCAATGGCTCTCATCCACCGCCGCTACGTTTACACAAACACAGCAAGCACGATCGGCCAAAAGCTCTCATTTTACAAACGGTCTGAAACAGAAGCTGTCTGTCTGTAGACTAACTGTTTAACTTTGTTTGTTCTTGTTAATGTCTCTGCTGGCGGAGACAAAGAAGACAGACAGTAGGAGGACAGGAGAAGTGACTGATAGATGTCTGTGTTCTTCATTCTTTTAAAACTTCACTCAGGAATGTTTATTTTATTGCATTTTAGATTTGTTTCCAGATGTTAATGACTTTATATATTGACTTTGTTGTTGTAAATATTACTGTTGCTGCTCTAGAAACAATATAATTAGTTATATCTAAATTATAAATTCTAATCCTGTTCTGAATTTCTTTGGTTTTAAAATTCTATATATGTTTTTAAAACAAATGATTTAGTCATGAAAAAGAGCAGAGTATTGATAAGAGTAGCTCCTAGCATTAATACGAATCAATGAAGATAACTAACCCTACCTGAAGGCCACTGTAGTTCTCCAACATGCTTGGAAAAGGAGGGCTGAGCTGAAGGTCATGTTGTTGCTTGCTGTCTGCAACCTCACCACTAGATGCCACTAAATCTCACACACTGTTCCTTTAAGGCTAGTAATCATCAATGATGTCACTGCAAAACTGGTGCGCTTTGTTGTTAACTAAAGTGAAAGTAGTTCTACATAAACAGTACAGTACGGATGTTGTTATTATTTATTAACTATTAAGCTATCTGACAACATATAATGTTCAGTTTGTTTGCTAACTCAAACCCAAAAGTTTTACCAAAAGGTTTTTTTCAAATCAATCGAGTTGTTTCTATCAGACATGTCAGAAATACCAGTGACAAGTGTGTGTGTGTGTGTGTGTGTGTGTGTGTGTGTGTGTGTGTGTGTGTGTGTGTGTGTGTGTGTGTGTGTGTGAGACACAGCTAAACATTAAACAACTACAACATTTGCATGATGATATAAATATAGACACAAAACAAATGGGTGTTATTGTGACAAGAAGAGACACATCGTTAGGGAAAAACAATGCAAAACATTGACAAGAGTAACATGAACCCATTACACATTTGAACTGATTTTACCCTCAATTGCAAGCTATCGAATGACTTGTGAAAAGGACTAAACTTCAGTGGAAAAGTATTAAACTAACAACTAATTTCCTCCTACTAATTAAGGACTTCTAGTTCTTTTTGTTGGAAGAAATGTATTGTCCTCTGACCACACGCAAGCAGGAAGTGATAAAAGAGGAGCAGGAAAAGATGGACGGTATCAACAACACATATCCTCATATTTCCTTGTAGGGTGACAGAGTCTACTAGAGTGTCATTTGCATCTCCCTGCTTTGCTCAAGCATGCTTAGAGGAGCTGAAAGAGAACTGCTGTCTGCTGCTTCACAGGCTCCTCACTATTGATCAGCTCAGCTGCTGCTGTCGATGTATGTACAACCAAAAGTTATCCGGGTCATTCCAGTTACACAGGTAAGTGCTGTAAGCATTCGTGACTATGCTTTTCTGGTGTTGTTGTGCATCTGTTGCTCCTCATATGAGCTGTGGTTCCCAAACACTCCAGTTTCTTTCCATGGCGTCTGAAAGAGCTCGGGCCAAAAGGACCAATCTGGTTGCATCCAGGGTCCACTGGAACCAAATGGACCCTCCTGAGTTCATCACAGCTCAGGACCAGCAGGCTCACGGTAGGGAAGCTATGAGCATGTTCTTGGCAGCCCACAATACATACTGAAATCAAATTCCATTTACTGCGAATCATCTTATTGCAATTATTTTCAAAGGTTACTTTTTAGTGACTTTGAACTTGCTTGAGTCAACATCAGTGAACAACAGGTCGGCTGTTATTGTTGCGCAGTGAAGCAGTTTTAAAAACACACGTACACAGTGTGGATTAAACTGTGTTCAAGTTGTTGTTGTTGTTAGGTAGCTTCATTTTAGTGTAGATATACTTCAGGAAATGTGATGTGCTTTGGAAAAAATGTGCTTTGGAAAAACAGGTGATTTGGAGACAGTGGAGTAAAACATCAAAATTGCTGTTTATACAAATAGTTCTTTTATAAATGAAAGCATCAAATTAGGATCATGATGAGGGAGAGTTTAAACCTTCCCTGCACCGGCCAAGTTATTAAGTTCTTAACAATGACAAAACATGACATAGCATGAAATTATTCCAGAGTAACATGTGTTTTTCTGTCACCATGAGAGAGTTGTGATTTAGTTGTGAAGGTTCTTACCTTCTGTACTTCTCGTCTATTGTCATGGTAAATTGGACTCTACGAAGTCACTGATCTGGGGACACAGTGACATCACTTTAAAGTCAGACTGCTTAAAAAAAAAACACAAGCAGTCAGGTAATCCGACATCTCAGCATTATTAATAGGTTGTAATAAATGAGCAGTTATTGTGTCAGGCTGGTGGTGTGTTGGTAGGGCTCTCTATTCAATTTACACACATTTTAATTTGTAGAGTTTACATCCACATACAGCTTCGATTAATTGATTGCATTTACATTTTCCATTTAATATCTTAATTGTTCACGTAGACAAGGTATTGTCTCATATATAATTTGTAAATCACCAAAATTATCCAGTAAAAGATCATCATTTTAAATTGAGGCACCAAGATGACAAATCTGTCATTGACATGACAGGAATTCTTCTTTCTTTGTGAATTCAGTAGAGGACCCTGGCTGAGCAGTTCTACTAAGACCATGGGCCTGTTGTTCGAAAGTAGAATAAAGCCAGGTTGGACAAAGTCTCATAAGTTCATCCTGGCTTAATTGGTTGTTCGAACGCCGAGCCAGACTGAGGAGGGGCGGCTTTGTCAAGCCAGGTCTAACTAATTCGAGTAAGTGCGCGGCCCCGGCTTTCTTCAGTAGACCACAGAGATTGATCACTGATGAGACGACAGGTGTGGACACTTTCCTCCAATGAACAGCGGATCTGAACGCTGACGTAAGGTGACACACCTCTCATAAAATGAAGCACCGCTGCTGTCTTGAAGTTTGGAGACGGACTGATTAAATGAGTAGTGTAATTAATTGCAAGCACCTTTGGAAGTGCAGCCATTTCTAATTACTGTAATGACTGCAATAAAATCAGATTTGAGCTGGCAAACAATATGAAGGGTGTTTATTTACAATGACGAACACACGAATAGGCCCCAATTATGAAAAAGAACTATCGTAATAGGCTAACTTTATTTCTTTTTTTAATTTGATCATGTTTTGTTTTATTTCTTTTTTTAAAATAATAATTTAGCCTACGTGTTGTTTGTTTAAAAACGAGGCCAATGCGTAGCCTTCATCAGAACATGGAATGACTGTATAAAACACATTCATTTCTGATCAGCGCAGCCGCTGACTCCAAAGATAAGACAACAGAATCAACTAAGCTTGGCATTGAGCCTGGTCTGGAGCAGGCTAGCTGCAGAGAATAAATCACCATGGTAACTTGACCAGGATAAAGTTATCCAGCTTTCGAACAACCGACTGCAGGCTAAATTCAGCCAGGATAACCAACATATCCCGGCTTAATCCCTTATCAAGGTTTCGAACAACAGGCCCCAGGAGGCTCAGAGGACATGTTGTTGTTGTTGTTGTTGTTCAGTGGTCAGCTCTCAGTGGAGGCTTCCTACTTCTGTCACTTTAAATGTTTGCTATCGGAGCTTATTGTCACCGGCTTTATAATAATTTGTTGCATCATGTCAACCACAGGAAATTGGAGCCAGGACAGCGTCAGGAAATGGCTCACCACAACTGTCACTGAGTGAGTGTCAGTGAGATGAACCCTTGACTGAAAGAAAATCCATGAAAATAAGCTTTTTTCTAGGTTTACAAATAATGGTGTCGTGGTTTGAGTAAAGCCTGATTCATTCTGAAAGTAATATATGACATATAACAACACCAGTGGCAATCATTCATTTGTGCCTTTTTAATAACAAGTTATAAAGTAACTAATTCATGGTATCAGGTACTGAACTCAAAAACATATAGAAATAATGACTAGATGTGGCCCTTATGATCTGTATTAGTTTGTCAAATATTGAATAAATAGATGAATGTTTGAGGCGTTAGGTTTCAGTTGTACTGTGTCTTCCTCTGACTTGTCTTTCAATGAACTGATCGTTTACACTCTCTCTTATGTGCTATATTTGAAAGATACCGTAGAAATATTTGGGTGGTACACGCCAGACACCGTACCATATGTTTATAAAGGATATCGCACAGCATTTAATACTATCACAATATATTGCCCACATCACATTTGTGTCCCTCCTTCTAAGAAAATGTGACCTGTGTTTGCAGAGAGGATGCAAAGCGGGAGCCGGCGTGTAAAGCTGCAGGTACGTCCAATGGAAATCTCTCTGTGTCTGCGTCCCTGTAGAGAGCTGTCTGTCTTTATACTCGGTCAGCTTCATACTGTGTGATTCAGTGGTGCCGGATGGTAAGTGAAGCCTTTTTTTAAATGAATTTCTGCAGTGGTCTAGTGAGTAGTGAACTCTCACGTGAGTGGAAGGAGGTGAATAGTTCTAGTTCAGTTGTGAAAATGAATGTTGAAGCTGCATGTGTCACAGATGTTATCAGAGAGTCAGAGACTAATGCAGACATACAGTAGCTGCTGTGCAGTGAAATGCACAGTTGCATAACAGGCTGGCTCATAGAATATCTTCCTGCTGCTTTAGTGTAAGAAATGAATTGATTTTTTTTAATTTTTTTTTTTTATCAAATCCAAATTAAACTGTTATTTATTCAGATCACTTGCTACAGTTCATCATCATTGGTTAAAAGGTGTTTATTTTCACATTTCCTTTCGTGATGCTGAATTTAAAATCTTCTTTATGAGCTGCACTTTGATGAATTTAATCCTTGTTGTTGAGCAATGCGTGTTATCTAACCCTACACCCCCCCCCCCCCCCCCCCCCCCGCCAGCCCTGAGGCCAGCCCATTCAAACAGCATGCAAATAGTGGTTGAGAAAACCATGGGAATGGCAAATTGCTTCTCATGCCTCTGCCTGCTCCTCCCCCTCGCCTTCAAATAAAGTAACATAATGCCTCATTTATACTTGAGAGCACCTCCTGAAAAATGTGACAATGCACCGACAGCACTAATGACCTCACTGTCAGTGGAAATGTTGCTATGCTGTAAAATCATTGCTGTACAATCTTGGATCGAATCTACAATGATTCTCACCGTGGCTAAATGCTACTGCTTCCTGGCTATGGTCTAGAGCAGGGGTCAATAATAGGCGGTCCAGATCCGGACCCAGACGTATGACAGATGGATAATTGAGAATTATACATTTTGGCGGAGTGCTTCTATTTGAACCTGCACAGCTTTTCTAGCCTTTACAGTACTCGGTCAGCAGTCCAGGAAATACACCGACCAATTACATGCATTGTAAATCATCTCACGTGACGCTACTCAGCCAATCAAATATGTGTATTCTGAAATGCACCATGAGCCGAGTGAGATTTGTACACAGACAGGGGAGAGACGGAGAGAGAGAGAAGTAAGTCGGAGAAGCAGTTTCACATGGCATGCTCTAAAAAGAGAAAAGTGGACCGAGAAAACAGAGCTTTTAACAAAGAATGGACGGACTCTTATTTGTTAATTCTTCCTGCTGGCGCTACAAAACCACTCTGTCTCATATGTTCAGATACCATGGCCATTACCAAATGTGCCAATGTAAAACGCCACTACGAGACCTAAAATAAAATAAAAAAATAATACCCACCCCCAAGCAAACATACCCACTCCAATCTGAACTGAGGGCAAGATGTTAAGATGTGTAGAGATTGTTGATTATAAAGTTGAATGAGACCGTTATGATGTGAAATGGATTTAACAAAGTTTTAAAAAAAATATTTTTTGTGTATTTTATTTTTAGATGAAAGAACATTTATTTATGTATTTCTATGTATCATTTATAATCCATCCAGTTAAATTTGAAAACTGAGAATAATAATTGTTCAAATAGATTTGATGTGTACTTTCTTTATTTAATTTGACAGTTGTTGACTACACAGAGACGTTGTTACTACTACTAGGCTTCTTGAATATATTTATACTAAATAGCACACGTTAGATAGTATTGTAATGTTCCGGACCTTTGCACGAGGAGATTTACTCAATCTGGACCTTTTGGAATTTTAATTGAATACCCCTGGTCTAGAGTGACACATTGTCGCAAATTTGGAGGCATTTTCTCCCATGGGACTTCTTACAATGAGCTAAGGATTTGAATAGGGAAACTGGTTGGTAGGCTTTGAGATAGAAAGCATGCTGGAGATGTGGCTAGCTGGCAAGATGTAAGGTATTCACAGCCTGTGGGAGGAATTACAATTTATGTCTTGAGATAACTTCTCATACGATTTATTGAATTGAAATATCTCACAAAAAATAAGCACCATACAGGAGCATGTGACTATCTTGCTATATGCTCATTATTGAAATGCATATATGGCAGGGTGTAACCCAGGGGTCACTAATAGGCGGACCGCTGTCCGGACCCAGACGCCCTGGACCTAAAACCGAAAGATAATTGAGAATTATAACATTTTGACGGAGCGCTTCTATTTTAACCGGCGCAGCTTTTCTAGTCTTTACGGCACTCGTTCAGCGGTCCAGGAAGCACACTGACCAATTACATGCGTTGTAAATCATCTCACATGATGCTACTTGGCCAATCAAACGAGTCAATTCTGACAAGTTTCCCGACTCAAGTGAGATTTACACACACAGGGAGAGACGAGGAAAGAAAGCGAAGAGTAGAAGAATTACGTGAGTGAGAAGTTATATCACATGACGTTCTCCAAAGAGAGAAAAGTGGTCAGAGAGACCAGAGTCTTTAAACAATAATGAACAGACTCTTATAGGTTATTTCTTCCCATGGTCAGTTTAAAACCAGTATGTCTCATGCGTTCAGAGACCGTGACGATTATTAAAAGCGACAATGTGAAGCGCCACTACGAGACAAAGCACAACTCTTTTTAGCAAACGAACCCACTCACATCTGAAATGAAGTCACAGAAAATAAACAATCTAAGAGCTCAATATGATCAGAACCCTAACACGTTAGTTCACTGTCCAACAATGATGTTAACAGAGAGGAATAGAGCTGAAACAAGTGGTTTAATAACCACAGATAAAGTCCCTGAACACAACTTTCTCTTATTAGCAGATGAGAAAAATATAATATCATAGTTTTCTTGATTGACATCACTTCACACCTGAATGAACTGAATTTAAAACTGCAGGACAATTCAGTGAAATACATTTTTCTAAAATTAAGTACTTTATTTTAAGACTCACATTTTTTTTCAAAAGCTTTCTGTAATGTATTTTATTCTTTAATCTAGTCCTTATTTTAATTGAAGCAAGAGAAGCTCATGCATTTATTAATATGTCTTATTTATAATTCATCCAGTTAAATTTGAAAGATGACAATAAATATTGTTGAGATATTATTCAATTGAACTTTCTTTATTTGATTTGACAGTCAGTTGCATACAGCTGTTAATACAATTGTTGGCTAATTCCATATATATGGGACTAAATCATAGCACAAGTTAGACATTATTGTGATGTTCCGGACCTTTGCATGAGGAAATTCTCTCTAAATGGACCTCGATGTACTTTAATCGAATACCCCTGGTTTAACCCACTGCAAACTAACTCTATACAAATATACACACTAACAGAACCGCACCAAGGGGTTAGATGCAAACCTTACAAGTTCCACAAAACACAAAGACCAGAAGGTGAGACAGTGTTAAGGCTACCACAGCACTAACACATCACATACTAAATTGATTGAAAAAGAGAGTGTAGTTAAAACATTATTGTTCTATTATTACATGCACTGTTCAAGCACTTTTTTAAGCAGTCAAAATAGCTCATCTTTAGAAGCCCAAAGCTGAAAAACTATCCAATACCCGCCACATATTTTCTCAAAAAATACACACTATTCAGACCACAGGAGCATGTGAATATCTTGAAAAATGTTTGCCAGGGTACAATCCATTGTAAACTAACAAGATACAAATATGCACACGAACAGAATTGCCAGGCATGGGCCTCTGTATTTCCACACCAAGGGGTTGGATGCAAACCTTACCACAAAAGACAAAACCAGATGATGGGACAGTGTAAAGTCAACACATCACATGCTAAAAGCGCCCACTCTGTTGGGATTGGTCAACCACATATCCCATGCGTAGGAAATGTCCCACCTCTTACCATGAACAGAATTTCGCTCTAAAGGCTCACTGAGCGGCCACAAACACTGTTGTAACCATGGTAACAATAGCATCTGTCCTGCAGCGACTCAGTTATTGAAAGTCAGGAGGAAGAAGCTGATAGACTCGACCCACCGTCGCAAACCAGGACTGGAGCAGGACGTTTCACAGGGGTAAGTTATGGTCTAGCTGTCTTATATTTTATATGTAAAGTTATAACTGTCACTTCTTTACATTGCAGTGACAAATATCCGTTGATGACTGAAGTTTTGTTTCTTTTCAGAATCAGAATCAGCTTTATTGGCCATGTATGCGTACGCATACAAGGAATTTGACTACGGTTTACACATTGCTCTCAACGTACATACACTTACAATGAACAAGAAAAATATAAAAAATAAAACAAGGACAACAAAAAAGTATAAACATTTAACAACTATGTACAATAAAAACATATATATCCAAAAGTGTGTATATATATATATATATATATATATATATATATATATATATATATATATATTAGTGCTGGGCAACGATTACAATTTTTAATCGCGATTAATCGCATGATTTTCTGTGATTAATCATGATTAATCGCATTGATATGCACAAAGTTCAATAATTAATTCAAAAGTAGTGTATTGCGCACTTATTTGAAAAGTACTGCTATATGAATAAAAGTGCAATAACATTTGGTTTGCAAACACTTTAAACAAACAAGGTGCTTTTTAACAGCAATATTCCCTTTACACAGTAGCATTTATAATTCTTGCACTATCTGTGCTAAGTGTGCTGACTTTATTTGAAACGTTCCACTGCTGTGCAACATGAATAAAATGTTCCGCACACGTTTCAGCAAAATGTCTGTCTTCTGTTTTCATTACAGTCAGAGCATGTGAATGCAGCTCCCACTGTTCATCAATATAATGCACTGTAACTCCGATGTTATTATGGTTACCCAGCGATGTCCAGTAGTTTCCAGTTGGTGCACGTTGTAACGTCGTCGCTTTTGTAGTCCTCTCCTGTTCATACAACTCATGTATTCTTCTTGTGATGGTGCGTCTTGAGGGAGGCTCATACGTGCCGCCATTCGTTGCGATCCGAAGAACGTTCCTCAGACATCTTCCACAATACCAATTGGCCTGCAGTTTGTAGCTATCCACTTCGCTGTGGCATTTGTTAGCTTGTCTTGCTCTTCTTTATTTATACTTCTCCCACACGCTGCATCTTACGTTTGTTTGGATGATTTGCTGGCATCAACGGTGTGTATTGCATTTTAAAAAAAAACTGCGTTAATGCACGATAAAATAAGCATCGTTGTTAATGAATGCGTTAACGCGATAATAACGCGTTAAGTTGCCCAGCACTAATATATATATTTATGAACATAAACCTATATAACAACAATGGCAATGGAAATTAGGTGATAGTGTAAATGGTGGTAATAGTGCAAACAGAGATAATACTTCAGTATGTCTGATTAATTGTTCACCAGAGTCACAGCCAGTGGAAAAAAGCTGTTCCTGTGTCTGGTGGTTTTGGCGTACAGTGTTCTATAGCGCCTACCAGAGGGGATGAGTTGGAACAGCTTGTGTCCAGGGTGTGAAGCTCTGCAGTTTCCTGCCCACCTCCTGAGTCTGGAGGTGTACAATCCGTTGTAGTCTGTTTCTGTCCTGTTTAGTGGCTGATCCAAACCACAGTAAAACAGAATCAGCAGCTCCTGAGGCAGGTTGAACTTCCTGAGCTGGCGCAGGAAGTACAACCTCTGCTGGGGGCTTTTTCCTGATTGTGTCAATGTTGGAGGCCCACTTCAGGTCCTGGGAGATTGTGGATCCCAGAAACCTGAAGGTCTCCACAGCGGACACAGTGCTGTTGAGTATGGTGAGGGGGGGGCAGTGTTGGAGGGCTCCTCCTGAAGTCCACTGTCATCTCCACAGTTTTGAGCTTGTTCAGCTCCAGGTTGTTCTGACCACACCAGAAGACCAGCTGTTCAACCTCCCGTCTGTACGCAGACTCATCACCGTCCCTGATGAGGCCGATGACCGTTGTGTCGTCTGCGAACTTCAGGAGTTTAACAGTTGGGTCCTTTTGAGGTGCAGAAATTTGTGTTGAGGGAGAAGAGCAATGGGAAGAGCACACATCCCTGGGGGGTGCCAGTGCTGATAGTCCGGGTGCTGGATGTGATTTTTCCCAGCCTCACCTGCTACGTGGTTTGTGATCCACTGACAGGTGGAGACTGGCACAGTGAGCTGGGAGAGTTTTGGTTCAATTTCTGGGATGATAGTCCTGAACGCTGAGCTGAAGTCCACAAACAGAACCCTTGCATATGACCCTGGGGGGGAGTCGAGGTGTTGCAGCATGTAGTGCAGTCCCATGTTGACCGCATCATCCACCCACCTGTTTGCATGGTAGGCAAACTGCAGGGGGTCCAGCAGGGGCCCTGTGATGTCCTTCAGGTGGGTCAACGCCAGTCTCTCAAATGATTTCATGACCACAGACGTCAGGGCGACGGGCCTGTAGTCATTTGTTGTTGAATGTGCAGACATTTTTTTGTCAGCACACACATGTCCTCACAATAACTGATGTATGATGTCACAGTGTCAGTGAGCTCATCCAGGTCTGTAGCAGCAGCCTCAAAAACACTCCAATCAGTGCAGACAAAGCAGGACTGTAACTCCAGCTTTGCCTCGTTGGCCCATCTCCTTATAGTCTTCACCACAGGCTTTGCAGATTTTAGTTTCTGCCTGTAGGTTGGGAGAAGATGAACCAAACAATGATCCGAGAGTCCCAAAGCTGCATGGAGGACTGAGCGATATGCATCCTTTAGTACAGTGTAGCAGTGGTCCAGTGCGTTTTTGTCCCTGGTGCTACACTTAATAATGTGCTGTCTGTATTTTGGCAGTTCTTTGCTGAGGTTTGCTCTGTTTAAGTCCCCGAGAACAATGAGCAGGTAGTCTGGGTGTTTGTGCTCTGCTCAGCCAGGTGTTGGAGGGACTCACTCACACAGGCCTGTTGTGGGATGTAAACACCGGCCAGAATGAATAAGGAAAACTCCCATGGTGAATAAAATAGTTTGCTGTCAATGAAAAGTGTTTCTGAGGGCTGCATGATTCCTATAACACTGTGACATCTGTACACCAACCTTTGTTAATATAGAAGTTGATTCCGCCTCCCCTCATTTTCCCCGACAGTGCCGTTACGCGGTCCGCTCGGAGGAGTTGGAAGCCCGGCAGATGTAGTGCACTGTCTGGGATGTGCTCACCAAGCCAGATTTCAGTGAAGCACAGGGTGGCGGATCTGCTAAAGTTCGTGTTTGCTTTGTTGAGGAGCAGCAGTTCGTCCATCTTGTTGGCCAGAGAGCGGACATTCGCCAGATGGATTGATTGAAGTGCAGTTCGGAATCCCCGCTGCTGCAGTTTAACAAGCGCTCCTTCTCTTTATCTAAGTAACACCAGCTAACAATTACACTCACGTTGCCTCAGTAGGGAAACTAAAGTTAGCTACTAACATGTTCCCTGTTAAAACCTAATGTGTTTTATTAGTGACTTTGGTAATGTTATGTAGAGTACAACAGATTTAGAGATTACATGTTTGTGTTGTATACAGTAACAACATAAATGTCATCCTAACTGTAACCTTTCTGCTAAAATGTAGCTGCATTTTACAATCCAATCCTGGCTGTTATTATTTCTGTAATCAACAATATGATCAAGTAAAATTGTTGCTTCCTGGATTAATACTTGTCCTCTGCAGTGATGTTGCCTCCTGAGTCATTTGCTATATTATAACACAGCATTTCTTGTAAATCAGTGTTATTTTCCTCATTAGGTTTTGAGACAAATGAACCAGGTTTGTGTTCCTTTGTAAATACTGTACAGTGTTTAGCTGCAATGGTAATGATGTGTGATCCTCTCCATACAGGCGATACCGGCCTCTCGCCTACCGGAACTTTGTCAGCTGGTACTATTAGGATGATGAGGGTCGCCATCCCGTCATTGTGTTGTATTTCAGATCCTTGGGGATGGGAATTGTCTTCAACTCGTCAACAAATGGAGTCTTCAAATACAAGCCTCATCAGTTCATCCACGTACTCTGTAATAACATAGCATTTAATAGTCATTCATTTGTTTTAAACCAAGTATGCTTCCTTCCTTATTTATATTTAAAAGGTAATTCAAATTTTATTTTCATTGTATTATGTTTGTTAAAAAAAATAAAAAATATTTTACAACTTCTAGGGTCTGCTTTAACTGTTTTTACTTTACTAATGAGTCACATTGCCTTAAGAGGTTACAGAATCCGTTACAAAGTGTATTTATTACCTGCACAACAAATGTCTGCATTTCAAGGTATCATGTCTGATTTTAGTGTCACAGATTTATATTGTGTTATCAACCCTACATCTAGACAGTATAGTTTTTACTCAAACAGACACAAATCTTATTCTAGAATAGACTATCTGCTAGCTAGTTCAACCGCATTTTCTCAAATTCATTACGTTAACATTCTCCCCTGTTTGTTATCAGATCACAGCATAGTCACCTCTAAATTAACCTTGGCATGTACACCCATAAGAGCTACAAGATGGCGCTTTAATGTAACGCTACTGAGAAACGATGAGTTTTGCACGTATTTCAGAAAATTCTGGGACCACTAATGACCCGCGTATCCTTTGGAACTCTATTAAAGGTTGTATAAGGAACACTGCAATCTCATACTCTTCTCATCTCAATAAAACTAGACTAGGCCAAATTAATGATTACGAGACCACTCTAAAAAGTTTGGAGTATGATCAGCAAAATACTAACTTCTCAGATGATAGGGGAAACAAATTAAATCAATAAAAATTAAATTAAACTCCCTCTTAAGAACCAGAGCAGAATTTATAATTCCCAAATCTAGAAGGAACTATTACTTCAACGGTTCCAGACCAAGCCACCTGTTGGCTTTAAACCTACATAAGGGTGAGAAGTTGTATTATATCTATTGACTCTGGCCTGAAAACGTTGTCGGACCCTAAAGAGAGAAACTCAGAATTTCATTAATTTTACTCTAAACTGTATGCTTCCGAAGTTCACTTTGACAAAGCTAAATGTGATAACTTTTTACAAAAAGTGACACTCCCAACTCTCTCTTTGGATGAGTGTAATGACTTAGGGGCCCACATCACTCTGGCTGAACTTAGAGCTGCCATTGTGGGGATGAAAAGGGGAAAAACACCGGGATGGAATGGTATTCCCCCTGAATTTTACTTCACTTTTTGGGATCTGTTAGGTCAGTTTCTACTGGACATGATTAACTGTTCTATTGAAATTAATTGCTTTTTAGACGACATTAATTTAGCTTTATTATCGGTATTACCTAAATCTGGCAAAGATCCTACCCTATGTAGCAACTACAGACCCCTGTCCATCCTTACTACCGAGATTAAGTATTTGCACGTGTATTGGCATGACGTCTTGAACCATATATGACCAGATTGGTTCACTATGACCAGACGGGCTTTATTAAGTCACAATTGGCTTCTGATAATATGCGCCGCCATCTGCGCATTATTCATGCTATGAAAGATATCGCGTCCCCAAGTGCTGTCCTTAGCTTGGATGCTGAGAAGGCTTTTGATAGGGTTGAATGGGATTATTTGTGGGAAGTATTGGGAAGATTTGGATTGGGGACAAATTTTATTAAATAAAAACCCTACGGCTATGATTGTTACTAATGGGATTGCCTCCCCCCGATTTCACATTACACGTTCCTGTCTTGAAGGCTGCCCCTTTAGTCCCTCTTTATTTGCTTTGTCACTTGAACCACTGGCACAAACTCTAAGAGAACACCCATCTATTTTTCCAATAACTTTCAATGACACCAGTCATGTAATTTCTTTATATGCTGACGATATTTTAATATATGTTGACAAAGCCCCTATTTCTATCCCTCACATTTTAAGCACCTTTGCAGAATATAGTTCCTTGTCAGGTTATAAAATTAACTAAACCAAATCAGCTCTTTTACCATTAAATCAACATTTGATACAGAGATCCCTACCTTAATTCCCCTAATACAATCATCTCAAAAAACTATATGGGCATTTATAAATGTGTTGAATCTGACTTTAACAGATGGACTCACAGTTCAAAATCGCTACAGACTCGCCCTTTCTCCACCATCTAATTATTGGAATAAACTTAACTCCTTAATTTCGAAGTTTATATGGGGAGGGAAACAACCACGGGTTAAAATGATCACATTACAATGACATAAATCTAAAGGTGGTCTTTCGGTACCAAATTTTAAACACTATTTGTGGTCTTTTGTTTTGAGACCACTTTCAACCTGGTTGAATCCAGATGCATCGGTATCTTGAAAACCAATTGAAGAAAATCTTGCCTTACCACGCAGGTTAGAGGACCTAGTTTTCTCTAATATTCCGCTCAAACAATCTAAACTCTGCCTTGGCCCAATTATATCATTTGTATTATCAACATGGCGCATAACTGAAAAGGAGACCAAAACAAATCTCAAATGGCATCTCGATACCCCAATTTTTAATAACTGTCTACTACTTACTGGTGGGATCCCATTTTCATCAACAACATGGCCAAGCAAAAAGGTACATAAACTGGCAGATATCTTTAATGAGAATGGTCTGAGGTCATTTAGTGATATACGTAGTACCTTTAATTTACCTGGGTCATCATTTTTTCTATACCTACAACTAAGGTCATCACTCAAAGCATATGGGGTACCATGGAATGATCCTTTGGGATCACATCACTTACATACCATCTTGAATACACAAGGCCAAACAAAGGGATTAGTATCAAAACTGTACTCATTCTTTTCTGTCCCTTCTTATAAACCTCTATGTATCGAACGGGTCTGGACTAAAGGCCTCGAACACCTGACGGAGAACGTGTCATTGGACTGAGATTACATTTGGAAAACCATAACTGAAACCTCTAAAAATCCTAATGAGACACATCTTAACAGATACATCTTAACTTTCTTCACCGAACTTACCTCACACCTAGGAAAAGTTTCTTAATCAAAGTAATTCCATCACCATTATGTACTCTTGTACAGAAGGACTTGCTGGTTCTTTTATGCATATGATTTGGTTTTGCAAAGATGTAACTCTCTTTTGGAAAATGGTATGCTCCTTTTTGACAAATGTTCTGAACTATGTAGTTCCATGCATTCCGACTGTACTGCTCCTAAATGACATGTCCCTGCTAAAACTATCACAGTAACAAAAACGCACCTTACTAACCGGCTTAACAGCCGCAAAAAACCCCCAAAAAAACTTTGATTTATTCTAATTTCTTTATTATTATTTATGTGTATATGTGTTTATGGATGTATATGTGTGTGTGTGTATGTATATGTATACATGTGTGTATGTATGTATGTGTGTATGTATGTATGTATTCATTGTAATGTATGGTTGATTTTTAATGCATATCTTGAAAATCACAAAAAAAAACAGCATCTTCATGGAAGACAGTTGCCTTATTAGCAAACGCTGATGGTTTGCAATTTGTCTAAGACTTTTGGATAGGACCAGACTGTCTAGAGCATGTGTATTCAATTGACATTCAAACTGTCAAATCACACTCTCAAAGGATTTGTGCTTTGTCTCGTAGCGGCGCTTCACATTACCGCTTTTAATAATCGTCACAGGTCTGAACATATGAGACATACTGGTTTTAAACTGCCTGTGGGACGGATGGACATATAAGAGTCTGTCCATTCTTGGCTCTGGTCCACATTTCTCTTTTTGGAGAATGCCATGTGAAATAACTTCTGACTCCACCCTTAACCCAATAGAGATAGCTCTTAGAGGGCTGTTTGTTTTGTGAGCTGATTGTCTGGTCTCATCTCAATTTATAGGTGAGGTGTGGCCCACAGCAATGGCTCTTAGAGCGCTGCGCCTATACTCATAGAATCTAGAGTTATGGTATGTAACTATTGTTATAGCCCCATCTCCCTCGCTCCCTCTGTCTCTCTCAGCTAACCTCTGAAGTTGAAATATACTTGACTTTATCTTTATAAAAAGAACTCAACTGTTACCATGTTGTGAGGTACACAAGCCCATATAATGATAGCAGTGTACTCCTCAACATGTCAATGCATGTAGCAAATTAATTATCCCCATCTCCCCCGGCAGTAATTCTGATATGCTTTATGAATATGAGCCCATGCTGATGAACTACGCAAGAAAAGTAGTGTTTCTGTCAGTAATAGTATTGTCTGGTTCTTATGTTGCTGTCTCCTGTGTTCCCTGCAGAGCCTCTGAGGAGGAACTCCGTCGGTGACGATGACTTGGCCTTGGGTGTAGAAGGTAAACAGCCTCCTATTCTGGACTTTTAAGGTGCCATCCTCAGCAGGGAGTCTTTACAGTCACATTCTGCAGTTTAGGAAAGCAAGCCAATGATTTATCGATCAGTGTGTATCGTCCAACACCAACAGGGAGAGAAAGTTGCTCTAGTGTAGGCTATTTATACTGAGATGTGAAAAGTTAAGTATTGTGTGACCAGGCTCCAGCTTTCCAGTATTATGTGTTGCAACTTTAAGGGCACAAGAATGCAGGGCACACTAACGTGATATAAACAGCAATATGCTGCATTGCACTCAAAATATGTAGCTGTAGGCTATAAAAAGCTGATAAAATATGATTTCCATAAGTGCTTTACTCACTTATTATGATAATTGTGGTGATGTTACGCGTTTATGTTTACTATAAAAGAAATGTAATCAATATTCAAAACAATGAATCACACAAACAGGCACTAAAAGTTGTCAACCAAACTGCAGCAGACACCAGGAATAATATCAACATGCTAAGAAGTAGAAAATGCATCTTTTATCATGTGGACATGTAGGAAACTCATTTCAGTCGCTGGTAGCCGTGACCTCGTTCTTTTGGTCACGACCCAGAGTTTGTGACCATAGGTGAGATTTTGGAGCGTAGACCGACCGGTAAATTCTCCGGTAAAGTCATCACCAAGACGGCCCGGTGCAGGCAGTGCAGCAAAGCGCACTGTCGATCTTACCCTCACTCGTGAACAAGACCACGAGATACTAGAACTCCTTCGCTTGCGGTAGCCACTCCATCCCCATCTGGTGGGAGCAATCCACTGGTTTCCGGCAGAGCACCATGGGCTCAGATTTGCAGGTGCTAACTCTCATCCCCACCGCTTCACACTCGGCTGCAAACCGCCCCAGTGAATGCTGGAGGTCACGATCCGAGAAGGCCAACAGGACCACATCATCTGCAAACAGCAGTGAGGCGATCCCGAGACCCCCGAACCTGACGTTCTCCACCCTGCGGCTGCGCCTAGATATCCTGTCCATGAAAGTCACAACTGTTTGTAACAGTGTAGTTGTATTGTATGTTATGTCATGTAATGAGGTTTTTGTATGTATGTGTACAGATCTGCGTCCCGGACATGCACCCATTTGTCACAAACTGGCTCAGAAAATGTGACAATGAGGGAGTCCACGGAAGGGATTACCGTAAAACAACCATAATGTATTAAACCCAGGAACAAAACAAACATATGACAAAATTAAGTTATATTTTTTGT
Organism: Cebidichthys violaceus; assembly: GCF_023349555.1. Lineage (NCBI taxonomy): Eukaryota > Metazoa > Chordata > Actinopteri > Perciformes > Stichaeidae > Cebidichthys > Cebidichthys violaceus. The sequence goes on along the minus strand of NW_027176318.1, from coordinate 3,232,105 downwards.
TTTCTTCTGTCTCATTTCATTAAGTACAAGTGCATAATGTAAAATCTTATTTTCAAGTGGGTCCGGATGAGTAATACAATATAAAATAAAAATTTTCATATAAACTTTCCACAAAAAGCACGTCAAATAATTAACATCTTAAACTTGGAGGAACTTTACATAATTAAGTATCTGTTCTTCCCATGAACCAGATAGAAGATGTGGAGTAAGATTGTATTTATTGGAAAACTCCAGACATACCTAAGTGTTTCAGTGTTTCACAATTCAATTTGATTTATATATTTGGAGTCACAATTTAATTCAAAATCGATTCTCGATTCAAAATGATTCCCAATTAAAAAAACATTCTCGGTGCATTACATCGAGGTGCTAATTTCATAATCTAATCCAGTCCACTGTGCACAAAGATTGTGGTGTGGCAAATTATGGCATGAAAGCAGAGAAAATTGTGTATAGGATTATGGAGATGGTTTTTATATTTGAAAAAGTTATATCAACTGATTGCATTAAACACACAAAGGCAACATGTATTTATTCACGCTTAACTTGCACAAATAAACCCTTTTGACCAAAAAGTTTTAGTATTTCTCAATTCTCAGTGACTTCAAAAACGGGTTTAAGTTATACAGAAAAATAAAAATGCTGCCTGCTACTGTACATAAATATAATTGGTAGGCTCTCAGTTTCAAAGATACATTGTACACAAAATTAGACATATATTGTACTATATATATATATATATATATATATATATATATATATATATATATATATTTTATTGTCCAACAAGCACAGGACTTTCATTCAACAAACATATTTATTTGAACCCAAACACAATCTTTCTTAAACAGGTTGTGCACCGCAGGGTGTATGTATGTCTGTATAGGTATGGTAGACATTTCGTAGGAGATCGCACAAAAATTAACAAAAACTTTTCGTAAGATATTATACCAGCCGTTGTATGAGGATACACTGACTAGGCAAATGAACAATAAATGGGAGTCTGAACTTGTTACATCATTCAAATGTTTGACCTTCACTGTACAGAATGATGTACAGTATGTGCAGAGGTTGACACTAGAAGGCTGTTTTCTCTGCGCTCACTTCAAATCTCAGTCAAAGGCATGTACCTACAAGCATAAGTTGTGACATCATAAGGTTTGGAGCCAATCATGGTCCATGGTTACGCAAATGTGATTTGTGGAAATTTAAAGCCCCAGGCTCACATAAACTAAAGAAGGATTTTTCAGTGAATTGTCCAGTAGTTAAAGTGTTCACGTCATAGATAGATCATAGATTCAGGTTCATACATTTTTAATTTTAACAATGAGGGAGAATGAGTCAATGTAATTTTCATTTCATTTTTATTTCATTTTCATTTTCATTTTCATTTTCATTTTCATTTCATTTTCATTTCATTTTCATTTCATTTTCATTTCATCGACAAAAAAAACATTTGACTTACATCAGGTCATAAACATGTTCGAGGTGAATCTATAAGCAAGTCACTTTCCACATGACATTTAACCAAAAATAAAAAATGTACACACAGAAATATGTAAAGGTTTCATTCCACTGTGGAAAGAAGTAGAAAGATCAGAGCCCTGTGGACCACAACACCACTGTCACTGTTTTTTTGTTTTTTTACCTTTAAAGGTAACTGATGAATGTCTCACAGTAATGCCTGCAGGTTAACTGGACGTTGGAGTATTTTTTTGGGGACAAAAATGATGTGTGCATGTGAGAAAAACACGGTATGGCACTAAAGAAAGAGAGAGACTACTTTCTTCTTGACACCATGCCAATGTCAAATGGAGTCCTCGTCTGGGAGGGGGAGGGGGAGGCAGAGGCAACTGCCAAAACCCAAACACCCACTGGAGGAAAAAGAAGAGAGGGAGGGAGAGGGAGACTTACCTAATATAGCTCAAAGAGCCTTGACACCAAACTTGAACAGGATGCACCGACTTTCAACCCGCAGAAAATGAAGGAGACGTTTCCCTCTGTTCTGTCTTCCTCCTTTTCTAATGTTTCTCTCTTTGCTTGTGTCACGTATGGCCTCACATGCCCTGTTTGCTTTCCTGTCCAGATAACATGACTTGTCTCTCCTGCAGCGTCTTTATATGGTAGCCAGAGGGTGAGGACAGTCCAGGAGTTTCTGCGGTAAGTACGCCTCTCTTCTTCTTGTTCTCATCTCCTGTCAGATGTACAGAACCTTCAGCCAGTAGTGTAGAGTGAAGCACAGTGCTAACGCAACTTTGTTTAGAATGAAATTATTTGTGGATATTTTGATACTAGTGTTTGAAAGTAAAAATGAGCTAACTTTAGTATTCTAAAGCAGTAGTTTAAAGCAAGTCAGTTGAAATCAAGGTGTAAATGTTAATAATATTGAATCAAATTGGAAGACATTTCATTTTGAGGTCAGAGTTAATCAAGATTTGTGTTGCAGTTTGCAGCACAGTTCTAGTTGCATTTAAAATGTATTTGTACGTTTTTAAACATTTTAAACTGCCCTTTGAACAGGATGAATTTGAATAGACGGCAGTGTTTTAGAGGCCTGTGAAACTTGTGACATCTCGATCCAACCTACTGTATACCTTTTGTGAAGATTATAAGCATATCAATTAAATCTTGGATCAACAAATCTGCAGTATCCCTAATCTCACTTTAATGCTTTATTGGTCATTGGAACAATCCGTAAACACAGAGTTACAGGGTTTAAGTCATGTTCACCTTCCAACACAAATAAGGTTGCAAGTAGGGATGCTATTAATTAGTAAATGCCCGGAGTATTGAGAAAAAAATGCAGTTTGATCATAAGAACAGGCTAATCAATGAAAGCTGATTAGCTAATTATTTAGCTTTTTGTATTGCTGCTTAAGGCAGACAAGGAAGACATGGCAGTGTTCTCACAAACCACAGTAGATGGAGAATGTTGGTGTATATTTGAGGCTCACCATCATGTTCAGACGGCTCTCTGTCTGCTCACTGTCTTGTCTTGTGTTTATAGGCAGGTTGAGTGTTCATTATGAGCAAAGAGAGCTGGGCTTGGCTGGCTCTGATCCTTATGTTATTGTGGTAACTAGTTGCATGTAACCTTGGTCCTGTCTCTACCACCTCTATTGTTAATACTTGTCAAAGTAATTTATATGTCATGCAGAGTTTCAAACAGCCCCTTTTTTGAGATCATGAGAGACTTTGAGAGGCAGATGAACAGAATAACACAACACAAATGCTATGCTTCAGTCCAGTGATTAAAAGGGTTTCTAGAATGAAACGAATCATTAAGATAAACACATATTACTTGGCATATCCATACCCGCATAGAGGCTTTACCTCTCATCTGGTAACACAAGCACCTTCATGTTGAGAAGACCTGATAAGCGTGTGCAAAATAGGCAGAGTGATTAGACGACATTTCAATAGCTGTTCCTGTTATGTGTTATAGATAAGCACTTCACTTTTTTTTATCGTCTTTCTGATTACATTTGTTTGAATAAATACATGTTCTGTGGTTGTTTAAACACTAGAAGAACATCACGAGGTACCACTGCAGTGTGTCTTTGACTGCCAGCAGTTGAGTCAGGCTGTGATAGCAGCTTCTGGACCTGAACACATAGACGCATAACTACAAGTCATTATTTACCAGGCAAATAAGCCTCACCTCCTCCTATGCACAGCCGAGTTTGCATAGAAAGCGAAGAGGAAAGTTATTGCAATCCTTGACAGCTGTACAGAAAATATGAATCAGCTAAGAGCAGAGGGATATAAAGGATCAAGGACAGGTAACACAGGGTTCTGATCAACAAAGACCTAGATCACAATGTGAGTACACAACAGTTGTTATTCCATTTATATTCTGTATATATTGAAGATCAATCTTATGTTAAATCTCACAATGTTGGAATTTGATTAATTCAGATGTCTTTGTTCTTGTACATTGAGGTTGTGTTAGTTCAAATAGGCTATAATATGTAAGGTAATTGATTATCAAACAATAACCCACAACTTAGCATGTCTTTGAGATTAACTTTGTGTATCTGTTCTCATTGTCAACAAATCCCATGAAAAGACAAAGGCTGTGGTCGAATAGTCTTTTTTGCTAAGGAAGTACAAATAAAACCAGAATAACAAATACATGTGCAGAAAATATAGCAAACTGTCAATAAACAAATTCTCATAAACAACATAAATGATCAACATGAATAAATATTACATGTTCAAAAAGGAGTATGAATAAAAACACGCATATACCTATTCTCAATAACTCAAACAATTGACTCAATATTTATTAAATTAACCTTTGTAGTCTATAGTCCTTTTTCATTTCTGTTTCAACCTTGGTAATGAAGTAATGTTTTTCTTTTTTTGATGCAGTCTTACAGCAGAAAAAGAGGACAGTTCAACAAGAAGCATTATTTAATTAAAGCAAGACAGGCCTATAATAAATCATTCAACAGTAAACTATATATAACTGAACGGTTGAATTCACAATTTGCAGATATTGATAATGAACGTATTATCAGTGTTGGTATGTGCGGACTACTGGGACCAGTGTTGATTGTAAAGTGTGACTGCAGCAGAAGGACCTGCAGTGAAAGTGCAGTGGGATTCTCTGAGCACCCTTGTTGTCTTTTCCTAAATCCTTTTGAACTCTCTTTGACATCTTTTCTTGACCTCATGACGTTTTCCATCGAGGTCAAGGAAAAGTGTTTAGGAAGCTTTTTTTATTTTTTGATGGCAGCCCAAAACCATCAATGGATTAGTCCGTTTTGAACTGTGGCACAAAGCTCCAAGTCCATTTGTTCCAACTGAAAACATCAATGTTTAAAAATGCCTCACAAATATATAGTTTTACTTTGACTCCAACGTTACATTTGTTGACTGTTTTCAGCGGAGGATTATTCCACATTTGGTGTTCTAGTAAGTATTTGTAGCAGCAGGATGTTGTATGTGGGACCGTCAATATAAACTACAATGTGTGTGTGTTCATGGTGATGAACAGTCACCGGCTCATTGATGGGTTTTTAATGGAGCTCTATGGCACAGAGGAAGAAGATATATCAGGCTTTGTATATACAGTACATATGACTAGTAAGTGGCATTAATTGATTGTTGGTTTGGGTCTGCACATGGGATTTGTTAATAGTAAATAAATATATAGAATGTCATGTGTAAATGTCAGTTTATAAATTTGAATTAACAATGCAAGTAACAATAAACTGGCCCCTGCACCTTGTGCACTTCGGTCATCTGACACTGCGATAGGATTTCCTATGTGTAGTGTGTACCGCTGAAAATGACGAAACTCGATCTGTACCACAGCCCGTGTCCACTATCAGATTCAGATTCAACTTTATTGTCATTGCACAGACTACAAGTACTAGGACAAAAAAATTCAGTTTTACAGGTAACCAGGGATGGGGGCTATGGTGCAGAGGTTAGTAAGATGACAGCTGAGGGGAAGAAGCTGTTCCTGAGCCTGCAGGTCCAGGAACGGAGATTCCTATAGCGCCTCACAGAGGGGAGGAGGGCAAACAGTCTATGGCTATCTGCGCGCGCTCCGCAGGCAGTGCTTGAGGTGGACGATCTCAATGGCAGGGAGTGTAGTACCATTGATGCGTTGGGCAGTTTTTACCAACCTCTGCAGTGCTTTCCGGTCTGAGACAGAGCAGTTGCCATACCAAACTGTGATGCAGCTTGTAAGGATGCTCTTGATCAGAGGAGACTTGTGGATTTTCTTCATTCTCCCCAGGAAGAAGAGTGTGTGTCTTCTTGACCAGGGTTGAGATTGTGAGGGTCCAAAAGAGGTCCTCTGAGATGTGGACACCCAGATACCTAAAGCTGGTGACACGCTCAACCTCCATTCCATTGATATGGATGGGTGTGTGTGTGCAGCCTTTAGTCTTTCTGAAGTCCACAATAAGCTCCTTGGTCTTCTTGATGTTGATGGCCAGGTTGTTGTTGGCGCACCATGCCACCAGGTGCCAGACCTCCTCCCTGTAGGCCGACTCATCGTTGTTGTTGATGAGGTCCACCACCGTTGTGTCGTCTGCAAACTTGATAATGGTATTGGAACAATGTACAGGTGTACAGTCATAGGTGAACAGGGAGTAGAGGAGAGGACTCAGCACACAGCCCTGTGGAACGCCAGTGTTCAGGGTGAGGGCAGAGGAGGTGTGATTGCCTAACCTAACATACTGGGGTCTGTTGGTTAGGAAATCCAGTATCCATCTGCAGAGGGAGGTGTTGATGCCAAGGTCACCTAGTTTGGTGCTCAGTTTGGAGGGGGTGATGGTGATGATGAAAAGCATTCTCACATAGGTGTTGTTGTCCAGATGGGAGAGGGCGGAGTGAAGCGCTGTGGAGATGGCGTCCTCTGTACACCTGTTCTGGTGGTAGGCGAATTGGAGGGGGTCCAGTGTGGGTGGTAGGCAGGTTTTGAGATGAGCCAGGACCAGCCTCTCGAAGCACTTCATGATGATGGGGGTGAGTGCAACAGGGCGGAAGTCTTTTAGGCTCGCTGCAGTGGAGTGTTTTGGCGCTGGCACGATTGAGGTGGTTTTGAAGACCTCAGTCAGCTGCCCAGCACAGGCCCTGAGCATGCATCTGGGGATACCATCAGGGCTAGCAGCCTTACGTGCATTAATCTTGTTCAGCGCATCACACATGTCGGTGGGGGAGAGTGTGAGGGGCTGGTGGTCTGCAGCTTATTATATGTTGCTGTACATCATGTATGGACCACATCATTAATAGTTTGTGTCAATCCGATAATCTTTGTCACATAAGGCCAACTTCCTGTTGTTAGTAGGTGGCGCTATGACTAGCTCTAACCTGTAAATGTCTTCAGGCCTGGGCTCTTATCCAGCATGTGAAATTTGGTGCAGATTGGACAAAGTAAAGTCAGTCAACAGCTTTCTGTGTCATGGCGAAGAATGCAAATTGAAGAACTTGCCATAGCAACTCACATTAAACACGAAACATTCACAACTTGGTAACATGAACGTCTAATGATTCTCTTTACCAAACCAGAAGTAGATGTGTTGAATCCTCCAGGAGGAGTTTTTAAAAAAGAAAACTATACCTATAAAGTGCCTAAAATGGCGTATTGTCACATGAACTGTGACATCATCATTTGATGTACTGAATAATACTTTGCAATCTAAAATCACATTAGTTGGAGGGTTATACCAACCAAATCTGAAACAAATCTGATAAACCCTCTTGGAGGAGTTAGAAAAAGTTTACGTAAAAAAACGCACCAAATTCAAAATAATGATAATGAAAGCAAATGGGAAATATGTCTAAAGTCACGAGAGCTATACGGGTACTAAATTTGGTGAATACCAGAGCAACTATGTCCCAACTAAGGCCTTTCACACATTAGGGGGCGCAATGAAGCCCGCTAAACATGTATGAACCCAAGCACTGTCTATTCTCACAATGTGTTAAAAAAGGAAAATCAATGCACAAAATCAAATATGGCTGACTTTTTTTCAAGCAAATTCTTTTTAAGAATTTTTAAATGTGTTGAAGATGAGTGCAATGATCCCACCAAATTGTGTGAACATCGACAGAACTTTATCCCAGCTTTGGCCCCTGCCCAAGCCCAGTTCCTGTTGTGTGCCAATTTCCGTGGGTTTTGAAGCCAAGCCCCTCAAAAATGTGCAGGAGAAAAATAATAATTACCTCAAAAGCCATAGTTTTTTGTGGCGAACCGTGCTCAGGTCCTAACAATTTGAAAATCGTGTGTGACTAGAACCATGAACTCTTTGCTGTGTACACCAACAGGTGGAGCACGTCAAGTCCAGCTCTCAGCAGGTGGAGCAGCTTCAGCTCAGCAACTTCAGGTCACTCTAGACCACACAGGTTAGACACTGCCTCACACACACACACACACACACACACACACACACACACACACACACACACACACACACACACACAAATGTTTAATAGTGTGTGTATTTATGTAGAGACACATATTCAGTTCTGAGTAAGGCTCCATTTGCCCTCTGTTGGCAGTGTGATGGACATACTCAACCTGTGGAATGATGACCCAGAGGAGGTTCTCTTGGACCTGGGCTTTGGCTGTGACGAACCTGACCTTTCTGGACGTATCCCGGCCCGATTCATTAATCATCAGTCTCAGGCGAGAGGAATAAACCTCCAGGTGTTTCTGGAAGCCCAGAAGAACCGACTGGACCTGGAGAACCCAGATGTCAGCAGTAAGTCTAAGTTTTCATTGGTACAAAGACCAGCAACTGATGCATGTATGTTTAATTGTATCATGGCATCTTAATACTGGCATCATGCCCACTGTTTAGTCAAATATTGGAACCTGGCTGCATTGATTTTCACCCATTCATTCATAAGAGCATTAGGGATCTCTGACCGGTGATGAGGTCTGGCTCACGGTTGGTGTTCCAGTTCACCCAAAGATGTTGGATGGTGTTGAGGTCAGAGCTCTGTTTAGGCTAGCCAAGTTCTTCCACACCAAACAGGGGAATATATTTGTTTAGGGAGCATCTTTGAACATACAAGAAAGAGCTAATTAGCTAAGACTAATTTGGATGAACAGCGTTCTCTAAGCGTTAAGATTTCCCCTCATTGGAACTAAGAAGCCCAAAACAGGAAAGAACAGACCTGGACCAAACATACACTCAAGTCTGTTGAGCCATGTGTAAGCACAAATGTCCCAGCATACATAATGGATCCCAGATAAACTGAACTGGTTATGTATTGAGTCAAACACAATTTGCACATTTGTGCTAGCAAAACTACTTCTCTCTTGCTCGTTATTTCTTATCAAATGATGAGCAACTGGTTGACACTTTCATAGTTGGCTGTGGATATGGCCGGTTAGGGATAATGTGGCTATAATATCCCCATTTTTTCTCCAAATTAACTCTAATATGTAATATCTAATACATAGAAAACAGCAATTAAATGTATAAGAGATTAAGTATTCTATCCATCCAGCTGTAAACTGTTATCTTATTCAGGGTTGTGGGGGGCTGGAGCTGATCCCAGCTGACATAGGCAGTGGTGGGCCATCAGGGTCAGCAAAGCCTTCTCTGCTGGCCTAAACAGAATCACAAAATTATAGCTATTTTATAATTAAATATTTCTTCACAAATACACAACATGTATTATATATTTTTTTTCCCATTAGCTTTTTTTTGTCATTGCCCAGCTACTGTCTTCCTCAGTTGCTCTGCTTCCAGCCTGCAGCACTGCTTCCAGTGCAGCTTGTGGAGCTTTTATCCAATCAGATTTCACCAGTATTTCTCTAGGTAAGAAGAGAGGCCCGATGCCCTCTAGGTAAACTTTGCAGATTATAGTAAATGGGGACAATATTGTTGATTGTCATAGTCTTCAACCAATCAGATTTTTTGTTTGACATTTTGGGCGTATTCTTGGATGTGCCAGAGCTACCGAGGTAGCCTGCTAAGTACGTCAGCATTAACGTGCGGTGTGATTGGTCAGTGGGCTAGCGTCACTGTTGAAGCTGAAGCTAGCTAGCAGAAGTTAGTATTAGTAGTAAGAGTTCAAGTTGAAAGATATGTAAGAAGTTATGACATTGACATGGCATTTTTAGCATTTTGCTTGGTGTAGCTTTGTTTTTTTAACACCCAGTATGGAAAAGGATTTGTAAGAATGGTATTCCTGGCTAACAGCATCGGAGAAGCATTGTACATGTTATGGCTGGGAATGAGTTTAATTTGCAACTGAGCGTCTTGGTGTTTGGAGCTACGCTACGCTAACCTGAGGTGGCTAACCAAGGCAGCAACAAGACACCATAGCACGACAGGACACTTACAAGCTACGGTGCTTTTGAAAACTTTTGCTGAGACCCAAGTGGATATACAACTCAACGAACACATTCACAGGAGGTCCTCTGGCTGGAATTGAACCGCAATGTTCTGTACAACCGCGGTATTAAACTCTTTGTAATCAAATAAATGAGGATGGACTTTGTCTTTAAGTGAACAGCAGATTTGGTAAGTGAAGTGCTTTTGTGTTTAACATCTGTAGTAGCGTTACTACTGTGTTCATTTGTCTATGGTGTCGTTTTTATGATATGGTTAATATTGTTCCCTCTGATGTGAATAATATTTGAATGGCTTGTGCTCTTCAGTGTGCGGCGGAATACGTGTTTTAGCGCTGCAGTGTTGGATTGATTTGTTGCTTTGTTGTCAAATAAATATATGTGACTGGTTCTTGTGAGTTTGTTCTTGTCATTGTGTTAATTACATTGATTTTGACTATATGCATTGTCCGTTAATGACGAAGCATCCTATCATGCGCGGGGTTATTGTCCAGACATTTGATTCTCTGTTTGGGGTTTTGTTTTCTTTAACAAAGCAGGAATGATGGTCTGGAGAAATGGGGATTGTGTGGCGATTGCTTTTGAATCAGTAGGGAACAGCTAAACGCTGCGGGGAGAGTTTGTAGCTTGTGTGCTGCTGTTGGATTTCCTGCTAAGCTAGTTTAGCAGAACACACGCACCTCACTAGAGTACAATGTTGTGGTTATGCTGTTTGGGCGTGTCAAACAGCATATTGTCAGGTTGAGCGTAGTCCATCGAAAACATTATATTTCCCACAATTTAAGCTTCTGTATTTTCCAAATGCACTAGTATTATTCAAACGTATTGTTCGGTTCGTGAGCCTCGTACCGAACAGTTTAATATGAATATGTGTATTGTTACACCCCTAGAAACAAATACTAACTGTAGCTGTGGCGTCATAATGAGCTTATTAGGACGTGGTTCAACTGTAGAAGGACAGCACTGAAGGCCCAGATATAAAATGCACAGCCCGCCACTGAACATAGGTGAAGGTGTGGTGCACCCTGGACAGGTCCCCAGACTATCACAGGGCTGACATACAGAGACAGGCAACCATTCACTCTTACATTCACACCTACAGGCAATTTAGAGTCATCAATTAACCTAAGCTTCCCTTCTTGCTGTGAGACCACAGTGCTAACCACCACACCACCGTGCTGCCTGGAAAACAAAATGTCAAATGTGTAAATTGAAGCTAAACATTAGAGGCAGAAGACATGGCATGGATTTTCCATGCCATGGAATTTTCCAAAATGCCATTTTCCAAAATGAAATACATATAGTTGTAATTTATATGAGAAGGGAGATGTACTAAACAGATATGGTTTAAGTTTTACAACATTCATTTATTATCTTTTAATCAGTTTGCGGGTAATTTTTCTTTTACTGATTTTAATTTCTGTGGTCTGTCTTTCCTTCAGTCTGTGTTGACTCGAATGAATGTATTGATTACAGTACTGGCACTAGGAAGCAGACTTCACCCATCAGAGGCTGCATAGGGTCTGCTTGATAACCCACCCTCTACTAGCCTAGTTATACCAAAGCAGCCATGAGAACAAGGTAAAAAAGATGGGTGTGTATGGCTCTTCTTAGCTCTCTTGTCTTTTAAAGGTTCTCTATATGACCATTAATATAGCATAAACAACTATTGTCTATGTAAAGATATAGAGGAGGATGAGGTCTTCCTGAGCAGACAATGAAGTCTCTCTACCTCGGTGTGTGTTGTTACCAGAGCTTCTCCCTGCTTTGCTCCCATGCTTGTGCCTGCTTGCGTTAGTGTGAGCGTGCCCCACTGGTTAGAGCTCACACAACGGTTACAGCTGATAACGGCGTCCCAATCAATCGCCAAAGAACACTAAAAACAGCTAGAACCAGTTTCCAACAAGTATCTGGAGAAATGTAGCCACCCAAAGGTCTTTTAATCTTTACAGATGGACATTCTGAAGCTTTTTTTTTATTTAATTAAAACATGTGGGTGTTATGGGGTAGCAGAGGGGGTGGTGCTGTTTGGATTAGGTTGGTTTCGCAGTGCTGATGGATTTTGGACATTCTGTTGGAATAAATATTAGATGTGATCCAGAGACCTGGTGTCAGTGAGTTTTTTGTTCCAAGACTATTAACAGATCTGCTTATTGTACTTTTTTCCTTGCCTTTTGTTTTCTTCTGTTTCCTTCAGATCGTTTTAGACAGCTCGAGGTTCTCCAGCAAGTAACTACAGCATTCTCCTCCTTGGTGAGGTCTTCCTCCTCATCGCCTCTCAGAGCACCTCTGGGGAAAGCCCTGTCTCCTGAGGCCCAGGAGAGGAGGAGGCGCATGGGCATCCTGTTCAGAAGAGCATCAAAGAAGTCACTCAGCCAAATCCACAACCATAAAACCCAGGACTTAACCACACCTGCTGCCACATATTCTCCCTGTGCTGCACCTGAGTCACTGCAACCTCCATTCAACCTTGGAGACAAAAACTTCCCCTCAAAAAGAGACAAACCTGGACTTCTGGAGACTGGGTGTCTGAGTCCTCTGGCAGAGGAGAAAGGAGCTGGTCCAGACCCTCAGCCGCAGCCTAACGTGGCCCCTTTGGTAGACCAGGAGGGAGCACTCAGTCACCGGACCCTGACAGAAGGTCAACCCCTGACAGCCAACACTTTTTTACTGAGAAAGAAGAGCCTAGGGCAGGCCAGGGAATCATTTGAAATTGAAGAGGCAAGTCAAACTGCAACAGTTCTCAAAGTTCATCAAAGGCAACACAAACACTATTATATCGGGGTGGTTTGTTGGGAGGACATAAGGCTCATGCACATGTGGGTATCACTCTAGTAGTAATAAAAGCAATGAAGTAATGTTTAAGTCTAGCTTTGGAATACTAAACCCTCACTACCTGTAGAATGGAACACATCTGTTCTTACTCCCTCAAGGAGAACAGAGACTGGGGTCAGAGTGGTCACCAAAAAGTCCAAACCATTAATTTCACCAAAACGCTTTAGTGCACTTCTGTCTTGATTTTAAAACATTTTATCTGTTTGCCTTATGATTAGACAGAAAAATGCTTTATTGCTATACATTTAATCCTGGTTTGATTTTTTGACCAAACCCATCCATGTACATATGCATGTGTCTTCAGTGATTTGCAATTATATATAACAACTTCCTATTGACTCACTTAGTTTTTAACAATGATAGTTTTTCCTCCATGACAATAAAGTGTCATGTAAATGATTGTGCTGTCATGTGCTGTTAATTTTGTTGACATACTAATACTTTTAACTGTTTTAAAAGAACATCACACTACTTCCTGCATTAGAACATGTTGTCCTCTAAACGAACAAAACAGTACTGAACATGTTAGTTGCATATTATTGCAGTTAATAGGAGACAGGTTTGACATTATGAATTAATGACAACCCTCAAATGATGAAAGGTTTGAATGAATCAAAACATTTCTGTATCAACAACACTGAACAATCTTCACTAAGATAGGATTTGTTGCAGTTGGCTTGCATTAGATCGTAATATACAATGAGCTGGTAACTCAGGAGTGTGTTCTACTATTTTCTCTGCTTTAGTCATATTACTATTAATGTTGTCTTATTGCTTATATTATTCCAGATCCACAGTTTTGATGAAAGTTGTGTCACGGGGAGCTACACAGGAGGAGCAGAACATTTAGGTGGGTCATTAAGCATATCATTATTATATTAAAATACATTTCCTCTCTCTCAGTCGCTTTCTATCATTGCTTTAAAGCACAAGCAAACATTTCCATCTCAAAACTGTGAGAGAATTGAATGAAACTTCTACAACACATGCTTTGAAGAGTTTTTGATATATGATCAATCAGCGAATAAATATGTAAATCATTTGCATACAGTTTCAACATCATGCAGAAATGCAAAGTCATTCGAGGCTTTGGTCATTTTCATATTAGAATCATTGCTGGTTTTACTGCATGTGACGTTTTTTTGTCTGGAAAATATGTTAGAGAGTCAGACAGTCAGACTTCTATTTCTATTACGTCAACCTTAATGATGTCATGATTTTTCAAAAGCAGTGCTAATGTGTGATAAAAGCAGAACTGTCTACAGTGTAATGTACATTATAAAGTAGGACATTATTGACATTAGGAGCCATTCTACGGCTGACAAAAGACACACTCAAATGTAGCTTTTTAAGACCTCCTGTTTCTAAAGCATTTAAAAACAAATTGGTTGTCTTCGTAAAATCCTCACACGTATTAATGGTGCTTTTATCAGTGAACTATTTGTGACAGTCACTTCTGAAAAGGTCTGTGTGACATAAAATGGATATCCTCTCATATGCCTCTTGGAAAGAGAGAATACAACCTCATAACCAAAATGACTTGACTGTTGCTTTAAGACCATCACAAAATGGATGGTAAGCTATGATTATAATGCACTGTCTCTCCTTTCATTTGTTTTCCCTTTCCTACCTTGTGTGTGAGCAGCGCAGGGTGTAATACGGAGCAACAGCTGCCAGTCAGACAGCAGTGGTTTTTTAGAGGAGCCCTTCATCCCCCCTCTTTTTAAGCACACCTCACCAGGAGCTGATCTCATCAAGGTCTTACTAATGCACACTCACAAGCCCCCGACATGCAATGCTAAATCACTGAACCATTTCAATTGCCAGTACTAACTAGATGAGAGAATGCGCAAAAGTGGCTAGAATGTGATGTACAGTTTATGTAACTGCCTGTGTTCTCTGTTTGGTTGTAGGCTCTGTCCGGCCTGTCAGGAGGGAGCACTGACATACAGAGCAATGAGAAGCCAGCCTCCCCCTCTCCTTCTTCCCCTCATACCCCTGCATCTCCCCTGCTCTCCTCATCTCTGACCTCTTCTTCTGTTAACAAATTTCTCCTTGTCTCACCCGGTCCTTCACCAAAGCCTTCATTAGTCTTTAGCCCTTCCCCATCTCCTGTCTTGTTGTGTCTCCCAAAATCTGACCGGCAAATTTCAGAGACGGAGACACCACCAGATCAGGATCAGTCTCCACCTGCTTCACTCTCTGCATTGGTGTGTGAGTACCTTCCTCCTTGCTCTTCCTCAACCGAGTTACAGAGCGTAACTCACTCTCAAGATCTCACTCTCCATTCTCCTTTTGTTTTTACCGCTCTCTCCCCTACATCATTCCCCATGCAACCAGAGGAGATTAAAACTGAGGACAAGGATACTCCATCCCCCAACCTCTCTGCTTTAATCCATGACTCTGAAGGCACAGCATGCTCTACCTGTTCAAGTGTCCCTCCTCCTGTCTCATCTCCTTTTCCCTCTCCAAATTTGGATTGTCTGTTTTCTCTGTCAATTGCTACATCTTCTACACAGTCTGACTCTTCCTCTGGGAGTCCAGGGAACTCTCAGTCAGAACAGAGTGAAGTGGCTTCACACGGAAATTCCCTGTGTGCCTTTTTTGGCTTATCATCTCCGCTTCCCTCTTCTCCATCTGCCCCTCCTGATTTTCATTGTCCAGCCTCTTTAGCTTCCCCCCTACTAAACGAGCCCCTCCCACAGAATCCAGAAAACAATCATAAAGATTACCTTCTCCAAGACTCAGATGGAATATGCCTCTCTGATTCATCTATCAATCCACACAAGGCTGGGGAAGAAACACCCTCCTCTCTCTCCTTTCACGCCTCAACTTCATCCTCTCTCGCACTGGTGTCCTCTGAGTTTGAGGAGCACTGTCCCACACTGCCCTGCCTTCCTCCGAACCCTTCCTTTCCAGTTTGTCAGTCTGCTTTGCCATCACTCTCACAAAATGTAGAGGGTCTGATAGATCCAGCTGCTGGAGGTATTTCTGACTTGTCAAAGCAGTCCATCTGTCAACATGATGATATCATAGACCCTTCTCTGACCCCTCCTGTCCAAGATATTATTCATGTTAAGATGAATCACCTCTCCTTGGACCTTAAAGATACCACTCAGAGGAATGAAAAGGGAGCAGCAGCGGGTGAGAAACATAGTGACACTGTGCAGACTCAAAAGACTGTTTACATCTCAGATACAGAGAGTTCTGCAGACCTGTCAGAAGGTTGTAGATTAGTCTCTGAGGAAATATGTAATCAAACAGAAATAGATCCGCAGCTCCTGTCCTGTAGTCTGCCTGACAAGCTTTCAACTGGAACCCAACCGGAACAGTGTCAAAGGGAAGTTAATGGCTCAGAAAATGAATCACAAAGAAGTTCTTTAGTTTTACATGATGATGTGCCAGAGGCAGACAGTGGAACTGAAGTGGAACCAAAGGATCTAATCAAGATTGAGAGCTTAGATCGGATATTCCAAACCTCAGTGGATAGCTCGGAAAGTGAAACTGGAGATGTGGATGCCTTTTTTCAGCAGCTTGATACTGAAGGGCGAGCCTATTGGGCTGAACCCATCCAGGTTTCCAATCCAAGCCCTGTGCTTGAAGAGTCAGTTAGTGTTGAAACCTCAGACGGATCTCCTGGGAATTCTCAGTTACCTGGAGGCCCAGCTGTTCTAGACTCATTGCCATCCACAGGTAGAGCTATGCTTTTGTCTCCATCATCCTCAACAACAATGGACACTGACCAGATGTCAGGAAATACAATTGGCTGCTCAGATACACCCTCCTCCTTGACCCTAGCTCCATTCCCATCCCCCTCCGCAATCCCAGATATCAAGACATCAAGCCGCTCTGTTTCTGTCCAGATGTCTTCATCTCTATCTTCTCATATCGTCCAGAGGAAGGATGTTCCCTATATAACCGACTCAAAATGCACCATTCAGCCTAGTGTTCTCCCTTTGGACACTTCCACCCCTTTCCGTGCTGTCCAGTCATGGACAGACCTGCAGATTCAACGAAACCCTCTCACCAAGAAGTTACATGGGGCTCTTCATACTGCCCCAAAGGATATAACATTATCCAATGGTGCCACAGAAACAACACAAGGACCTATGCTGAACTTCTCTTCGTCTCCATCTTTTCCTTTGCTGTCTAATGACTGGCAGTCACATCACTGTCTCCCTGAGAAGATTAAACATCAACGCACTATGTCAGTCTCTGTGGATAAAGAGCTGTGGCTTGATGAGGAGGAAGAGGTGGATGGGAATGGAAATGAAGAAGAGGGTAAGCTTTGGAAGGAGGATCAGATAGCCACCATGGCATGCTGCTGCTCCTGTGACCGCCAGTGTACCTGCCTCACTCAGAAGAGAAACAACATTCCTGTGAGTAATACCACACTCTCCATGGTGTGTTCTTTTTTTACTTTATGTATTCAGTCGAAAGCGTTGATAGCTTCCCACTGTGTCATGTTACAGTTGTGATCCGGTTCAGTCATGGTACTGTCAGGTTTCAGAGTCCCCTGGAAGCATTTTAGAAGTGGAGACACATTTATAATATAGTTTAAGGTTGTTTTGCTGTCATCAGTGTGCAAAATGATTGACACTTGAATCCCCCTGAAAGCCTCAACAGCAAAACATTTTGAGGTCTCTGGAAAAACCTTGCAATCACTTGCAATTGTCACTAAAAATGTTTTTTTAAAAGCAGTGAATACTGCGGAACATAATAAGCTGAACTGTAACTACAAAACATTTATTCACAATTATGAATACAGAAGCTATTGTTGTGGTGTTTCTTCTTCTATTGCCATTGGAAACCTGGTTGTTTCTGGTAAGGTGTTCTTCCATGAGTGATGCTGCTGCAAATTGTCAGTAATGCAAATGTTGTGTAGGTCAGAAAATATTACCCAGTACAATCTAAAAAAACATCATGTTTACACTCGGTTAGAAATAGGGACCCTTGTTTTTGCTTTTGTTTGCCTGATGGATGTCCTGTGAACCAAACCTGCTTTGGAAGCGAAGACTGTTTTATCTACACTTTATTTTGCTGTCTGGTCAGACTATTGACTGAATTGCGATAGACCTGCTGTGCATATGGTGAAAAGTTTTTCACAGTGACATACAAGTGTGTTTGCGTGTCGAGTTACAGAAAGAGGCTAGTGTGCTGTGTGGATTCTGATGCAGGGCATACATTAGTTCTGGTTGTGTAGTTGTGTGAGTGTAACAATATTATCCTTAGTGACAAAGTGTATTTGTATTTTGCGTATTGAGTCTGTAAGATGTGATCAGCAGCTGGTAATGACTGCTGGGTAACAGGTTGTATTTATGAGTCCAGATCAAATTTATTTCTTCTTCAGGCAGTGACTTAAGTTACATCCTGTTTTTGTTTGACACGTTTACCACACATCCAACCCTACCCTGTAAAAAGTAAATAAAAGGGGGTAATATTCTGGCAGCTTGGGCTCCAAAAATGAATGTAAAATAACATAAATTAATTGACCCACCAAAGTACAGTAATGTTCCATAATTAAAGTACTGTTTGTAGCTATAATAATACAATATCTTGCATATTATTTGTCTTTTTAATGTTTAATGAATTATATTTACACATGTAAAAACAATTCAATTACCTGGTGGTCGAACACTCTTATAATACAAATAATCAGGCTTCAAATTGTAGAAGACTACTGTTATTATTAGTAAAAAAAATTATTTGATTTACCTTGAAAAAAAATGTCAAAGTAATGTTTTAAAACTGGTAATCAGTGGTAATGAGAACAATATATTGTTTATTTTAGATCATATCAAGTGTAATATGAGTTTTAAAACTTAACATAATAATCTTGTATATTCAACAAATCTTTAATGTTAAAAAAGTATGGAACGATAGCCATCTTTGTGTTTACTGTGACAATAACAGCCGGCTGCACGGTCCATGAATGCTTTAGTCGTTTGTTTAATGGATTTAATCCAAATTGCTCCCTGTTCCCTGCAGCCAGGAGACCACCCCACCGGTAGGAGAGCAGTCAGCACTTCTATCACAATATAGGTCATTTCTGTCATGATCTTGCTTTTGGTTTAGTTTGTGTCCTGTCTTTGTGGTTTTCCCTCCTTTTTTCTGTGCAGCACCTGTGTTTGTCATGTCTCGTCCTGTCTTCTAAGTTATGGTTTGTTATTTTTGTAATTTATCAGTATTTCCTGTTTTATTTTGTGTTACTTAACTTTCCTCTCATTTCAGATCACTTCACTTCCTTCTTTTGTGTGTTTTCCCGCCACTGTGATTGTCTGCCCTGCTCCTGATTGATCCTACCTGTGTCTAATCACGTACACCGTCCCAACCCTGTGTCTCTGTTGTCCTCTGTGTCCAGTGATTTCCTTGTGTTCTGTTCCTGGTTTTTGCCTGTTTTTCCCAACCTCGTTTTTGCTTTTGTTTGCCTGATGGATGTCCTGTGAACCAAACCTGCTTTGGAAGTGAAGACTGTTTTATCTACACTTTATCTTGCTGTCTGGTCAGACTATTGAGTCCAGTTTTACCTGTGTTTCCACAAGGTGTACAAATTTCATATTTCAATGACAATGAATATCGCCCTATATCATGTTTAACGGTAATTCAATAAATAAATGTTAAAAATAACCACATGGTAAAAAATATTTTTGTATTCTCTGCTGCGAATGAAATACTAGACAAAGTAAAAGTATTATCTCATTTAATTAAGAGCTTCAGTACTAAACTAACAAAACAGTTTCAAGTGAAATTGGATAGAAAAATAAAAATTGATTTCCAGCTATATACAGATTATGTTTACATGCATGCAGAGTAATCTGATTAAGACAATAGTTTGATTTAACCAAGTTATGTGCTTGGTATCAATTGCGTATCAATATCTCAATATCATTTCATCATGATACGATTCCACTGAAGGACAACAAATTCTCATATTGAATTATTGCCCAGCCCTAGTTTCTGCCACTTTCATTTCAGCCCAATAAATAAACTATAAAACACACCCATACTTTGGATATATTAATGATTATTATGTCAGCTTCATTTTTTCATTATCTGGAGGGCAGTGTGACTTCCTGTTTGCCTGTTACTTTGTTTGTGAGGCTGCTTTCCCTGCAGGTTTTTGGAGGTGGGCATGGCAGAGGGTCATCAGAGTGCAAACACCTGAGCTCATCAGCAAACACATGGACACACATTTTAAAAACCCTCTTTGAGCTCAGTGATGAGTCCTCTCTCCTCCCTGAGACACCCATTTGGTCTTTGGTTGACATTATGGTTTGTGTCAACATTGCATACACACTTTCCACTCATGCACTCACCTACACTGCTGAATTTACGGACACCACTGTTAGTTTAAGCTTTCCTCTTATGTTGACGAAGTTAATAAATAATTTGTTCATTGGCTTGACTGTATGCATCTCCCTCTTTTGTCATGGCTGTGCGGTCCGGTTTGTGATGGGCATGACTAGACGCTACAGTGACTCAATATCATCTCTCGAGGTACAAATGGTATTACAAGAAAGGATGTGGCTAGCTGGTTAGCATGCTCATTTCAGTCAACGTATCATGATTTCAATTTTTTTTAATTTTTCAAATAAAACTACTATGTTGTGAAATATTTAGATTTTAGGAATGGGGTTAAAATACCTGCGAAAGTGGCGTTACTAAAGTTCTAAAATTACGCATCACATTCTGTAGATGTTTCTTTTTACATTTTAAATAAAAATTCTGGCCAGATCCTACACACTGAACTTTTTTGAAGATGCATGAAAACAAAAATAAAATAAAAACATCTAGCCATTAAACCAAGGGTTCCCTAAATTTGCAAGGCCACCTGGTGCCGCACACCTAAAACAATTGGCCACTTGTGGCAAAATCAAGTGTTTAGATTTTGGTACAGTTTACAAAAATTGTCAATCTTGAAGGAAAAAAAGTCAAGCAATAAAATCAGTCCTCTAGCTGCAGACTTCTAAAAACTGGCCACTTTCGGTCCAATAAATAGTTTCAATCCAGTGGACATTATGGACAGTTGATAGACTTCCCAGTTAGCTAGCAGCTTGGCAGAAAGAAATGAACAGCACATTCCCAGCAGCTCATTCTTCTCTATGACCTGAGAAGGGACCTGCAATGTTTCTTTTTTCATTGGCCACATTTGCTGCTTTTCATTTGTCTGAAAAGCTGTGATTATCTCTGTTAATAAGTAATACCTTTGTCCTGTAGTGTGACCCAGAGGCATATCCAAATCCTAAACATGATATCCAGTATAAAAGTACACTACGGGACAAAGTTACTACTTTATATAACTTTATTCATTAAGTTACTACTTACTCAATATCAACAATACAGTGAGCAAATGTGAGTGTTTTGAGAAAGTCAATGTGAGACTAACATGAATTACTGTGCATGTGAAAGGAGGGAGATAAGACTCCAGTGTCTCCTCTTCTGAAAGATGTTTCTTTTTACTGCCTCCATTCATAGTCAGTCATTTTGTCAATCAACAAAATATTATAAGAATCAACGCAGGTCTCCAGACTGCCACCAAAATGGTTGCACATGCGATACAAATTTGCCCTCGTCACAGCCCCATGCTTGGGGGACCACATCTACATGGAGAGCAGGAACGCTACTAAGGATGTATCTGCTTGTGGACACTTTTCTGTGGCCGTGACTCGGACGCCAAAAGATGAAAAAAAAGATCAGGCTGAGCCAGTGTCATTGACTGTTTACATGCACATTCATATCCCACTATTATTGTGAATATGACAATATTCAGAATTTGATATGGCTCATGTAATAGGAGTTTTTACAGCACTTTGCGACACAGCCTCTTTCCTGTTTACAACCAGCTTAGGGCCACGAACACAAACCAACTGGCCAATATTTTACAAAACTGGAGTAGAGACGCATGCCCAAAAGAAAAGCGCACATTTCTGGTGGGAAGGAGAAACGCATCTACTTTTAAGCATTATGAAGGACTTGGATATCAACAGGTTTATGGATATGCACAAAATAATGCATTGACGACCTTTTCAAGAAGGGGGTTGAAGGAAAGAAAGAGGGAGACTGTGTTCACACAGTCAAACAAGTCTGCCACCAATGGAAACTTTGAAAAATGGCAAGTAACTCCTGCTGTTAAACAGCAGAGAATGGGGTCGACGTGGGATTCACTGTCCTCAGTGAGGAGGATGCAGCATGAGTCATTTCAAGTTAATCAGAATATGCACAGCTGCATTTAATTTGGAATATTAGTGGAATATTCGTTTTTAATATGTTAACAGTCTATTAGGAGTTGTTAGTCCAAAAATACTTCTTTACAAGTAATAGTCAAAATTAAACTTAAGTAAAAGTACAGAAGTAGGCTATTATAGGCTTAATGTTTGTTTTATATGTGTTATATTATTAAATATATTCTATATATTGGGGTTTTTTTGGAGCCAAATATAGATTCTTTGTAAATGATCTTGTAGAGTTGTAGTACAGTACTGCATGAGATCATGCATTTTTTAATGCAAAATTAAAGCTGTCAGTATTTATTTTATTTATTTATTATAAAAGTACAGTATTTCCCTCACAAATGTAGTGAAGTGGAAGTGTAAAGTAGCAGAAAAAACTTCCTCACATCTCACTTTAGTTTACAGGCTTCTGTACTACAGCTTACTGCAAATGAAAAAAACAAAACAATTACCATTACCATAATACCATATGATATATTTGATATATTTGTTTTAGAATTTGTTTTATTTCTATAGCTGGACCAACATTAGAAAAACCTATGAATATAATGCAGTCCAATTATACACCAGCACAAACTGCAGCCTTTAAAATTGCCACAGAATGGAATCAACGTCTTCCTAACATGGTCTGATAGGTAGGTAGGGTCCACGGCAAAGCTGTTGTATTTGGATTGCATTAGTTTATAGAGGTGTAAATATGTTTCCGGTCAAAGCTGTTTCCAAGTCTGGTGGTTGGACAGCTGATTCTTCTCTTTCCAGACGGCAGCAGGGTGAACAGGTTGTGGATGGGTGGGTGTTGTCTTTTAATATCCCTTTAGCTCTTGGCAGGCTCGAGGTCGGCGTTTGGTCACCACCATATTGGATTACGGCCGTGACCATATTTGGACTGTTGTAGAGACACGGTGAACGGCTCTGGTAGCGGTAGAGACCTGTCAATTCCAAATTAGCCCCGCCCTGAAGCATGTTCAACTTTATGGTCTATTTGACTCTAAATGGGACCATAATCTCATGTTCACGATGTTTAGTGAGGTAATAAATCCAGTAAGGAAAGTCATTTTCTCATAGACTTCCATACAATCAGACTCCTTCTTGCAACCAGAGGAGTCGCCTCCTACTGGCCAGAGAATGCAATTTTAAGACACTTCCGCATTGGCTTCACTTTTCAAAACCGGAGTTTGCCAGAGTTCTGATTTCTGCATTTTAATCATCCTCACATCGCCACAGGGGGAGATTTTACTGTTCCAATGTGAGGGTCCCGGGACAGAGGAGGTCACATGTGTACAGATTGTAAAGCCCTCAGAGGCACATTTGTGATTAACTAAATAGGTAAAACAGTTACTGGTCAGTTAACACCACCTCACCCTTCTTAAGCTTTGCTATCGAGCTAACTCTCCATTCAACACGTGAGTAAAGAGTTGGCTTAATATCTGAATAGTCAACGTACGTTAGCTGAAAGTTCAGTTAACTCTATGAAATATGACAGGTCATACAGATTTAGCAACATTACGTTGCTTGATATTCAATAAAATCCCACTGTGGCTCCTCTGTAATGTTCCATTAGCTCAACGTGTTGTTCTATCCATCCACCGCGCTCTCTATCCATAACCTCTACCCCATTGTACAAAATGAACTGAAGGTTCACACATCCCACTGTCCCGGTATGCACAATGCCTTGTTTGAAAAGTCAGTGTCCTGGTTTTTGCAGACGTGCGAGTTACCTGCTGTTGAAGCTTTAGGTTGCATTGCACCCACTGAAACTTAGGCATAGGCCCAATCCCAATGTCCCCCTTAAAGCCTCAAACCATGAACCCTCAGCGGCTTAATGACATCACCTGGTAGACGGTGGACGGTGGAATGGTTGAGTGTGAGAGACTGTAAGGGCTTGAAATGGTGTAAATAGGAATGGGACAGCACTTTGCTTTCATTTATACTTTTTACTCCCTAATTTGAACGTCTTCCAGGCTCTATCCTCACAAAATGAGAAGTCATTTTACATTACATTACATTATGGTCATTTAGCAGACGCTTTTATCCAAAGCGACTTACAATTCAGTATCTATCTACACACCGTAGATGCAGCTACGGGAGACATTTTGGGGTTAAGTGTCTTGCTCAAGGACACATTGACACGAGACTAGTAGAGCAGGAGCTGGGGATTGAACCGCGACCCTCTGATTGAAAGGCGGCCCTGCTCTCCACTTAGCCACGGTCAACCCCTTTTAGATGATCTATTTACACGTTTTTGTCAAAACTGCTTCAATGAAAAAAATGTAATGTTTAAATAAATAAATATCCTCTGATTTCATGCGTTTTTTTGTTCAATATTTACTCCTTAATATTTCTGTGTAAATTTAATATGACAGGCTGAACACACGTGTGCCGTCCTCTATGTTTACCTTTTTTTTTTTGCGTCCACTGGTTACCCGGTGTTTGTCGTCACATTGCAATGGATTGTGGGTAATTCCCATGGGCATCTAATGCTGACTTACGGAAAAGGGTTCATAAAAGGCTCAAAATCTCTGCGAGAGAGCCCTCAAACCCTCGATGATTTGACAGTGGAACAACCCTAAACCCTCACAGACTTTATGGGAGCGAGCCTCAAAGTCCTTGAGTGTGGAGATTAGGATTGGGCCATAAACTCTGCTTGGCTGCAGAATGGTTCCAGATGTAACCCTTTCCATTTTTGCTGTTTGATAATAACATTTGATACTTTGCAATTCAATAAGTAATTTGAAATTCTTCACAGCAATCTTCGACATGGGGTTAGATTCAGTCTAGCCTTGCACTGTTTCTTTCTTTCTCACTTTTAATGTTTATTCAGGTAAAATGTCATATAATGTGTACATTTAAATGATTGCAGGCAGACACAAATGTGTGAGAAAAATGCATTTTTAATTAGTGGTAAGAGTGCCATTTCATCCCAATCTAGGTTGAACACTGCTGTGTACACATTGTTTTTTATTTAGTTTGCAAGTATTACTAATTTGATACTTTAATATGTGTAAAATCGAGGAAAACCAACAGATGTCGCCAACTCACCAATAGGTGTCCATCCATTGTAGAAGAAGAACAGCAGGAGAAGAGTGTGTAACTCAAAGTTGGCACTCTCGTATAAACATTTGTATTTGTTTTAACTATATTCAAGGTGTCTGCTGCCCTTATTTGGTGCGCCCCGCCATCATATTGACAGGACGGCAACAAATGAAATTGTAAATTCTGAATGACGGAACACTACTGCAATGCTTTCATGCAGTACAGAGAGGAGTTATTTAGAAAATATTAGGCTAACAATGGTTCGTTGAGGAAAAAAATAAACAAGGTGATCTGAAAAGTCTCTGTCACATGTTATTTTACCCTGACGAAGGCCTTCTCTCATAGGCTGAGGTCTCTGTACACAAGGTTTTTAACTGCTAGGAGCTGTGGTCAGAGGGTCATGGGTGCCTGTCGTGGCGGTAACGTAAGAATACGCTGGTGTACACCAGCGGTGAAGGAGGCCGTCGAGCTGAAGAAGGCAGAGGTAGCTGAGGAAGTTTAAAAGCTGTACAAGATCAGCCCTGAGATGCTGAAGGCTCTGGACACAGCTGTTTGGGTTGGCATGTATATTCAGGCGGTCGGGACAGTGCCCGGGAAGTGGCAGACGAGCCATTGCAGCGACCTTTCGCCGCTGTATCTTTAGTGCCTCTTTTCAAATGTTTACTCCATAGACCAAGGAGGCATCATCATTTTGGTCAAGCGTGTGTTTGATCAGAGATTCTCTCCTTTCAGCAGTGGAGGTATTCTGATCCTTTACTGCAGAAAAGTACTAATACCACACCGTGACAATAGTCCACTGCAAGTACAAGTTTTGCATTTGAAACTTAACATAAGTCAAAATATACAATCAGCTAAAATGTAGTAAAAGTAGTTGAAGTTATGATAATATAAGTTCAGTTATGAAGTACAGATTGTGTTTTACACTGGACCACTCAACTCTCCTCAGAATGAGCTGTGGTTCAGGGCAGATCACTGCGGGGGCTAGCTGTTCAGAAACATAGAGCCTATTTTATGTTATGGTCACAATGCACCCTGCAATAGCATAGGAACCCATTGAAATGAATTCTGGTGACTATCTGGTTATTACATTATCTCACTACTTGTTGTTACAAACACAAATTATAACACTCAATAATAATTGCAGAGAGTCATTTTTATTTCCTGGGATCTTCTCCAGCACCATAACATAAACTATTCTTATTTAATAATTTCCTCTCTCGCAACAATTTGCTCGTTGTCTCCTTTACTATATTATGATTTGGAAAATGACGCAAGCAGAATTATACTGACTGAACCTTTAAAATAAAACAATAGCGTTAAGCTTGTTCTTAAAACGAAACCTGTACTTAATGGCTTTCAGGCACAGCGTGACGTCTCTAGACACCGCCATCATGGACACTGGAAAACTATACGTAAACCCAGTATTCTCCTGTTTTATTTTATTTTGAATGCACAATCAAAAAGGCAAAGTCATATTCAAGAAAACCCAGAGTTCTAAACAATGGAAACTCAAAATAACACCAGTAATGTCCTGGAACTACTTATGGCTCCTTTAAAGAACCTGGATATGGAGGCTGGCCATTGTAATACCAATTACATTATTGGAGGTGGGGGAGATTTCCTGGTCATGAGCAGTACAACACTTTGCTAATTTTAACAGTTTTCTCACCTACAACTCAACTACGCATCTTTAAACTTTCCTAATGTCAAATTTGGCCAGAGGCATAACGTGGGGGGGCTAATGTCCCCTATTTTTCAACCTTCTACACAAACACGGTAATGATGCGTCTTTCTCGCGGTAGGTTGGGACATACAACCCTTATATTTCATGGTTGGATTTTAACACTGAAAGTTTCCTCTCTCTTTCTCTCTCTGTTCAGACCAAATTCAATATACCATTACAAATTACATTTTATTTAATTCATCCAAAAATGTAGAGATTATGTACATGATAGATAGATATACACTTTATTTATCCCCAGGAGGAAATTTGTCTATAGCAGCAGCAAACAAAGTTACACAGTAACATAAAAATATTAAGTATAGAAGAAAATGGACAATATATATAATACAGTAAAATAACAGCGCAAAACCAATTCAATTTAAAGAAAATAAAGTAATACAAAATGGACAGCATAAACAATTCATAAGTAAATTCCACTTCGCTGGGATGCTTCAATCACACTGACCCCGGTCTCACACACACACACACACACACACACACACACACACACACACACACACAGGATAGTTCTGCTGGTCATTGTCCGATGCTCCAACGTGCTACATGTGGAATATTGATGATACACTGCTTGTAATGAATGTTGCAGTTGCTATACAAACAAACAAATAATAAACCCATCAGCAGTTAAACTGTTTCTTCTCACTATTGAACTTGATTATATTACGAGTGAGCTATGACGTGTCTGTCTTCCAATGAGTCACCATGTTTTAATATAAACAGCGTATTGTCATGTTACCATAGTTCTTTAGATGAAGGCCTCTCAAAGCCAGGATCAAATTATCACATCAATGTCTCATTTGCCTTTTAAATGCTGAGATACTTGAGCTTGTTGCTAGTTACTTTTAGCTACATATTTTTCCTTTATTCTCTTTTTATTGAGGTAGATAGGAAAATATCCACAAAATATGTTTTCATTTCTTATAAAAACATAATAATTAACAATGAGATATAAGGAAATATATATGTACATATTTATATATTCCCTGCTGCGTGGTTTGTTTTATCACACAATTTTGGTGGTCGTATTCTAATCATGATTTAACATCCAGAAGCACATCTGTAACAGATTATTTGTAATCCACCCCACGGGTGACATTTGTCAACTGAGTAGTATCTGTAGCATCTGCACTCTCATTTCAAGCAAGCAAATATCTACAATGTCTTGATCAATGGGTAGCACTACTTACTGCTAAGACTGACATTTGCAAATGCTTTCGCTATTTCTGGGCACTCTATGTCCCAAAAATCACCGCTCAGGAAATGATTGGACCGGCTATCTCTTCTGCCACTATGAAACTGGCTTAAACTGCAGCATCACTCTGAAACACGCCTTGCTGTGTCTCTTTAATTGTGACACTTCCCTCTGCTCCCCATTTTTGTTGTGTTTTGTCTCACACAAAAAATGCATCCTTATATTATATTCCTCTCCCACAAACAACATTCACTCTCCCATATCTCTTGTAATCTAGCTCAGCTAGCTAGCTAAAAGTGAGTGAGTGATCATTTACTTGTCATAAAACACTGTTTTTTAACGGGTAACCACAGCAACGTCTTGCACAAAACATTTAGCTACATTACCAGATGATGTTCATTTATTTACCCATAAAACTTGAATAATCCTTATCATACAGTTTTCAGTTTTACTAAATGTATTAATTATTTAAAATGGCGGAACATTTAAACATTTTTAACAGGTTTTTAGCAGAAAATACAATTGTTCATATCATTGTAAAAATGTCCATATGATTCACATAGAATAGACAACCTGAAATAAAACAAGAATTATCTTTAAAATGGTATGAAATATCGTTTAATTAACATGAATATCTGTTGAAAAACAAACGCAGCTGGTTTTAGTATAACGTTTAATGTACAATTACAGAAAAAGTACATTATGATGGCAAAAAATTATTTAGATTACAATAAATCTAATCTAATAAAATACAATAAAGGTAAGCTGCTTTTAACGCAGTAAAGTTATGTACTTTTACCATGCAAGCAAATTATAATAGCCATGGATTTCTTTTGAATTACAAAGAAATGTCTGCTTAGTAAAACTATATGTAGTTGTTTTAATACTGTCAAATTAAGTATTTTTATAATAAGCTATTGTAAAAAGCAATAGTTGTGACACAATAAATGTCACATATATGACATTTACAGCATTATTACATTATTTTATGATCTGCAAGTAAATTGACAGTTTTGGTTGTAATTTTACTTAAATTTTTTCTACTATTTAACAAAACATAAAACAATTCAAATAACATTAACTGTTCAATAAATGTACAGAAAAAAAGTGTTTGGAAGCTTATATTTTCTTACAGTGCAGATCTAGACTATGATAAGTTTTTTGTTGTATTTTTGGTTGTAACTAAGCCTAAATCATCCTAAATTTCCATATTTTCCATTAAATGGTGTTTGAAAGGTAACTCTTTAACTTGTTCTCCACAGTACTCTCTGGATGAGTTGGAGGAGATGATGCTGTGTCTGCAGCAGTTTTGCTCTGTACTCAGCAACATGGAGGAGCAGCTCTCTGAAGACCAGGCAGCGGTTTACAGCGCTCTTTCTGACCAGGACAGGTACTCTGTTTGGAACTTGACATTAAGGTTATTAACATGATGACTGTAGTCTAATGCTATATTTGGCTCAACAATGGGCTTCAGTTTATGAGGCTGTCTGACCCTGACATTTACAAAGAATCTCTGTGATATTCAGTGGCGGGCCGTGTATTTTTTACCTGGGCCTTCAGTGCTGTCCTACTACAGTTGAACCACCTCCTAATAACCTCATTATGACGCCACAGCTCCGGGTTATTATTTGTTTCTAGGGGTGTAACAATACACGTATTTGTGTTAAACCGTTCGATACGAGG
Source organism: Cebidichthys violaceus (assembly GCF_023349555.1). Classification (NCBI taxonomy): domain Eukaryota; kingdom Metazoa; phylum Chordata; class Actinopteri; order Perciformes; family Stichaeidae; genus Cebidichthys; species Cebidichthys violaceus. The sequence goes on along the minus strand of NW_027176318.1, from coordinate 3,202,559 downwards.
CTTACGAACCGAACAATATGTTTGAATAATACTAGTGCATTTGGAAAATGCAGAAGCTTAAATTGTGGGAAATATGATGTTCTTTCGGTGGAGCCACTGCGCTCAACCTGGCAACCCACCCAATGTAACAGACAACGTGCTGTCTGACACGCCCACCACGGAAGAACATTGTAGTCTGCTGAGGGTTGTGTGTTCTGGGAGGCTTTGCTAAACTAACTTAGCAGGAAAACAACAGCAACACACAAAACTATCCCCGCAGCGTTTAGGCAGCTGTTCCCTACTGATTCAAACACTGATCGCCACACAATCCCCATTTCTCCAGACCATAATTCTTGCTTTGTAAAAGAAAACAGATACATGAATACGCACATGGCGGGATGCTTCATCATTAACAGACAATGCATATAGACAAAATAAAAATTTGCCGTTCACTTAAAGACAAAGTCCATCCTCCTTTCTTTGATTACAAAGAGTTTAATACCGCGGTTGTACAGAACATTGAGGTTCAATTCCAGCCAGAGGACCTCCTGTGAATGTGTTCGTTGAGTTGTAGATCCACTCGGGTCTCAGCAAAAGTTTTCAAAAGCACCGTAGCTTGTAAGTGTCGTGCCGTGCTATGGTGTAGTGTTGCTGCCTTGGTTAGCCACCTCAGGTTAGCGTAGCGTAGCTCCAAACACCAAGACGCTCAGTTGCAAATAAAATGCATTCTTAGCCATAAAATGTGCAACGCTTCTCCGACGCTGTTAGCCAGGAAAATCCTTCCTTTTCCTGGCTGGGTCAGAGCTGCTAGCTGTGGGGTTGGCCGACAGTGTCTTACGATGTCCAGCTTTTCTGGAAATGTCTCTCCAGAAAGGCGTTGCCAGTAACTCCCAAGTCCGTTCCTCCTACTCCTTCAGCCATTGAGTGTTAAAAAAACAAAGCTACACCAAGCAAAATGCTAAAAAATACCCATCAATGTCATAACTTCTTACATATCTTTCAACTTGAACTCTTACTACTCATACTAAGTTCTGCTAGCTAGCTTCAGCCTCATAACAGTCACGCTAGTCCACTGACCAATCACATCGCATGTTAATGGAGGAGGCCTTGGTGGAGGGATGGGTCAGAAAACTCAGGAGTTTCAACCTGTTTGTGGCCCATGTGGAACCAAGTCAATGTTGACTAATTTAAAGTCACATTAATATTAGTATGTTTGTTACATGACTTAACTGAAGCTACATGACGTTAGGTAATGTACTTAACTAACGTTGCGTACGTAACATATTGAACAGTGTCTCAACTTCTCTACGCGATTGACTGACCATGGAAAACACCTGTGCCACTGTGTTCTCCCCCTACAGGTATTGTCAAGTTCTTAGGAGTTTTGTTCAACTCTTGCTCAACTTGAAATGGCCTGGTACATGAACCCCAAAGGACCCCCTAAGCTGAGCTGCTTTTAACACAGTAAAATGATGTACTTTTACTGTTAAATCAAATTATATTAGCCATCAATTTATTTTGAATTACAAAGAAATGTCTGATAGATAAATATATATGTAGTTGTTTTAATACTGCCAAATTAAGTACTTTTACAATAAGATATTGTAAAAAATCAATGCAATAAATATATTACATTTACAGATTTATTACATAATAGTATTAGCTGCAAATAAATTGACAGTTTTTGCTGTACATTTTCTACAATTCAATGAAGAATAAAACAATTCAAACAACATTAACTGTTCAATAAATGTACAGAAAGCTTTCATTTTCTTACAGTGCAGCTGTAGACCATGATCATGTTTTTATTGTATTTCTGAACTCATTAAGTCTTTCATTGTACAACTTCTACGGAGCATGTGCTGCATTTGACAATTGGGAGAGAGAACGTGTTAACACCCTTTTTTTTTTTGCTGATCTCTGCTGTGAACAATAATATTTACCGTGTGTGTACTTTTAAATATGAATTCTAAATTGTGCAATTCATCCTTTAATTAAAGTTAATGTTTATGAAGTGAACTTTGATCAAGAGCCAGTTTGTTCCCCAAACCACTGTTACTGAACTGAAATCTGTTGCCATCATAACACTTCATCATTCTCTTGAAATGTATGTGCAATAAGCAAGATGTTTTATTAAAAAAATTACTAAAAGCAAACAATACCTCTGTGTGTGTCTGTGTTTGTAGGGAGATGATTCGGGACATAGATGAACTGAGGCGAGCAGTGAAACAGGAGGCTGGAGAGCTGGAGATGCAGTTGAATGAACTGGCCGATCACTATGATGACAACTTAAAAATGGTAACATACCTGTCACACTGCACACTCATACTTGTCCACTGAAAGAGCAGTGTTTCCTGTCCATGGATTTATTTGTGGCGGCACATATTCAGTTCCGTGGTCGTTCGGAATGGGCAATTGCTTGGGCCCGGAAGTGCTGCTTGCAGCGTTGTCAAGCAATACGCATAGCTCTTTGAGCAAAAGTGAACTGTAGGGTTAGGGATGTGCAGAGAACCGAACTACCAAGTCAATGCAAAACTTCTGAAAAGTATCTGTCAGGACTGTCAGGGCACCCGGCATCCCGGGCACAGTAGTAAATGTGGTTGGGATACAGAAAGCTCAGTGATTCTATTTATTCCTGATAATGCTACATTGTAAACAACAAATCTGTATTGAAGTTGGCAGTAAGGGAGCTGATTAATGTTAGCTGTAAGCTAACTTTAAAAGAGATTGAAGGAGATGTTTTCACAGCAATATGAACAAAAAACTGTATGCAAACAGTAATAAGAGAGTGTATGTTGATGTTTTTCACCATGGAATCAAAATGGTACTGAGAAAACTCACAGTACAAAATGCACTGATGATAACTGATTGTTCCTGTAAACAATATGGGTTAAAAATGTAGTTAAACACTATCAATGATCAGCTATAGTATTATTATTATGATACTACAGTAACGGACTCTTGTGGCAACAATGTTCAATACACCGAACATTTCAAAATATGTGATATTTTATTACACCAAAAGTACAAACTGAAAACAGAAATTTTTTTTTCTGTCCCACATCCGTAAAGTGGTATTTGTTTTTACTATGGATGAGTTTACTTTGTGTACTCTGTTTTCTGATTACATTTCTTTGTTTTTGAGTAGAAGATGCACAGACTGTTGGATGAGCAGTCTCTGCTCTGCTCTCAACTCAAATTCTTTCGACATGGATCGGGGCCCACATCGTCGAGCCCCGCCCCCAACAGGACGGTAGCCACTCAGTGCTGTCTGCTGCCCTGGATCCATCCAGCTGAAGAGCAGCGTGGCCCCGCCTTCTCCTGGAGCACCTGGAATGTGGACTCCCTCAGCCAGTCACCTGCTGGATCAAAGTGCATCTGTGAGGGCCCAGGCTGTTCTCCCACTAAGGCGGACAAGCTGGACATGATGAGTTTCCTCCAGAGAGTAAGAACATGCTGTAGGGAAACAAGTAGAGAGTGAGGAATCATCTACTGTTGCCTGCTGAATTCAAGACTTCAGTGGTGGTGGTGTTCTCGGAAGTTTATTCAATGTAAAAACTTTCATGTTTGATTTTATATTAAGTTGTAAATTGGTGCCCTCTCACAGACAGGTTTTCCCACTATGCCTCAGCGTATCAGTGTGCATTGCATGAGGCTGTAGGCAGTCAGTGTGTTTTACCGAGCTATTAACATGTCCACAAACCATAATCAAATTGTCCCATCTGCCTGGTAAATATGCAAACCTGTCACAGCATGTGACAGTGCTATACACAATAGCCACAGCAGACTTACAAACTGTGAAAATGACACCGTATGCTACGCTGAGGGTCACATACAAGCATCGAAAGCAAATGGAATGGCGGTTAAAATATGCAGGCTAACTACAAAAATGTCTCAGTGGTGAGTGTAATAGTAGCTGCCATCCAGCATGATATTCTGCAGATACTGCAGTTTATATATAATTGATACACTCAACATATCATTTTACATGAGATCTAATGTATTTGAAATCATTCTACTTTCTAAATGTTGTGTGTCCTGTTCTGCAGTTGAAGGAGTCTTTGCATCATTCTGTGAACACAGACTCATAGGAATAAAAGGTGAATTTTTACATTATCATTGTTAAAGTCTACTCTGGATTTTAAGGTCAATTATTTTCTTCATAGAGGAATGCCGGATAACTAAACAAACATGACAAAGAGCTTTGTAGTCTACGTATATCTGACACAGGGGAGGACTACAGTATTATGTAAGTCCTGATTAGGTTCACAACTAACACTTTGCTTATGCACAAAGACAGAGGGATGCATATGCAATTATGATTTTGTTTGTCTGTTAAGAATTATAAAACTGTGGGTACACGTGGCACTGTGTTATGAATTGAATTTATTGTGACACTGGGTGGAGAATGTAAACCTCAAGTCAACATGTGTTTCGTAGTCATCTTGGTGAGTCTTCCACTGTTCCAACAATCAGAAACTCTGGTTTGATCAAAATACGTTCTTAATTCACCGTGTAAGATGTAGAAAAATGTCAGCTCTCCATGCTGTTTCCCCCGCTGTCTCTCTTTGCTGTCCGGTTAGCTACTGAGCAGCTGCCCTGATCCAGTGACTCGTTGGCAGCTCTCAGGGTTGCCATCTGATTTAATGTATGTCTGTGTGTGCCTAAGATATATAGTTAATACAAATTTAAATTTAAGCAAGTCCACATCTTGTTAATTGACTTTGCTCATTCTAAAAAGATGTGCGCTGTTGATGCTAAAACCTGATAAATGCATTGTAGAGTAACTTAGTAACTGGGATGTGGAAAATGTCATTGTCAATGAATCGCAATGCCCAACCACTTTACTCTCCATTGTGGCAGAGAGTGAAATGAGAGTCGAAGACAATATTTGGCTTCATCAGAACACTTGCAGCTTAAACCTGTATAAAGGTAATAATTTGCCCTTTAAACTTAATGAGTCCTTACTCAGCCATGAAATAGTTAAACGTAACGATTTTAAATTCAGAAGCAATGAGTGTCTCTCAGTGGGAATCCAAAGAGGTTCTTTAATTGAAAAATAATTGCTGGCCAGCAAAACTAAACAAAACTGTATATGTATATGTATATGTATATATATATATATATATATATATATATATATATATATATATATATATATATATATATATATATATATATATATGTAATACTTGGCATCTAACAACATGGTAAATGGTAAATGGACTGTACTTGTATAGTGCTTTCCTATTTTTCCGACCACTCAAAGTGCTTTAACACTACACTGATGACAGGGGCTACCATGCAAGGTTCCACCTGCCTATCAGGACTAATCATTCATACCCATTCACACACCGCACGACTTTAGACTGGACCCTCTGAAGTCTGACTTTTAGTTTTAATTAAACCATAGTCAAAGTCTGTCTTTGTGAAACCGGGCCCAAGGGACAATTTTATTGGCTGGTCCTAACATTCATTCTGTAATAATTCAAATTAAACATGCTTGTTGTCTGATTAATGTGCTCTCTGCAAACCTCTGTCCATCAAAGATCCTGAAAGAGAATAAGTATCACTCTGGTTAAAGCCACAGGCTGTGACTTCAAAACTCAATAAAGTTCAATAGAGATGTTTAAAGCTGAAACCTACCTAAGCATAAAGCAATATAACCTCAACCCTAGTTCACACCATCGGACAACTCATAATGTCAAATGCTAGAGTTACTTATAATTGTTATATTATTATATCAATGAAGCTGCACTTTATTTTCCTTTGTATTTTGCATTATTGTGTTTTTTTTCAACTCTTATATCATCCTGTGTTTCAGGTGTGACACTACATCTGACTCATGAGAACCTGAAGTGGCCTGAAGTCTTCCATTCACTGAGGAATATCACTTATCTTGTCACATTCAGTTTTGGTATAAATGTTTCAAACACAGGGCTTTAACCGAGGAGATGGCTGTACATGTCCCATGTGAAACCAAAAGTAAACATTGTATTGACGCTTGTCAAGTAACATTATGTTTCTGCTAGCGTGATACAAAGTTTTTGGTTCAGAAACGTCAACATATATCCTATCTAACATACAATGTCAACATTTTTTCTGGTTGATAATTCTAGGACCTAAAACTAATGAATGGACATAGAATAGACTGTGTTTGATGCTTATTTACAAGGTAGATCAATATAAATGTGTGAGTTAGTGAAGATGTTATTATGCACTATGCCTCTGTTCAGTGAGTGCACAAAGCAACATATGAATAATACCACTACAATAAACATGTTTGTGTATGTTCATGTACTCTGAGTCTTTGTTTCATTGTCTAAAACACATTGAATCTGTTGTGCTGCAGAGGACCACAGCACACGCTTCAGAGCAGGAAGCACCAATTACCAGAGTGCAGCCCTCATCGAGACTTCAAAAGGCTTTGATTTGATTGGAGCGCCGCAAGTGTTTTAACAAGCAGAGCTTATATAACCTGCTATAGAAAGAACATGGCCAGAAACAATGTGTCGCTCCTGTTCACTTCTATGGACACATCCACTTCCCATTCAGTGTTAATGTTTTTGATTAAATGTCAAAGAAATATGAGGAAAATGTTCCTGAAGTGATCTCTATCTCGTAATGAGACAAAGAGGGTGTAATGGATTTTACCTGGATTCATCATTGTTCTTGCTTGCAAAAAGCCCACGGTTTTACACCTGGAGCACCATGTGGGTTCCCATGAAACTTCTATGAAAAAGAGGTTTGTGATAGGTGCTTTTCATTTTTGGTGAGTGTAAAGGGTGCTTGCATTTTGTTGGCATCGACGAGGACTGTGACGTGATCGCTTGTTCTGGTTTATTTTTTATACAAAATATAGATGGATCATTTAATGGCATTACACTTCTGTCTGTCACCAAAACCGTTTCTCGATCAGACGTCACAAAGTGCTTCTCAGTCAGCAGCAAAAGCTACATCTAACATACAGACACCAAGGCTGTTTGGCACCGTACGGGCACGGAGAAGGACCTCTGTTTTATCTGCATTTCAGCTTTCTTTTTGAGTTTCTTTATGTTTTCAGGGACAAAATAGATATGTTAGGTCAAATAATATACCGTCTTATCTGCTCAAAAGGGACTCACGTCCAAAGCAAAAGAATATCAATGAGTTTGTTGTATATTCTAAAGCAGGGGTGTCAAACTCATTTTCACTCTGGGCCACATCAGCATCATGGTTGCCCTCAAAGGGCCGGTTGTAACTGTAAGACTGTATACCTGTAACTACTCCCTAACATATTGTTAAATAACTCTCTCTTTCAACACGCACGTGGGCAACGATGGGGATACCTGGAGAGGCGTGATTGGGAGGCCGTGATTGGCCTCCCTGATCTAAATCCGAGTGGTCGTTTGTTGTTGGACTTCTGTGCTAGTCATGGATTGTCCATAACGAACATCATGTTCAAGCATAAGGATGTTCATAAGTGTACGTGGTACCAGAGCACCCTAGGCCGAAGATCGATGATCAATTTTGTTATTGTATCATCGGATCTGAGGCCGTATGTTTTGGACACTTGGGTGAAGAGAGGGGCGGAGCTGTCAACTGATCACCATCTGGCTGTGAGTTGGGTCAGAGGGTGGGGGGAAACTCTGGACAGACCTGGTAAGCCCAAACAGGTAGTGCGGGCAAACTGGGAACGTCTGGAGGAGGCCCCTGTCCGGGAGATCTTCAACTCACACCTCCGGCGGAGCTTTTCTAGCATCCCTGTGGAGGTTGGGGGCATCAAACAGGAATGGACGATGTTCAAAGCTTCTATTGCCAAAGCTACGGCGGTGAGCTGTGGTCTCAAGTTCTTAGGTGCCTCAAGGAGCGGTAACCCTTGAACACCGTGGTGGACACCGGTGGTCAGGGAAGCCGTCCGACTGAAGAAAGAGGCCTTCCGGGATATGTTATCCCGGAGGACTCCTGAGGCAGTTGCAAGGTACCGACTGACCCGAAGGGCTACAGCCACTGCCGTGAAGGAGGCAAAGCAGCGGGTGTGGGAGGAGTTCGGAGTAGCCATGGAGAAGGACTTTCGGTCGGCACCAAGGTGTTTCTGGAAAACCATCCGGAACCTCAGGAGGGGGAAACGGGGAAACATCCAAGCTGTATACAGTAAGGATAGGACTCTGTTGACTTCAACTGAGGGGGTAATCGGGCAGTGGAAGGAGCACTTTGAGAAACTCCTGAATCCGGCTAATACACCCTCTATTGTAGAGGCAGAGCTGGAGGCTGATGGGGGAGCATCATCAATTTCCCTGGTGGAAGTCACTGAGGTAGTCAAACAACTCCACCGTGGCAAAGCCCCAGGGATTGATGAGATCCGTCCAGAAATGCTGAAGGCACTGGGTGTGGAGGGGCTGTCTTGGATGACACGTCTCTTCAACATTGTGTGGAGGTCTGGGACGGTGCCTACGGAGTGGCAGACTGGGGTGGTGGTTCCCCTGTTCAAAAAGGGGGACCAGAGGGTGTGTGCCAATTACCGCGGTATCACACTACTCAGCCTCCCTGGTAAAGTCTACTCCAAGGTGCTGGAAAGGAGGGTAAGGCCGATAGTCGAACCTCGGATTGAAGAGGAACAATGCGGATTCCATCCTGGCCGTGGAACAACGGACCAGCTCTTCTTGCCTCGCAAGGATCCTGGAGGGGGCTTGGGAATACGCCCATCCGGTCTACATGTGTTTTGTGGACCTGGAGAAGGCGTATGACCGGGTCCCCCGGGAGATACTGTGGGAGGTGCTGCGGGAGTATGGGGTGAGGGGGCCACTTCTGGGGGCCATCCAATCCCTGTACGCCCAAAGCGAGAGCTGTGTCCGGGTTCTCGGCAGTAAGTCAGACTCGTTTCCAGTGAGGGTTGGCCTCTGCCAGGGCTGCGCTTTGTCACCAATCCTCTTTGTGGTATTCATGGACAGGATATCAAGGCGTAGTCGTGGGGAGGAGTGTTTACAGTTTGGTGGGCTGAGGATTGCATCGCTGCTGTTTGCAGATGATGTGGTCCTGATGTCTTCATCAGGCTGTGACCTCCAGCACTCACTGGATCGGTTCGCAGCCGAGTGTGAAGCGGTTGGGATGAGGATCAGCACCTCTAAATCTGAGGCCGTGGTTCTCAGCAGGAAACCGGTGGATTGCCCACTCCGGTTAGGGAATGAGTCCTTACCCCAAGTGAAGGAGTTCAAATACCTCGTGGGTCTTGTTCGTGAGTGAGGGAACAATGGAAAGTGAGATTGGCCGGAGAATCGGAGCAGCTGGGGCGGTATTGCAGTCGCTCTACCGCACCGTTGTGACGAAAAGAGAGCTGAGCCGCAAGGCAAAGCTTTCTATCTACCGGGCAATCTTCGTTCCTACCCTCACCTATGGTCATGTGGACTGGGTCATGACCGAAAAAATTAGATCGCGGGTACAAGCGGCCGAAATGGGTTTCCTCAGGAGGGTGGCTGGCATCTCCCTTAGAGATAGGGTGAGAAGTTCGGTCATCCGTGAGGGACTCGGAATAGAGCCGCTGCTCCTTTGCGTGGAAAGGAGCCAGTTGAGGTGGTTCGGGCATCTGGTAAGAATGCCATCTGGGCGCCTCCCTAGGGAGGTGTTCCAGGCACGACCAGCTGGGAGGAGACCCCGAGGGAGGCCCAGGATCAGGTGGAGGGACTATATCTCCAAACTGGCCTTGGAGCGCCTTGGGATCCCCCAGTCAGAGCTGGCTGATGTGGCTCGGGAAAGGGAAGTTTGGGGTCCCCTGCTGGAGCTGTTGCCCCCGCGACCCGATCTCGGATAAGCGGTTGAAGATGAGATGAGATGAGAGATGAACTCTCTCTACATTTGATTATTGTGTATTCAAGTGCAATAATATTGTACATGCAGTTATATGAATGTAAAAATATATGTAAGCACATTTCTGTTATTATAACATAAATCCTTTTAATTTAGGGTTAAGAAACCCACATTACTCTACCAAAGATCAAACTTGTAAAGAAAATAACAAAGACAAATATCAAACTCAAGTTATTACATTAACTTTGTTCAAAGCTATTTTTGTCACCTCTCTGCATCACTAATGTCCTCCCCGTCGTCGTCCCATTCATGCAGCTACATCCAAGAGCTCCTCACTGATGGTCAGGTCTGTCTTCAGCCTCTTATAAACACTGATAGATGTATGATGTATCTGTGTTGTCTGTGCTTTCATCAACAGCTAATGAAAAAGACAAGTAACTGCTCGTCTCTTTGTTAGCTGTGTTGTCAAATCGCCTACTAGTTTCTAAACTCGGTCTGGGATGGTGTTTCTTCACAAACTGACATTTGTAAAAGTCTGTATCTGGTTGGAGCTCACCTGCTCACATATCTTTAATCATGCACTGCTTCAAAAGTGCACCCATTTACCCACAGATTTCATCTGTTGTAAAGTCACGTTTAAAGTAGTCTTCAATGTACTCACAATCCATTTCTATGTCAAATGTAGGGTAACCTATGAAGAGCTGCTTCTATGACAGCTGTGTTTAAGTATCTCATAATTTTGACTTTCTATCTCATAATTATGACTTTCTATCTCATAATTATGACTTTCTAGCTCATAATTTTGACTTTCTATCTCATAATTTTGAATTCCTATCTCATAATTATGACTTCCTATCTCATCATTTTGACTTTCTATCTCATAATTTTGACTTTCTATCTCATAATTTTGATTTCCTATCTCATAATTTTGTCTTTCTATCTCATAATTTTGACTTCCTATCTCATAATTATGACTTTCTAGCTCATAATTTTGACTTCCTATCTCATAATTTCGACTTTCTATCTCATAAAATGACGTTGCGGGCCGAGTTGACAAAAGGCAGCTGTATGTCAGTATTTTAATGAAGTACGATGTATTAGACATCTATTCATATTGTGAGTGTGTGTGTGTGTGTGTGTGTGTGTGTGTGTGTGTGTGTGTGTGTGTGAGGGGGGGATGCTCCTCCTACGAGCTTTATGCTTTATAACCCAGAGTCACTGCCCCAGGCTGTCTGTGCGACGCTGCTGAGCCTGAGGTAAGAACACTCTTTGATTCTGTATTGGTCAGGGCTGCTCTCTTTTATCTTCTTTTTATTTGGATTCTTCTTTTTAACTCAAGCTTTCTATGCGTTTCTTCCATTTTTCTTTGCTTCTCTTATTTATTTGACACCATTTTTTTGTAAATCTTGGTTTCCTAAGGTTGCAGCATGTACCATGTTTGCTGTCATTCTTGTCCATTTGGAAAATTGCAGAAGATTGCCTCTACTAACTTGACAAAATGTTAAAACGTGTGTAATATTTGGACATGTTAAAGATTTACAAAGCAATGGAGATGGAGGTGGTGGAGTGCTGATGTTTAAATGTGTTGAGATCAAAGCTTGTGTCTAAAAGAGAGACGCAAGCACCCACACACAGCCCTGAAGTGCTTTATCCTTTGTTGGTGTCATAAGGTCCACTAATGAATAATGGATTGTCTGTGTGTGTGTGTGTGTGTGTGTGTGTGTGTGTGTGTATGTATGTTATGTGATCTCTGCAGAAAGCCCAGAGGGCCTCAGAGATGACGACAGGGTGTGTGAGGTCGACCCTGGAGCCTGAACATGGACTGATGACACAGAAGAGCAAACACTGTAAGAACAGTAAGTCTCTTTCACATAGTAACAATACAATGTTTTAATTCAAACACAGATAATGAAAACCTACTAAATGGAAAAAAAATAAAGAATAATCAAATAATGGAAATTATTTCTTTCCCCCAATTTTCAATAAAGAAATACCCAGATTGTTTTGAGTTTACATAGACTAAGTAGTTCATTTTAGTAAAATGAACTGAACTGAATTGTCCTGCAGCTTTAAATTTAGTTAATTCAAGTGATGTCACCCAAAAAAAGCCACAATATTATATTATTATCTTCTAAAAAGAGAAATCTGTGTTCAGGGACTTTATCTGTGGTTATTAAACCACTTGTTTCAGCTCTATTCCTCTCTGTTAACATCATTGTTGGACAGTGAATTACTGCGTTAGTATTCTGATCATGTTTAGTGGTTACGTTTGTTAAAAAGTGTTGTGCTTTTAATTATCTCCACGGTCTCTGAACACATGGTTTTAAAACTGCCCGTGGGAAGAATTGACCTATACGAGTCTGATCTCTCTGACCACATTTTTCTCTTTTTAGAGAACACCATGTCAATTAACTTCTCTGACCACTCAGCTTCTCGCCTGTCTCTCCCGTGTGTGTGAATCTCACTCGAGCCGGAAAGTTTATCGAAATACACATATTTGATTGGCTGAGCAGCATCACGTGATGTGATTTACAATGCATGTAATTGGTCGCTGTGCTTCTTGGACCGCTGAACAAGCGACTAGAAAAGCTGCGTCGGTTAAAATTGAAGCGCTTCGTCAAAATACCACGGTCCGCCTATCATTGACCCCCGCCCTAAAGCATCCCCTGCTTTATGGTCTGTTTGACTCTAAATGGACCATAATGTACTAAATGAACATCATGCTGTATTGAAGAAGACTTGAAACTAGAGTTTGAGACCATAAACTCATGTTTACTGTGGTAATAAATCAAATGAGAAGTAGGTTAATTTTTTCATATTTCTATACAATTGGACTTCTTTTTGCAACCAGTGGTGGCGCCCCCTGCCGGTCAGTAGAGAGAATGTAAGTTTTAAGACACTTCTGCATCGGCTTCACTCAACAGAACCGGAGGTTGCTGCCTGGGTTAGAGTTAAGGCTGTCATCTGATTCAAATTGTTATGCCCTGAAATATTGCACACGGAATCTGATGTTTTTTTATTATTCTATTCTAACTGGCGATATGAGACAAAACTTAACTAATAATTACACAGAACTACACCTGGCGAGCAGAACTGGGACGGTTCCTATTGCAATTAGACATTCAGAAACGGGCAATGACATTTTGGACACATCTGAATACAAACCCAAAAGACACACACTCCTTTAAAGCACTAAAAGCCCAAAAACTGAACCCAGAAAACAGTCCCCTCAGTCAGCTGATGGGGAAGCTAACTAACCAGGATCCCATCAGCACTGATTCAGAACAACACAACAGGATAACATATATTATGAATTAGTCAAAAGATCTACATTTAGAACGTTGGAGAAATTAAACAAAAAGCCAAAGTAGACTAAATGATTGAGTGACTCTAAACGGAGAATATAAATTGGCTGAATATCTGCACTGTGTCAGAGAAACAGAGACTGACCCTGACCAGGCTCAGTGACCATCAGCTGGCTATAGAGACAGGAAGACACAGACAGACATGACTGCCCAGAGACCAGCAGGTACAGTTGTGGTCAAAAGTTTACATACACTTGTAAAGAACATAATGTCATGGCTCTCTTGAGTTTCCCCGTTATTTCTACAACTCTGATTTTTCTCTGATAGAGTGATTGGAACAGATACTTCTTTGTCACAAAAAACATTCATGAAGTTTGGTTCTTTCATGACTTTATTATGGGTTAACAGAAAAAGTGATCAAATCTGCTGGGTCAAAAATATACATACAGCAGTGCTAATATTTGGTTACATGTCCCTTGGCCATTTTCACTTCAATTAGACGCTTTTGGTAGCCATCCACAAGCTTCTGGCAAGCTTCTCGTTGAATCTTTGACCACTCCTCTTGACAGAATTGGTGCAGTTCAGTTAAATTTGATGGCTTTCTGACATGGACTTGTTTCTTCAGCATTGTCCACATGTTCTCAATGGGATTTTAAGTCAGGACTTTGGGAAGGCCATTCTAAAACCCTAATTCTAGCCTGATTTAGCCATTCCATTACCACTTTTGATGTGTGTTTGGGGTCATTGTCCTGTTGGAACACCCAACTGCGCCCAAGACCCAACCTTCGGGCTGATGATTTTAGGTTATCTTGAAGAATTTGAAGGTAATCCTCCTTCTTCATTATCCCATTTACTCTCTGTAAAGCACCAGTTCCATTGGCAGCAAAACAGCCCCACAGCATAATACTACCACCACTGTGCTTGACGGTAGGCATGGTGTTCTTGGGGTTAAAAGGCCTCACCTTTTCTCCTCCAAACATATTGCTGGGCATTGTGGCCAAACAGCTCGATTTTTGTTTCGTCTGACCACAGAACTTTCCTCCAGAAGGTCTTATCTTTGTCCACGTGATCAGCAGCAAACTTCAGTCGAGCCTTAAGGTGCTGCTTTTGGAGCAAGGGCTTCCTTCTTGCACGGCAGCCTCTCAGTCCATGGAGATGCAAAACACGCTTGACTGTGGACACTGACACCTGTGTTCCAGCAGCTTCTAATTCTTGGCAGATCTGCTTTTTGGTGGTTCTCGGTTGACTCTTCACCCTCCTGACCAATTTTCTCTCAGCAGCAGGTGATAGCTTGCGTTTTCTTCCTGATCGTGGCAGTGACAAAACAGTGCCATGCACTTTATACTTACAAACAATTGTTTGCACTGTTGCTCTTGGGACCTGCAGCTGCTTTGAAATGGCTCCAAGTGACTTTCCTGACTTGTTCAAGTCAATGATTCGCTTTTTCAGATCCATGCTGAGCTCCTTTGACTTTCCCATTGTAGCGTTTGTGGGCATTTGTATCCAATGAGCCCTATTTAAATGGCCTCAGAGAAGTCACCAGCTGTAGTCACTCATAATCACTCACAAGAAGTTAAGAGGCCATGCTATGAAGCTCATTTCATTGACACAACTTTCTAAGTCACCAAAATTGCTAATTCATGTTGCTGTATGTATATTTTTGACCCAGCAGATTTTGTCACTTTTTCTGTTAACCCATAATAAAGTCATGAAAGAACCAAACTTCATGAATGTTTTTTGTGACAAAGAAGTATCTGTTCCAATCACTCTATCAGAGAAAAATCAGAGTTGTAGAAATAACGGGGAAACTCAAGAGAGCCATGACATTATGTTCTTTACAAGTGTATGTAAACTTTTGACTACAACTGTATGTGGGAGGTAGAGACAGAGATGCACTTCACAAGTTCTCTGCACTAAGAGATTTCCACCTTGGGGAAACAACAAAGAAACATATGAAACCTCCTCATGTTTAGCTCAGAGGAGAAACTGTCAAACAGCTCCTCTAGCAGATAAATATGTATCTGGCTGCCACAGCCTGAGGGACACACAGTCACTATATTAGTTAACTGTATTAAACTGTGTACAATTGTAGTGTGCTGTATTGTATTATATTGGGCTGTATCAGTATAACCTGCATTTGATGCGTTTGTTGTGTATTCTGTAAAATGCTTTGGCAACAACATATCTTTGTTCTCTCTCTTTGTCTCTCTCTCTCTCTCTCTCTCTCTCTCTCTCTCTCGCTCTCTCTCTCTCTCTCTCTCTCTCTTTTTCTCTCTCTCACTCTCTCTCTTTTTTTTTCTCTCTCTCCCTCTCTCTCTCTCTCTCTCTCTCTCTCTCTCTTGTTGAACCAGGAGGAAGGGAACATTTTGAATGCTTCTTGGAGTATACGGGATTATTGACACAATGTAAGGTTATATCGAACCATGCAACTTTTTGGACCAGTAGAACTTGGTGTGCAAAGGCCTGACCTTCTAAAAAGCATAAGAGCACATCTGAGTTTTAGATTAAAAAAAAAGCCTAGGAAATCAGACAGCATCTGAACAGACGTATGAATAAATGCGTCCAGATATTTGCATCATGTTTCACCTACATGGAACAGGAATATTCAAGGTGTTTTCTTTGCACACGTCTGTCTCTTCTTTGGAAACGGGTATGGTGAAGTTGGTTGACAATGTAAGCGTTTGTCTGACTGTGTGACAGACGAGGAGGGCCTAGTGGACAGGAAGTCAGAGATGAAGGATGATGAAGAGGACGAGGAGGCTCTCTGCACAGAGAATCAGGAGGCAGACCAGAAGAAGAAACCTCGCAGAAAAGACACGCCCGTCCTCCACTCTCCTCCACATATACCAGGTCAGCACAGACGCAACCAAACACAGTGAGGCTGAAGGCTTGACTGGGATTTTATTAAATGATGGACTGGAAGTTCGATGTATAAATATTCATGTTGTAAGGCCCACAAAATCGACACACTATGTGCAGTTAAGAATGCTATGCCTAATGTGTGATCATTCTAACAGACTAACAGTCTGTTCTGTCTTTTGAAGCTGTGAGTCTACAACATTACATATTGCCATATATTTCCTGTACTTTTCTCTGCACTCCTTTTTCAAATCAGTTGAACTAACCTGATGATTTGCTCCTGGCTCTCGACCTGTCACACTTTACCCGATTGCTCTTCACTTTGTGGCCAGATCTAAGAAAATAATACTCAGAATGTAGGAAATTGTAGTTTTATACAACTTTTATGCTGTCCTCAGATATCGCCTGTCCAACCCAACAACATACACAGTATGAACTGCTTCTTGGTTTAAAGCTGACCACCTGTGTTTCTCCTCTCTTTAGGAGTGAGACTGCTGAAAGCGGAGAAGCAGATGGTCCACTTAGAGGATGAGGAGAAAGATGTGAAGGATTAAAGCTTTTATTTCACTTTTATTTTGTCAATGGAGTGTTCACTGTCTCATTAAATGTTGTTTTGGCCAAACATTTCATTTTCCCTGGACACACACACACACACACACACACACACATGGTAAATGCATGTATCTAGTGCTTTAGATCACAAGGCAACATTCACACACTTTCATACACACATTCATACACACATTCATACACAGGTGGCAGAAGCTGCCATACAAGGTGCCTCCTGCTCTCTATAAAAATAACATCTTGAAATAACTTCTGTTATGATTTGACGCTATAAAAAAAGAAATGAACTCACACACTGATAGCCATCGGGAGCATTAAGGTTCAGTATTTGGTTTCAAATTTCAGCTGAAAACATTTTATTTCCTGCTTTCTGGGGAATTTTTCTGCATCAATTTGTTGCAGAAAAGTCTTTATTTATGTAAAGGAAAACACTAAATTCAAGTGCCAGGTGACAATTCAAATTGTAAATTATGAAATATATAATCCAATATGGTTCTCTGGTATTCCGTATTGCTTTTAACATAATTATTCTCCTGCAGAGACAACTTTTCTCATGTAATGTTATCTTTGGTGGGAAGAGTACAAGCATGATTTACTTGTCCCTCCTCTGTTGTGTCTTTAACCCCTTTAAATGTGCATGTGGAACCTTTTCACATCAATGATACATTCATTCATGTGAATTGATTTATACATCCCTGGAATTGAAATGCTCTCTCTCTCTCTTTCTATGTTTCAGCAAGAAACTCTGCTCATGTTCAAACTTTCTGTACTTCAAAACATTTCCCAGATGTGTTGTCTAACGAGAATAAATTTGTAATTTTAAAGTTTGAACAATACAAGAATAAAGTCATAATATTTCAAGAGAAAATCAACCCGCAGGTGTGATTCTCACCATAGTGTGGCTTATTGTCGGTCCGGACCTCGGTGACCTCATAGCTGTTTCCAGACATGATGGTAGCATCAGAAGCACATTTCAAATATCGGTAGGGACAATTCTGCACTCATGGAGCTTTGACGTAGCCATCCTCTTGTCATGCTGCAGCCAGAAAGTAAACAGCTCTGGTCATGTGACCATTGACACTAAACATGCAGTTGTTTCATTTAGACCGTTTATTCTTTCAATATTTGCTGGAAATGCAATAACGAGTCGTTCAGTAACATTCGTACAGCCTTGTTACTGAAATCTTTAAACACTCTCTGTCCACACGGTGTTTCAGCATCATTTTCAAAATGATCTCTGTCCATACTGGCAAGCCTGGAAAAGAATATCATAAGACTATTTTCGTACATTGGGCATGCAGCGGGGTGCCGGTGTAAACAGGAAGTAGATTGGTTGCTTAGTTAAAAAAATAATATAGTAGTTTTTAATAATGAAAGGTTGTCTGTGATAATTAAAATCTTCCTCTCTAAACTCAAACAGACACATTTTGTGGGGAGTTTTAGACATTTTATTTTAGACTTTATTTTAGACTTAGTTACAATCTCTCTCTCACACATCAAATTTACTTTAAAATCAACACTTACACATAAAACTTTACTAGATTATGATCCATAAATGTGGTCAACACTTGTTTCCTCTGTGTCGTTGTTTCTGTTCTCACTCGTAGCTCTGCTGAAGTCTCTGTCTACTGGAGAGCAATCCATGTTTTGTTCCTTTATAGTTTATGTCTGTGAACTTCACAATAGTTGTGCAGAACAAAATAAACATTAATAAGAAAAAGAAAGTCCTCCATTTTGTGTCCATCGTCCATAAAGCCACTAACTGTGACTTCAGACGGCCGCTCCGTAGGTCTGATAACACCGCTGGACACGCCCCTCACTAATCGCTCCATTAACAGCTGCTTCCTCCCTAATAATGCAGACTTTAACTGAACAACAGCTGCTAGTAAAGACAACAAGGTCAACAACGCCTTTAATCAGTTCTCCACGTTAAATTAACCTGGTAGTCGATAGATAACCAAGGCTGTTGTTTGTGAATTTCTGGGAAACGGTCACGTGATAGGGGTGTGACGAATCAGAGAAGGACACGTCATGACTGCTAAGAACCAATCAAGTAGCGAACGCGGGTGTGACCGTCATCGTTTCCAAACGTATGTGTTTACAACCGTCCAGGTAACCCGGAGTTATCAAACGTATGCGTCCTCGGGAGCGCTTTGAAACGTATCCGTTTTGTGTACTCTGAAACTCCGACGTAGTGCGGACGCTCAGTGTAAACGTGGGAAAACATATGTTGAATCGTGGAACTAGAGCTCCATTGATGATTCCTTTTTTTATTCACCATGCACAAGCTTAACTCAGAGATAAACTCTGATCAGCTGTTCTGGAACCAAAATGTCTATTTAGAGTTCAGGGTTAGTTAACCTACACATTACCAACTGAAATGGAAATAAACCAGTTGACTGATATAGGTTCTATAATCAGGAAAGACATTTTGAATTCTTCAATATTTGCAACGTTTAAACTATAAAACTAACCGCTTCAATCCAGAGACAAAAGCACACAAACCTGCTGCCAACTCTTTATAGGTCTCGCTGGAAACATTGTGATGAGCTATACTGACAAGATCCTTTGATCATTTGAAGAGACAATTCAGCAGTGCCTTGAGATTGTCAGCCCTAAATATGAAAAATAGGCAGACACACAATGAGAATCATACAGAATAGGAGAAGCAGTGGAAGCAAAGGGAAAGCCTATAGCCAAATAAATCATACAGTATAATCCTAAACATTTCATCAATAGACATTTAAATAATTAAACCAAAAAAAAACAATTAAGAAATTATGCAAAACTTTGCAAAAAGTCATAGTTCGAGAACCAAAACAGGGTAGAGATAATGCATCAACAGTTACCAATACATGATTGAAATGAAGCAGAAGATCAGGTGGAATACAAGGCTGCAATAGTCAAATATCAACAAAGAGTTATTATCATGTGATAGTATCTTATGATGTGACATCACACTGATGTGATGTGAGGACTTTATACTAAGAGGTCACTTTCGGCGACGCAGCGAGATGCGCTGCAGTCTCATAGCTTTCCCCCTGGCATCAATGGGCCGCATCTCAGTGACCTTTGACCTGACCATCCGGTAGGAGCCGGCAGAGTAGCTGGGTCTTTTGTAGTATTGGATCAGATGGCAGTCAGGTTGAGGGCCTGCGGAGACAGCAACATTGAAGTTAGATTCTATGGCAACAGCGGCACATCGACAGCAGAATCACAATCAGCTTTATTGGCATACACATTGCCTGTTTACATGCCGGTAGCTCTACAAATTTTGCAAAATTTTTGTCTTAGTTTGTTGTTTTTTTGGTTTCAAACATCAGATAAGATAGAACTTTATTAATCCCGATAGAAATTTTTGTGCCAGAGTTTGATCAGAAATTACAACAGAAGAATAACAAAAGAAAACCCATAGAATACAAATATAAACATGAACAATAAATTAAATATTAAGTGTAAGGTAAGTTAAGTAATACTGACACCAGTGCATAATAGAAAATAAAACAGAAAAGTGATATGGAGCATGACTTGAGAGCGATATTGTCAGTGATATTGAAAAGGAGTATGAAAATATATTGCACATAGTATAATAAAAATATTGCACATTAAATTGAAATTTAATTATGCATGATGTTGAAAGAAGTAATATTGCACATGATGTGGTTATTATTGTTGTAAGTGTCTAATGATTGAGCTGTCCTTCCTGCAGAAGGGGAGGAGTTATTCAGTTTGATGGCCACTTCCTGTGGCGTTCTGTGGAGCTGAAGTTGCTCTGTGGAGCTGAAGGTGCTCTGACGTGACGTGCAGGGGATGAGAGGCATTGTCCAGTATACTGAATATTTTTCTCCACCATAGACTCCAGTTCCACTCCCAGGACAGAATCAGCTTTCCTGATGAGTTTATCACTAATAGCATATGACAGAATACATTCATCAACATCGGAAAAGGAAGCGTACTTTGAGACAATCACAGCCGACAACCCAGCCAAACCCGCTGGACCAAACACCACCAAACTGCTCCAGAGAGGAGAGGGAGGAGAGCCGAGATGGAAGCTAACCATATTTGGTTGCGGTTGTAATATGCGGTTTACATTCCTTATGATGCAATTTCAAAAACATGTGCTACATGAATGTACTACTGTTTTTGTTTTGCTTTGTTGCAAATTGGCTACACCTCATTTCTTTGTTCAACACTGTGTTGCATAATGACAATACATGATCCTTGGATCCTTGTAGTCTTTGAGCTGTGTGTCTGTGTGTGTGTGTGTGTGTGTGTGTGTGTGCATGTATCACGTTGTATTTCAACTGTGAGAACTTCTTGCAACTCTCTAAAAATCAACAAAATTTACAAAGTCAGCATTATGCACCATTTACACACTAGGCATCTTGGATGGTTCACATAGCCATTATTATTATTATTATTATTTTTTTTAAAGCCATGTAAATGCAACCAAGGAGCATTAGAGACAGATTCTATTTTGACTGTTCATCAGGTCACCTCTGATGTTATTTGTTTTGTTTATCAGTCCTGGTGAGTTACTGGTTTGCTTTATTTCTATCCCCCCCCCCCCCCCCCCCCCCAATACCCATTCATTGTCATTGTCTACTTGTCCACCAGATGACCCAGGCTTTTCCACCTTCTGTCTTCTGTCCAGCAGCAACCCCTTCCCCTCCAGTCCCAGTCACGTGACCTTCCCCACCCACCTGCTTCCACTTTCCTTCCTCAGCCATGCAGAATCAAACCAGTGCTTTTCCATTCATTCCCTGTTGGTTCGTTGCTGTGTTACTTGATGCCATTGCTTTTGAGCCTCCGATGCGCTGACCTGGTACCTGTACCCGTCTGTCTGTCTGTCTGCCGGCACCTTTTCTCCGCTCCATTCCTGTGTCCTGTGGACCCTCACTTAACCTGTCCAGACTTGCTACCCATGCCAGTAAATCTTTGTATTTTCATAAATCAGTTTCTTTATTTTGCAAATACTGCACCTGTCCACCACAATTACTGTGTATATATACACAGTATATTTATATATAGTATATTTATGTATATACATATATATATAAATACATTTATATTTAGTGTATGTTATATTTCAAACATATATTTCACTATTTTCTGATTAGATTCACATTATTTACTTTCTCTTTATACATACTTAATGAACATTGTTGGAAGGAGCCTGAGATTCTTTATTGCCAATGTTCCCTGTGGTTGTTGCGCATATTACAATAAAATGAAAATGACTTCCGTAAAAATAACGTGGTAGAGTGAAAATGGTCGAGTAACATTTTAAGTGTACCTGAGCACAGTACTACAGTACTACTAAGTTGTATGTACTTAGTTACTTTTATACTGTGTAATTGTTCTCACAGTGAGAAAGTTGTCGGGACGCTTACCGTTCTGACGCTGCCGTAGCTGCTTCTCTTTGTGGCCCTCAGGCTTCTTCTTGTCTGTGTAGTTTGGGCCTGATCCCCCTGTAACATTGTCTCCTGCCTCCTCTTTGGACTTTTGAACCTCCTGCATCTTGTTCTCCACCTTCACCTGTCCCTCCACATCTGTCTTCATCTCCTGTCCTGAATTGGGTCTCTTCGACTGTTTCTCCTCTTCTGTGTTCTCCTCCTGCTGGCCACCCTCCTCTGCCTCCTTCTTGACTTTTTCCTCCAGGTCTACCAGAACACACACACACACACACACACACACACACACACACACACACACATTAACAGATGCAATATTTTCTATAATGTTGCTTCATTTGACATCACTACACTCGGAAGAAGTTAGGATGTGCTGAGTCACGGAGAGAACGTGACAAAGCTGCTGCTTTTCAAAGTTATGTTTGCCATGCTTGTCGGTTATTCCCATGAACAGAAGAAGGTAAAATGCTGGTCTTAGTAACAAACTGTTACTGAAATTGTAGATCCCAGATTGGAAGGAGCCATGTCAAGAGTGAGAGACAGTAAGTGGTGAGTGTGGCTACCTTTGGTTGCCTGGGCCTTCCATGTCTCCCTGTTGTGATGAATCTCTTCGTTCCATGTGATCTTGAAGCTCTTGAAGTCCACCAGGGTCAGAGAGCAGCTGCCCTCTGAACCTGTACTCTTCACACTAGACAGCTTTCCATCACTGCCACTGATACTGTTGAAACTGTGGGCGGCGTAGACATATGCATGTGCACACACAAACACATACACACACATCCTTTCAGTCATGTTGGAGTTATAAAGCTAGTGCCTCTTGTTGGACTGAGCAACAAACGACAACAGTGTAGCGGTGTTATTGTTGTGTGAATAATCTGGCCAGAGGTGATTTATTGTAAAGTCTTATTGCAGTGGGCAGGAATGTTCTCCTGCATCTGTCCTTGTGACAGCGGAGCTGGATCAGTCTGTTTATACTTAAAAGTAATAATAACTTGTTGACACGTAAATATTGTTTCTAGCTTGTTTAGATGATAATGCAGCCGTGATATTATTGCTTGAATATGCTTAGCATGATAGCGTATTAAAGTAGTAGTTTCCTTAAGGTTGCATTTATTAAAGAAACAGTGTGTAGCGTTTAGGTGGATCTATTAGGATCCCTCCTACGACCGGAAAAATGATGACTTGATTGAAAAGAGAATTTGTCATTCTCTTCCTTTAAAGAAGGTGCGTCTGCCTTCTGACGGTTAAAGTTGGCAGAGTTGCAGGGCCGCCGCTTCTCCTCTGCGATCCAAAACAGTCTATTGTTCGTCCAGCAAATATAGACTATTCCTAGGTTTTCTTAAAGCAACAGCGTTGTTCGCGCCTCCTTTCTTCTGAATCAAATCGCGTGGGATTGCACAGAGCTTGAGGTGACAAGAGTTTTATAGTTTCAGGAACAGCAGGGTTGCAGCACAGGGAGCCGCTGTTGAGCCTGTGGCCCTCATCCAATGAGACCCCAGAGTTGAGTTTGGATGAAAAGTCACACGTTGGTGAGACTTAACGTCTCAAGGTGTTTGGTGTGAATTTAACCCAAATCAGGCTGTTGACTACCCCATTTGTTCCAACCACATGGTGAAGTCCCAACACCGGTAACTGTTGTTCCTGTGTACATGGTTCTTAAGCGGATTTTGGTTCTCTGTCCATTCAAATTAATTTCTAAAGAAAATGTGGCTGTATTTCCTTGATCTGGAAAAGCATACATTTGGATGACTTTGTGCCCCATATTGGACGTTACCTGTACTGGTAAGATGAATAGAACCCCATCACTGTATCATTGTAGCTCACATGCAGAGATTCTCCATTTTTCTCTTAGCTTGTATGGAAGCTTCAGAATTACTGTTCTCATATTTGATGGCAAATGCAGTTCTATCATGTACGGTACAGTACATGTGTCAAGAGGTATTTTCTACACTACAGGATAATGTCAGTATTAACTAACAACATAAGTGTCAGGAATGTCATGCAGAACATGAGGGTCTTTTGTGTGTCACCTAGAGCGTCTGAAGCCAGCCAATCCAGAGCAAGATGCCTCCTCAATAAGCGGTGTCATAATTTTCTCGATCATTTCTGTCAACACTGTAAATGTTGGCTCCACGATGAAGTCAATGAATCCTGCAGGAAAAGGTAGACATGCTCAATTCAAATTCACTTTACCTTCTGCTTGTTCTTGCTAATACCAGGACATCTTTAGATATTGAAAGACTTCATTGGTAATTTGAGATGAAGGCAAAACCACCTGAGTGGTTATGAAATATGGTTCAGATTTATACTATGTATAATATAATCAATATAACAATATTTCATACAGTGTAGTGCGGAGGCAAATATGGGCACAATTACAAACACAATGACCCCTGACGACTACATATGAATTAACTGGATTTATGGTGTCATTTGTAGACCTTACCAATCTGAGACTGTGCCACCATGGTGGATTTGCGGTCACAGAGAGGGGAGAAAGGTAGACCCAGCTCTGCTTCTTTATCACCCTGAAAACAAATGCAGCATCACAAGGTACTGTCGGCACAGGGACACTTGGGCAGGTTCACTTACACATCATTTCATCATCTTCGCTTATTTATCCTTTCTTTCTTACATCAGTCTTATATTATGTAATTTCTAAATGTAATGTTGAGTTGCGTTTGAACACAATAAGACTTGATAAGATAACGTCTAAGAATAGAAGCCTCATGGGCAGAGCCAAATGTTTGATGCCGCCCACAATAAGCAACCTTTTTGTCCCCTGCTTATTTCTGAGGTTGACGTAGATCCTTACTGTGTACCTTTGTAAACAAAGGTACACAGTTCCATAAAATGGAAGTTACATCTTCAAAAATCGTACTTATTAGCATACTCAATTTGACCAGACATTAGTATCAGCCTCATTTTGTACATAAGCTAATTGGTCACACTGAGGGAATCTTATCTGGACAAATGTGGCTGCTTGAGGAGTGAACCTCGGACTAGTTAAACATTTCTCTAATCGATTTGACCATTGATTTTCTGTGTTGCTTCAATGTAGGCCTCGCGTTTCCTCTTTATCTATTTATTTATTATTAAATCAATTATCATGGCTATTGTTACCATCATATCTTAAGGAGCTTATTGTACCCTATTACCCCACTTGAGAGCTGCGCTCCCAGAATGCAGGGTCACTTGTGGTTCCTCAAAAAGTAGAACAGGAGCCAGAGCCTTCAGTTATCAAGCTCCTCTTCTGTTGATCCAGCTTCCACTTTCAGTCCGTGGGGCAGACACACTCACCACATTCAAGAGTAGGCTTAAGACTTTCCTCTTTGATAACGCTTATAGTTAGGGCTGGCTCAGGGTTATAGTTAGGGCTGGTTCAGGTTTATAGTTAGGGCTGGCTCAGGTTTATAGTTAGGGCTGGTTCAGGTTTATAGTTAGGGCTGGTTCAGGTTTATAGTTAGGGCTGGCTCAGGTTTACAGTTAGGGCTGGCTCAGGTTTATAGTTAGGGCTGGCTCAGATTTATAGTTAGGGCTGGCTCAGGTTTACAGTTAGGGCTGGTTCAGGTTTATAGTTAGGGTTGGTTCAGGGTTATAGTTAGGGCTGGCTCAGGTTTATAGTTAGGGCCGGCTCAGGGTTGTAGTTAGGGCTGGCTCAGGTTTATAGTTAGGGCTGGCTCAGGGTTGTAGTTAGGGCTGGCTCAGGGTTATAGTTAGGGCTGGCTCAGGTTTATAGTTAGGGCTGGCTCAGGGTTGTAGTTAGGGCTGGCTCAGGGTTATAGTTAGGGCTGGCTCAGGTTTGCCTTTGACCAGCCCTAGATATGCTGCTATAGGCCTAGACTGCCGGGGGTCTTCCTAGGATACACTGAGCTCCTCTCTCCTCTTCTCTCTCTCCTTCTGTATTAATTCATATCTCATTAATGCACATTACTGCTTCTTCCCCGTGTCTTTGTGCTTTCTCTCCTCACAGGTTTCCATGGATTGTGGTTCTAAATGGACCACGGCCGTGTCTCCTGCCATGGCTCTGCTGACACCCACTGCTACTATCATTATTGGTCATATTTTATTCCTATTTGCTGAAATTGAATTGTTAGTACTCACAGCTGTCAGCTTGTGGTATCGTACAAAGACTTCAAGGGCAGAATGCACAAAGGTAGATAGGCTGGTACCCTATCTTCCAATCATTTCATGTGGCTTAAATGAAATGATTGGCATTCTTAAGCCACAAATATCGGAGTTTACCTCATTTTCTTTTGTCAGTGCATTTGATGTATTGAATGTTGTAAGGATGTAAAGATGATTGCAACAAATATAACAAAAAAGCTTAAATTAAAAATTTAAAAATAAATTGCCTAGCTTTAATTAATACTAAGATGGGTGTTTATGGCTACTATTTTTGTATTGTATAGTGTTAACTGATATAATTAATAAGGGTCCTCACTTTTTTTCTTTTTCAGTATTAATTCATTTAGCTAACAGATCAAACTGCAATTGCATCCTTGTGTATTTATATGCAGGCAATGCTTATTCTAGTTGAACTATTTTAATATGTTGTTAACAGGCTGCAATGTTATAATCATTTG
The DNA here is from genome assembly GCF_023349555.1 of Cebidichthys violaceus. Classification (NCBI taxonomy): domain Eukaryota; kingdom Metazoa; phylum Chordata; class Actinopteri; order Perciformes; family Stichaeidae; genus Cebidichthys; species Cebidichthys violaceus. Next base: position 3,176,066 of record NW_027176318.1, on the reverse strand, counting down.
GTACTTCAAGTATGCAGTATTGATGTTTGTGAATGTGCTGCACGGCACCGCCACGAGGTGGTGCCTTTAAGTGAGGCAGAATAGTAGCAGAACAATTATTGTTTGGTGTTCAGTAAAATAGTAGCTTTTCAACAGCAGAGAAAATGTCCTGAATCTTGTCCCACCGTCTGATTGAATCTATACACAGAGTATATACAATTATAGAATTAAATGCCGGTTGTTTATTTTACATATTTTTAACTATCATGCATTTTTATGTCTACGCATATCTTGACTTATAGAGACACCTTAGTGTGTTATTATGGAGAGTCCTAAAATAGCAACAGTAATTACACATGACAAATATGAGTAGCTTGTACCGTTGTAACGTTTGACACAAAAAAACACCAGTCGAATGTTGTAGCAAATATGTTAATATACGCTCGTTGTGCGGTTACTAGTTTATATTATATTACTTAAGATCTACCAAAATGCAAAAACTAGAAAGGAAAGACTGGGAGAGCTGCTCAATGTGGGCGGAGTCGAGCTACGCAGAGACTGCAAATCAGGCCAGTTTTGCCTATGAAATACATATTTCTCAAAGACAACCAATACTATGTTGTGATGTCTGATGTCAGAAACCTATTAACAGCCAGATCACTCATCTGGTTGTGGTATAAATGCTCTTTTTTCCCTTTTAATGTAATCCTTGGTGCAGAGCAATGTATTGTATATCACAAATTAAAGCCAGCTCATCGATTTAAAGTGAGCCAGTGTTGTGATAATAGGAAGCCTGAGTAACGTTGAAACACACAGTTTGCTTGCTAACCCACTAATATTGCTTAATTAATAGTAAAGCAAGAAGTAGGTGACATGTTTTTAGGGCGTTACCTGTCTGAAGAACTCCTCCAGAAGGGATGTAGTCCAGCGATGATGGAGGTCCCAGTGTTTGGCAGGGTGGCTGATGTCAGCAGTGTGCAGCAGCAAGGATAAGGCCTTTGGTTTGTCAATCCTGCAAGTACAGTCTCGTCAGTCAATGACGCCACATGCTGCTGTGCAACTGCTAAAGAGAAGCACTTGCTTTAGTAGCTCATGTACATTATGGAAATTATGAAAACGCAGATTTAAAAGAAAAATGATCTTCGTCCACACAAGCGTTTCAACACCATTTTAGAAATGATTTCGGTCCAAACTAACACGCCTGAAAACGAATATCACATGACTATTCACGTACACTGGGCATGCAGGTGTCGATGTAAATAGGAAGTGGATCGGTTAGTAAATAACATTTCTGTTGTTCTTGAAGGCACTTCATGCAAATTACATGGTAGTACAAATGTACAGAAAATGCAAGAGTATTATAGTTAATAATAAAAGGCTCTTCCTCTATAATTGTTCTCTATATACTCTATATACACACAATATAGATGTACAAGTTTTACTTTTCAAAATGAGCTACAAGAGCAGGTCTTGCTATCTCTCTCTCTCTCTCTCTCTCTCTCTCTCTCTCTCTCTCTCTCTCTCTCTGTCTCTCTCTCTCTCTCTCTCTCTCACATACACACACACACACACACACTCACACACATCACATTCACTATAAAATGAACACTTACAAATCAAAGTTTATTAGATTATGTTCTGTTGTCTGTTCTCACACTCAGCTCTGCCGTGTGGCTGGATGTTAATGTCGTACTGGAGAGCATTTATGCTTTTGTTTGTTTACAGTTTATTTGTAAACTTCACAATAATTGTGCAGATCAACATAAGCATTGATAAGAAAAAACAGTAATTGATGTGGAGTTTCCATTTCTGGTAGTTTTACAAGCCTGAAGCTGGGCAATTTACCCACCCTGCCCTATTCCAGTGAAGGCTTTCACATGTAAATGAAAAGGCTGTGAATTATAAAAATGCATATCTGAATACAAATACGGTCACACCTTTTTCTAAAAAGTACTAACTCCATTGTAAGAAATTCTCCACACTGATATTTTCCCTGCATTTTAGAACCCCTATAACCGCTTGAAAACGTTGCTGACCGCATTTTGAAAACTCCAGGGCTGCATTTAGGTCTGGAAGGGCAGAAACAGAGACCTTTGAAAATGATGATGCAGACACCCACGATGGACACAAATCAGAGTGTAGTGTATGGACGAGGCGGACACAGATGTAGCATTAGTTACTTTATTCGGCCATGTAAAACATCAGAAGTCTGTACTGCGTATGGGGGCTACAACTACTAGAAAAGGACCGTGTTCACTGAGGTCCAAAAAGCATTTGTACTCATTACAACCATATAACTCATTGTGATCAATATACCACATTATTTCCCCTTTTAACTGAGAACAACAACTTTCTTAACTGAACAACAGTTGTCTGGTACCTTTAATGAAAACTTATGGCCTAAGTTTACGTAATATTTGACATCTTCCGACATTCCCTTATGTAAAAGTTATGTGTGTTCAGGTTGTCTGTCCGAGTATAAGCTAAAAGAAACAGTCCGCTGTAGGGGTATACAGTCTTATGACATATATCGCTTTGGTGGTTTAGCCACTCGGTTTGAGCGCATCAGAGCCACTGGTTTGGGCTCCAGAAGCTCAGGTGTCTGCATGCTGGCGTCAACAACTTCCTGAGAACTGCTGAAGTCTTCACCATCACCCAGTTTAGCCTGTGATTCCGTAACATCTATATCAGGTTCAGCAATGGCTCGAGCTCGCAGCTGGTCTCCATGACGTCTCTGTACTGTGTCGGAGTCCCGCTCTCTGACTTCATACGATGCAGGGCCTGTCTGTCTCACAACTAACCCTGGAATCCACTTTCGACTCCCCGCCACAGTGCTGCGCAGATAAACGACATCGTCCGCATAAAAGAACCGGTCTGCAACAGTGCGGTTATGGTGTTCTTTCTGTTGATACTGTCTCTTACGCACCGTCTCCTTGGTACAAGGCTTTAGGAAATCCAACCTTGTCCAGATATGTCTGTGAGGAAACAGAACAGCCGGGGAATGTCCAGTAGTGCAGTTAGGCGTAGTCCGATTTTGCAGCAGGAACAGTGAGACTTTGTCCTCAATGTTCAGTGAAGTGTGAGCAAGCTTTTTCATACCTGCCTTGAACATCTGGACATCTCTCTCTGCCAGATTATTGGTTGCTGGATGTCCTGGTGCACTTGTGGTGTGCAGAATTCCATTCTGCTTGGCAAAAGTCTGGAACTCATCAAATGTGAATGTGGTTGCATTGTCACAATTTGTTCAGGCAGACCGTAAGAGGCAAACAGTCTCCCGAGCCTGGTAATAATAGCTTGAGAGGTGATCTGTGACACTTCCAACCACTTTGTATGTTAATCCACCACAACCATGAACATGTGGCTCAGGAAAGGTCCAGCAAAGTCTATGTGTAGCCTCTTCCAGGACTCACCCGGGAACTCCCAGGGGTGTAGTGGAACCTGACGTGGCATCTTTTGGTCCAGCTGGCATATCTGACATTCTTTGCAAATCTGCTCCACTTCAGAGTCAATGTTTGGCCACCATACATATTTGCAAGCTATGGCTTTTGTTTTCACTATGCCTTGGTGCCCACAGTGAATCTCTTTTAACACGGCTCTTCTCATCTTTGAGGGTACAATGACTCTGGTCCCCCATAGGACACAACCTTGCTCTGTGGACAACTCATTTCTCTTTGTGAAAAACACCTTTAGGCTTTTCCTCTACCTGAGTGGGCCAGCCCTCCATGACATACGTATTGTGATGGAGAATTTATACTTTACTAATTCTCCTAACCCTGTGAGATATTTACCTGTTTCTATTGTCAGCCTTTTGGTGGTTTGACCTTTTGACTCGCATAGATAACACCTCAAGATGTGAAGATTCCCATGGGAAAGCAAGCGTAATAAAATAATGTATTTGTGTGACAAAGCTCAGAAGAGGAAGGGGGTGAATGGAGGTGTCAATGGGCAGCTTGAAACTGCTAATGTATTGATATTCTCACCATTGAATCTATGGGATGATGGGGAATTACAGTCCAAATTTCAGCGTCCTAGTCCAAAGTGTTGTGGGGATTTCTAGGCCAAATTAAATACAATATACAAATGGCTCTATTTATGCCAATTATCCATTAACTAACTGATTTGACTGGTTTAAGTGTGAGAAACGTTGAAGTTGTCCGTGTTTTGTGTTTTTTTTAAAGAAATGTGAAAGAAAAAAAAAGTGTGGAAAAAAAGAAAAGTCAACAAGTCAGCCCTTCATCATTTTTACAGCATTTATTCATGTGTTGGGGAGGGGTTCACTGCTAAAATGTCTGCCTCATGGCTCAAGGTGTAGTGGAGTCTCTTTTTCTTTTCTTTTTTCTTTCAGAAATGACACGTCCCAAGTTAACCACCGTCTGCCCAGTTTGCCAAAAGGTGCATGCGGCCTTGCCTAAAAAGGGGGCATATGGTGGAAAATATTGAGGAGAGGAGGATCCTGCTCGCCCTTGCAACGGGTCGAGTGAACATCCGCCATGAGTAATGTCCAGTCTTGGGCTGTCGCTATGACAGCTCAAGACTGGACAAACATCTTGTCCAAGGCCATCCTGAGCTGGATAAAGATGGCCTAGAATTTTACTAGCAAGCTGTGAAATGTAAGGCTACAATAAAACTGCTGGCAAAATTGAGGGCTTCCAACCCTGCCGTCCTGAGGAGGAGGAGCACGTCTTACATGAGGAGGACACGGAGCAGGAGGTGGCTGAAGTAGCATGCTGCAATCCAAAATGCGCCAACATCTTAGCCGAAAACAGGGGGCTGAAGTTGCAGCTAAGGAAAGTGGAGTTGGAGCTGACCAAATCTCTGAAATTTAATCAGAGGATGATAAAGAGATCCCGCTGTTCCTCTGCAAAAACTGTGAGTGCGGCTGGCTGGAAGGTGAAAAGCATCATACTGGTTGTCATACTAGACCAGGGGTGCCCAATACGTCGATCGCGATCAAGGTAGTGCGGGTAGATCGCATGCCATTGAAAAAAAATGAGATGTCCTCATGGCATTTGCCACTTGATTGACGTACAGGGCAGCCAGTCTGAGATCACGTCTTTTCTAACACACGGGTCACCATGTATGCGCGGTCAACTGCGAGCTAATTAGTTAGCCTCCCAATTTATTTCTACTACAGAAGCTAAAGCTGCAGCGCCGTGATTTGTGGAACTTCCAAAACCTTGCGTCAGAGCTGGAGATGCAGCAGAAGGCGTGTGCGCAACTCGACAGTGTGCTACACAGAGCAGATTGACAAGTGTCTGTCAGAGTTTGACAAACGCCTTCAAGACTTTGCTTTACTCAAGCCAGTCACTACATTTATGTGCTGCACATGTTGGGAAGATATTGAGGTTGATTCAAAAATGACAACGCTGTTGCTGAACTCGTCTGGAGTGGAGGATGAGATTTTGACACTACTGGCTGACATTCAACTGAAGTCAAGGGCTCATGGACAGTTTTGGAACTTACTCACAGAGGAAAAGTACCCAAACATGAGGACATGTGCTACCTTCTTGACTGCATTATTCGGCTCTACTTATTTATCAGCCTTTTCCCACATGATAAATATTAAGTCTAAATACTGTTCCACCATGACTGATGATCATTTGAAGTCTGCTTGAGGCTGGCTAGCAGCTACTGTCTGGACTATGCAACACTGGTTGATTCCATTCAGTGCAAGTCATCAGATTAAGGTATGACCAAAAATATACAGAATTGTATTGTGCCATAAGGATTCATGCAGTTATGCAAGGTACGCCAACAAATATTGTAAATATAAAGTATACTCAGAGTATATATATATATATAGATATTCAGCATTTTGAATGTAGGTAGATCATTTTGACTTTGACATTTTAAAAGTAGCTTGCAAGCCGGAAAAGTTTGGGCACCCCTGTACTAGACTCTGAATTTCTGTTTTTGTTCTTTCTCAGCCGAAGCCAGGGGTAGCTGAAGGAGATGGGGAAGAGGTCGAGGAGGGAGGCGACCTGAGTCAAGGGGCCGGGCCAAGCGGGGTGCCACCACCGGGAACAGAGGCCGCAACTCTGGAGGGGTCGGAGGCCGAGGACGAGCCCAAAACATCACGACCTCAGAAACATCTTCCAGTTCTTCCTGTACCTGCTGGAGACCCCCCCCCCCCCCCCTCTGCAGACTGTCAAAGATACAGAACACTGCCGTGGTGAGGGCTTTGAGAGCGGCCCTCAGGAACATCAACAAGCCGGTGGTGTTGCACCAGCTTCGGGTGAAGGCCAAAAAAATGAGCCGACTAATCACGAGGGCCAACCTGAGACGGTGCCAGGAGCTGGCGAAACAGAGAATCCCGAGGATACTGGGTAAGACAGATTGCATATCTCAACGCGCAATACAAAGATGTAGATGGAAATAATCCTGTGTCTCTCTTCAAGGTGCTGAAGGTGCTTTTTTTTCTTCTCTTTTTTTTCCCCTGTCCTCTTTTCAGAACGCATGGAGACAGAGGACAACTCGTCGCTCCGTTCTACATTTTACGGCTACTTTTCCGCCTTGGTGGCCTCCATCTACGGACACCGACCGGGGGTCCTCACAAACATGCTGGTGCAAGAGGTCCAGGCGGCCAAGACCGAGAGTAGAGCCACTGAAGACGACGGTTACGTACCAGGTTCTACACTGAAGTGCCTAATCGACTGTGTTTTATTTTATTTTTAGTTTTATGTTGTTTTCTGTGTATTGCAGGTGAGCGATAAAAAAAAATGGTCATTTCCTTATGACTCAAGAGCGATTGTCCCAAATTGTCCCAAAAGTCAACGGGACATGCGGAATAATTACTGGGTTGGGATAAAAAAGAAAAGAAAAAAAGTGCTATTTAAGGGACCGCTTTTTGGGGTTTTCCAAATGGCACCTTTTGGCCCAAATGGCAGTTTTTGTCCCGCACGGCCCGGGGCCTTTGTCACCTGGTGGTCACAAGCGGTAAAGTGCAAATTGGGAAAACTTGTCCGAAACTTTGAAAAATCATAGCTCGACGACCGACGTTCCGAACGGAGCCCCGCTTTCCCGCGTAGCACTTGGGCAAATATGGTATTTTTCCTTACGGTCTCCCAATTTTTAGCGGCACTCCTTGTAGGGGGAGGAGAAAATTGACCTTTTTATCCTTGTGTGGGACTGACATTATAGTCGAAAACTCCCTGAGCGCCTTGAGTGTGGCTAGTTCTGCAAGATGTCATCATGCTGCTGAAGGTGAAATACCAGAGTACCAAGAAGTACATCAAATTACAGCTAGGTTTCACCTATTTGGAATTCACCAATGCAGGTGAGTAACAGCTTGTGTAATATAAAAAAGTACAGCTGCCTTTACAATTAATACACAATGTTTAAGTGGCAGTTTTTTTGCTGTGCTGTGCAGGTCATGGTTTATAGGAATGTCGTAATGGGTTTTTATTATTGTACTTGGTGCTGTCCGTCTTATGACGTCAGTACGCTTCCCTTTTGTTTTATTTTGACATTCTAAATACAGGAAGCATTGGATTGTCTTGGTTGCTTGGCTAAAAATGAAAGTGTTGCCACAACTGGAAAACAGTTTGTCTGCCATTGCAGCTATAAACATTAGTAGGGGGCTGAAGGCGCTTTTGCTTATGAAAGTTACTGTTTTATTTTGTACACTGTGATGTTGGTAATGGCTACAATGCAGCATCATAATACTGCTGTTAACAACAATTTTAGATAAGTTTTATAGATGATTTGGTTGATCATTCAGTCATTATGTGCAGTTAAAACCTGTATATCTTTATCCGTTGTCATGCTCATCATTTTGTAGTCAAAAACAAGTTTGGGCTTCATGATGCAGCTGAACTTCACATTTCTGATAAGGCAAACACAACAGTGGAGGAAGACGTCCTTCTTGAACTGATAGAGTCTGTTGGAGCTATTTATTTGATATTAGTATTTTGTTATTTAATTAATAAGTAGTATTGTTTAATTATGCTAGATATTTGCTTATTTAGATTAGGTTGATTGTTTGATATATTAAGATAGTTTTTTCTCTTTAATAGTAATTTGTTTAGTTATATTATGTTTTGTTGTATAAGTATACTTAGTTTAGAGGTTATTTAGTTATTTAGTTCTTTGGGTAAACACTGTGGGCACCTTTGGCTATATATAGGAGTAGGTAGATAGGACCAGCATGCACCGGGGTGGGCCTATAGTATTTTACCAGCACAGCACAGGAGAGACAGCGTGAGACATGAGTTTCTTTGTTCTTTTTGTTTGTTTGCTTGTTTTGTTTGATTTACCAAATGAATAAGAAAATCGGAAGCCTGCGTGGACAATGTACTCTTTCCTGCCTGCGTAAAATACCAACCATGGTGAATCAGCGGCGTTTGATTATTATTTGTTTTATTTTGTTTTATACAACAAATGGCCACTACAGAGTCCAATCCAGACTAATGCCTGGCAGTGCGTGACAGCATTTCAGATGAAGATAGGTTTTATTATTAAATCTGTTGTAATCAATGCTCAGGGTTTTTCTGCTGTGAAGCCATTTTGTGTCTCTGACTGTCTGACTACAGTGACAACGTAGATGAACAAAGAAACAATATTTAAGCAAAAGACAGATCAGCATCCAATTGCCAAAACAGTTAGAAAATTTGGTTTGGTTGTAATTGTCCCAGGCTTGTGTTACACAAGGTCATAGTTTACTATGATAACCCTTGTATGGTGTTCGGGTCTGTGGGACCCGTTTTCATTTTTTATCAAAAGAAAAATGATACGATTTATTATTTTTTCAAACTCAGGCTCATTGACCTTGGCTCATTTTTTGAGCATATTGTGTCAGGATCCCTGTCTGACCCATTGTGTGTTAACCTCTGTTTCCCCCCCATCTCCTCTCCTCATGTGTCTGTCATTCCCGTTTGTTATTGTGTGCCATGTGCTCGGCGTTTGTTTTCTCGGCCTGCCTCCAGACACCTCCCATGGCCACACCACTGATTGGTGCACAGCTGCAGACAATCCTGGCTCGTTATTACCTGCAGTTGAACACACTGGATCCTGATCCCACTGATCACCGCCTGGCAGTATATCAACCCTGGTCCTGCAGGCCTGGGTTGTCAGTCCGTACCGTCTTCTGCCTCGGTATTCTGCTACCGCAGTCCATAAAGTCCCGTTGATGATTCCTCTCTGCTACGGGTGTAGAGTACCTGTTAATCTGCCTGCCTCCGGTGTCGATTCAAGGGAATCACACCGTCGATCCGGCCTGCAATCCTGTGTCGGACCACGGGTTCCACACAGCCATTCCTATCATCTGTCCAGTAGAAATAAAATCAGTTTGTACTGGATTCTGTGTCCTGTGGTTGCTGTTGGGTCCAGATTTATAGCCATGCTACGAAATCCCCTCATGCACCTACTTCAGTATGAAGATTGTTCCAGGCCTCTATGAAAAGGAAAAGACTGACTGAGCTCAAAGTCCAGAGATTCTGAACTGGAGATTCAAAGTCCGGTGCTGCAGTGCTCTGTGAGAGTCACAAGCTGTGTCCCAATCCAGCGGCTGCATCCTTCGAATGACCATGTCGGCCGTGTCCTTTGAGGACGGAAGGCTGCGGTCTCCGAAATCAAGCGGTCTGATCTACAGAGGACTAACTGTTTAAAAACAAAATGATAGAAAAACTAACACAGTAGTAACACTACTGCAGATGTAAAACAAAAGCAGTTCACTTATCAAAGCTGCTGTTCACTAAAGACAAAGTCCATCCTCCCTTCTTTGATTACAAAGAGTTTAATACCACGGTTGTCCAGTACATCGGTTCAGTTCCAGCAAGAGGTCCTTCTCGATTCATGGACGCCAGTGATGACAGTCGAGCCTCTCCAGCTGTACTTCCTGAATACGTTTTAATGTGTTTGACAGGGACAGTAGATATTGGGATTGTCACTGCCAAACCGCTAAAAAATGTAATGTCACGTAAAAATGTCTTACTACTACAAAGTTCTGTTAGCTAGCTTCACAACGGTCACGCTAGCCCACTGACCAATCAAGCCGCACCTTAATGACGTACCTGTAGGCCAGCTAGAAGGCTCTGACACGTCAAAGAATACGCCCAACATGTCAAACTAAAGATCTGATTGATTGAAGACTATGACAATCAACAATGTCGTCCCCGTTTACTTATACTGCAAAGGGATTCACTTGTAATTCTGAAGGCCTCCGGGCAGATTTTTTTGACTTGGAGACAACATAGGGGTGAAATCTGATTGGATAAAAGCTCTACTTAAAAACAGGCTGCGCTGGAAGCAGAGCAACAGAGGAAGACAGTAGCTGTGCAATGAGATAAAAAGCTAATGGGAAAAATATTACATGTAGTGTATTTATGAAAAATAATTAAATAGCTATAACTTTGGGATTCTGTTGACAATTACAGCTCTGTAGGAGTCGTGTTACGTTGCTGCTGGTGAAAACCCAACATTTCCTAATACCATAAGCTTTTAAATGACAAAATAATGGGGAGTTTTGTTGTAAAGAATAGGAAATGAAATGTGTTTATCCACCATTTTATAGCCGCTCCTTTCACCACTTCACGCCGGTAGTCCAGTTGTTTTGACACTGACACAGTGATAAAAGTTCACTCAGCTCCACGTAAAGCCTACAGGTAGATGTGATGAGCAACATAATGTCATAGAGAATTAAGATCATGAATAAATCTACTCTGAGGCATATTTGTTTCCTTTAAACGTTGTAATGTGATTCTGATCGTGTGTGGAAATCTTGCTGTTCAAGTCAGTGTTGTTATGGGAATTATAAAGGAATACATTAATTGAAATTGATGACTTTTGGAAACGGGGTTGACTCAACGCTAAGTTCGTCTAGGTTACATTAAAATGGTTACTGTGCTCTATGAGGAGCAGAAATGCAGGGCTCAGCTTTCACTGGCTCACATCACTGTGTTCACTCGCTGTACTGGTGCAGTCTGGACTGCTCACGTGTGCCACCTGGTGGTCGCTGGTGCGCACTGCAACTACTGCTTGAATTAACTGGATAAATCAAAAGTCCCCCCTCCCTCTCTGCCACCACAGGACAGCTTTACCAGTGAAACCAGCAAATCCTGTAGGCACAGGTAAAGCATGGACCACTGCGACCTGTTAGCAAGATCCAATAACATCAATGTATATGTTTTTTGTTATATATTTTTCATGGTTCAGCTGTTGTTTCGCAAATGGCAACTACAACATGAGCATTGATGTAAAATTGGCAAGTCAAACAATCTGTGCAAAGCCTCTAACTTTATATAACTTACGTTAAATGTTTTGTTAGAACTTTATCCCAACTGCACATGGGAGAAGCTACTGTTATGGTTGGGGCAAAAAGGTACACTGGATTTACCCAAGTGCTTAGAGACATGGGGAGCAGAGGAATGATAAACAGGACCGAAGAGGCAGGGAATTTCAAAATAAAACAGGAAACGAACTAAATCAAAACCAAGATCTTGACACCCATCTACTGAGCATCAGTAAAATTGGTGAGAAGATGTACCTGTAAAGAGTGAAAAAGGATATTACAAGTCAATACCCTCCCAGTCACAACCTGTTCACCTTGGTGCCGTAAATATCAAAAATGTTTCAAATGATTAGGCACCGATGAGGCTGTGAATGTTTGGGGTGGTTTAAGACTGGATCTGTAAAACCCTCACATCCACCCTTCACATATAATATAGCTTGTGTATGTTTTTTTTGTTTTTTTTGTTTTTTTTCTCATATAGCAAAATGGGACTACAAACGACTTTTTGTTTCACAACCCTGTTGTACAATGACAATAAATAACCTTGCAACTTGTAACACAGACAACCGTCCCTTCAGGCCTCCTGCTAAAGCCACTCTCATCCCAAAATTACAAGTAGAGATTAAAGCACTGATATAGTAATTATTAGTGGTATTAATAATAGATTATATGTAAACAAATAGTACAAAGTACAACGTTCACTCAGCTAGTGGACAAAGTCAGTGCAAGTTAAATCAGCTTGTATTCAGCTAAAACAACACCACGACAAAGAAATCCACAAGTTACAACACAACACATTTTCACTCAAGTGATATCTGAAATTATTATAATGGTGGTATCCCAACTTTGCGTCATGATTTGATAGTGTCAGCATTGTGAAGGACCTGAGGCCGGTTCATAACTTGAGTGAATCCACTACTCACGCCTCAGGTTGCTGCAGGATGCTTTTCATGCCTTTGATCTGCTGGAAGTGGCAGGACATGTCTGTGGCCAACACCATCTCCACTACCAATGCCCGCAGTTCTCTGAAAGAGTGAATGACAGTAACATATAGCAAAAACTATTGGATGTATTGCCACAAACGTTCATGTTCCCTTTTTAAAATGAATCATTTAATTCTCTTTTTCTCTAAAATTACAATTTGTTACTCCTTGTTTCCCATAGTCTGGGTTTCTTCAGCTGCTGCTCCATTTAAGTACCAGTGGGAAGCATTAAGTATTTTATATGTGTTACCAACATTTCTCATGCTGATCAAAGAGCAGGAATTATTATATAGCTGTGAAAACAATGCCATGCTAAGCTCAGCTGCCTCCTCTTACCTCCAGTCATCTTTGGAGAGATTAGAAAGGATGTTCATTTCATCATCGTGCTGTAGAAGGCGATATGCAGCACTGACGTGGTAGTTCTCCAGAACAGCTCTGTCATTGTACAACATGGCTGTGTCTGACCTGCAAATCCCACACAGCTACTTACCAAATGTTTTGGATTAAAATGGAAATCATCATCATCATCATCATCATCATCACAATATCAATGTATGAGGCAAAGCTAATTATTTTAAAATGTAAAGAATTAACAATAGAATAATTAGCAGCTTTTTCTTATTATTTACCCTTTATGTCTCTTCATATTCTAATCATAGAAACGTATTGTAAACTGTCCTCAGCGACTGCAGTGATTGAAATGCTACAAAATGATGCTGAGTGGGAATTACCTGGTCTGAATATGGAAGTTATTGGTGGTCCCTGTATGTTCATAGTCATGGATGGCAGCTGCAAAAATGATGGCAAAGATCTCCAACTCAGTTAGCCAGTGCTGAGGGAGCGAGAGAGACAGACAGACAAACAAACAGAGAGGAATGTGAGAAAAAGATAAAGATCAAATTCACAGGAAGAAGAAGAAAAAACAGACGCTTGCTTAACGTTGTGCTGTACTCCAGCCTGAACAGAAACGACACAGAGGGCTCTGTGCTACCGGGCTTTGTGGGGCAATATCTGACTGAGATCTGTTTCTTCTGACTGACGGAGTGAAGGGTGAGAGGCAACTGACGCTCGTAAAGAGTAGGAAGACCTCTTTTAACACTCTCTTTCTTTGGCTGTAGCAAATAGTTTAGGGAACTATTTCAATAGACCAAACCTTCCAATTTCCCTCTCTCTCACAGCGAGCGATGTGTCTTCGTCTCAGTAATTGTCTCAGTCCGTATTCCAAAAGTCAAAATTTAGATATAGATAGATGTAATATTTCAATAAATTCACTAAATGTTTTTATCCGACAAAATATTCCGCTTTAATTCATACTAGTTGGCGTTTATAAATATATAAACTACAATGGCACCTTTTGGTAACGCAATGTCTGTATTGTATGGTTTTATGATGATTATATGACTTGTATTTGGTGCTGCCATAGCCATAACACTAAACTGCAGTCATGAGTGATTGTTGATGCATTGTTTTATGCAAATTAGGCGTGGCTGATGTGTGGCAGGTTAGACAAGGCAATAGTTGAGTTGCGATTGTGCTTGGGGGAGGGGCTTTAAAAAGTCACCCGGGGGCCCATGTTACTTTAATGTGGTCTTGGTTAGCAGAGTCTCATTTAGGTTTGAACAATGATTTAAATCCATGGTTGTGTCTTGCTTTACTGCACTGCTTCACTGAACAGTCTTTCTTTCTGTTGTTCTTTCTTTGCTGTAACAACCCCACATTGTCCCCAATAAAAGTCACAACAAACCAAAGTCCCTTAAACCTCCAGTTTGTCATGCAGCCTTTCATCCATTTATAGTCCAAGCTGAGACAACTCTAGAGACATCGCTATTACATCATTGTTATTGGCTCCAACTTGACCTATCATCAATCAAGTATCATTTATACCAACCCGATTGGGTTTTAAGTTCTGAAAAGCTCTATGTGCTGATCGACCTGTGAGATTCACTGAATATCTGCATTCACTTCTGAAGTGCATTGCATTTTGCTTTAACCCAACCCAAGACTTACCATCATGCCAGTCTTGAGGAGCAGGTAATGGATGGTCTGTGTGACGTCAGCAGCATGCATCAGGTTGTGATAGGGATTCTTGTGTTTGCTGTAGCCCACCTCCAACGAGTCCACGAAAGATATGAGGGCAGAAATAGGGACCTGCAATAGAGGAAAAAGGAACAATGAGGTACCCTGACAAATACTGCAGTATTAATGTGAGTTAACCATATATACATCTCCAGGTTATTCTTAATTTTGTAGGCCAAAACTATGTATTCATTTGCAAACTTGAATTTCCAATTCAGACTCGTCTTCACAAGCTCACGAAAGGTGCAATACAACAACAGGTCTTTCAATTTTATTTTATTACTTCAAAAATATTTGACCTTTCCTGAGTTCTTAAAGTGAGACTTGTAAAAAAGTACTCCACCTATTTAGCATTGCATATAACCAGAAGTGCATGTAACTGGAACGCAGTTAAATCTAGCATTAGCTGGACATGGTTTAGCAAACTGATCCACTTAAAATATTAGAAAGACCTCTCAGTGTAATGCATTCGGCTCCAACACTAACTATGACGTCAATGATGAACATACAATTAACATAAACATATCTCAGACCAAATGTCAACTAAAACTGAACAATTTGAAAAAGTTCTGTAACGGTAGATTATGGATAGTTTTCCAGTAGTTTTGTATTGGTTGGCTGTTATTACAATTACATTTTCTTTTTTACTTTTTTTTAACTTGTTTGTTTTGGTTGAGGAAAAGGAAAACTTCAGATGCTTCTGTGAGGAAAGGGAATATTTAATCGCTGCTGTTTCAGCCCAACAGCTGAATCTTTCAATATAAAGAAGAAAAACAAAAACAAATCACAGGCTGCTGTTATTTTATAGAAAATCCATTTTTGACAGAACTCAATAGATGATTTCTTTCTCTCTCAATCTGCATCCCTGTCTTCTCTCTGTCTCGAGTGGACTTCCTGAATAAATTCAATAATCCTCCATGATGACAGAAGGTGAACTGCAATTCAAAACTTCCAGTTTACTAATGACACCACGTCATAATTTAAATCGCCAACGGGTCTTTGATTTTATTCCATATTGGCAAGGTACATAGCAACATTTAAAAAAAATGTCCCACATAATTAGGACATTGTAATTATATATGAGTGCACTATACAGGAAAGCTGCCATCCCTATGAAAACATCCACATCTGAGTTCCACCAATCTTGTTCATCAGCAATTAACTTAACAAATTCTGCATTGTGCAAAAGATCAAACCATTCCTCTGCAACCTTATGTATCAATACAAATGATTACCATCCAGTTTCCCCTTGATACATTTGAATCAGGTATTAGCAAATGTCTGGAAATTAAATAATACACATATGATCACACCAACACATTCTCAGCTCAGTTGGTCCAACAATGAAGCTTGGACAGACTATGATGCTCTACGTTCCCATCAACCCTCAATTTTGGTGTCACTGACGACGCGTCAATATACGCACATTACGTACATAGTGTCTTTTCAAAATAAACTTCCGTCTTCACAGGAACGTAGTTGGGTTTGGAAAACATTGACCAACTAAAATATCAACAATAAATTTTTGTTTCACAGTGGTTTCCTGGAAGAAAGTCCTGTGTGTTTGACACCCCCTCCCCCCGCCGTCCTGTGTGGACTATCTCACACTTGACACACTTGACCAGTTGCTCTGCCTCTAATGCCACTAGTACATACACAAGCTAAAAGAGCATCAGTGTCAGACCCCAAGGAGCACTGACTGTTGGACGTGTTGGGAGGAAGGGTTGGTGCACACACAATCACATTTCTGAAGGAACTGATAGAGGCAATGGAAGTTTGTTGGCATACCTTGAAACGATTGATCAAGTCATATCTGGTGAATAGCTCATAGAAGACAAATTTCAGAGCGTGGTCTCCACTAGCATCGTTCAGTGCAAACACATCGAAGGACCACAGGTCCACATGCTAGAACAGACACACAGAAACAAGTTTCATTAGCACATGAATGTCTATATATGCATTCATCGGTTAATTGCTATGGTTCCTTTTTGTTTTTTAAGTTATCATAGACAAGAAAAAGTAAAAAATACCCCTTACAATTTAGTCTCAATGTTTTCATACCAATATAGAATTTAACAACTGGGAACATGATGGCAGTGTGTGGGAAGTTTTTTGTTCTTCCTCGGAGATTATTGTTATCCTGCACCTGCAAAATTATATGGATGTGTGTGAGTGTGTGGGCTTCCTAATTGTTGGTTCTTCATGAATAAAAAATATTTAAGACAACAAAGAAATTTTTAGGGGTTTTATTTTGAAATGCAACATTTATGAATCAGGTGACAGTTTCTATTAAATTGCGTTCACTTTATTAGAGTGTTGCTGTGAGACGGTTAACGGTTGACTCTCTAACCTGGTTCATCCACTCACTCCCTCCAAGGCTGTATTATAGAGCTTTCTTCACCACTTTTGGAATAAAACGACAATACTGGGCAAGTTATCGCGTTATCGCGTTAACTTGTGAGGAGAAGGGCTGAAGCTGGAGCGCAGGAAGTCTGTGCAAGCAACAACATATCTGGGTGCAAGCGTACATTTGAGCAGAAATCACTGCGCAAACTGGAACTATTTGAGTGTGAGGACAGGGATTAAAGGCAGACCATCACAAAAACTGAAGTGAAATCAGTGAGTCATGCTCTCAAATTGAAAGAACACACTCTTGAATAAAGATATGAAAACAATTCCATATCAGCCATTCATTCTAGAGCCTCATTCAGCCCTCCACCTGACAATTAAATAATGGATTGACTTTAAAACTCAGCATTTGCTTGGCATACCTATGTACAAAACACATTTTGAAAATGCAGGAATGAATTTTCCTATCATGAACGAATCTATTACAAGCTTTTCACTGAACACAAATGACCATACAAACATACATTAATACCTTGAGAACAGTGATGACATCTTGGGGATAACTGAGACCGGCCATGTTGGAGGTTCGTCTGTACATCCTGTCACAGAGATACAACACACACATAGACACATTCCACAACACAGTGACAAAACAAGCTTACACTGACCAGTATGGTCAGAATTACAACTTCTTTCTGATCTGTTTTCTTCAAACAAATTATTTCTTATCCTTTAAATGTGCAAAAAGGGTTTGGAATGGAGACGTATAATATTTATAAAATAATAAAATCCTCAAAAAAGTTCCATGAAACAAGTTTAATTCACTATCTCCTCTCTCCAGTTTCTACATTAGCAATAGGTTATAAAATTAGCAGTGAGTCATGTCAGCATAACTTAGTTTATTTTTATTATTGGGATTATGTTTATTTCTGGATTATGTTGTATCTAATTTGTTTGTTGTATTATGATGAGGTACATGTTAAGCTAATAATTATATTTTCTAGATCATATTTAACTTTTAAATGAAACATATTTGGCATGATTTAAAAGCTGACGTTATGATTTGAACAAGATGTTGTGATCTCTTTCGATCTTTGTGTAGAAAGATGGCAATCAGAAGCAATCGCCTTCAAATAACTTCCTGGCTAAATAAACAGCAAAAAGTGATTGTAACCTTGTTTCCTGGTGGTTTGTTGTTCCAGTTAGAACATTAAATCCGTAACCTAGAGATTAGTTAGCTACTAAGAACACTCCAAAAGAACTTGGACCTGTGTGAAGCAAAGTCTGACGTCTAGTGATTTGTGTACATAATGGAAAAAAA
This sequence comes from Cebidichthys violaceus, assembly GCF_023349555.1. NCBI lineage: Eukaryota > Metazoa > Chordata > Actinopteri > Perciformes > Stichaeidae > Cebidichthys > Cebidichthys violaceus. The sequence goes on along the minus strand of NW_027176318.1, from coordinate 3,158,131 downwards.
AGGAAAGTTCATGTCCTACAAGAATTACTAGATCACAAATTTGTGACTGTTTCATAAATTGCTATGAGGCTGTGTTTCGCCCCTCAAGCTCTATATGAAAGTACACATTAATCGCACAGACGGGGGACATCCTAAAACATCGTAAATAACTAGAACGGCCATGTGTGGGATTCACCAGTATCACTGCTGGCACTGACCAATAGCTGCAAGCGATCGCTCAGAGTAGTCGATCATGTTTGTCACAACACCCTGTTCAACCATTTCTCTTCCTGGTTGGTGAGGATAAGGCAGTTTTTTTTATTGTTACCAGTAAGGAGTCAGATTTCTGTTATTGCATGTCGGTATTGATGGAAAACTGAATTTGATCGTAAAAAGACTATGTGGATGGAACCCTATCATATATAAGAAAATGCACTTTTTATACTAACCTAAATACTTATAACATTGAATAAGTACACGGTATGTAAATGGGAAAACCTTCAAACAGTGTTTATAAAAGATCATGACTAAATCATTATTAAGGGCCTAAAATCCCAGATGACCGTTGCATCAAGTGCAAGAAACAAGCCAAACCTCTCCACAAAGATGCCAGCCTGCACTGCGTGGACGATGCTGCGGAAGCGTGGCTTGTCTTCGTTATGACGCAGCATCAGAACCCTCTGCCGGGTAAAAGTGGACGCCAGCCAGTCCCGAACCTCTGACGGCACCGAGTCTGACCGGATGTCACTCAGCTCGTCCTCTGGATCCACCAGCCGCCTGCAGGGAGAGACACATTCACAAAAAACTAAAGGTCATGAAAAAAATGCTCATTTTACTTAGCACTGTGGATTCATCACACTTTATCTCCACAGTTGTGGATTGATGATTTAACTTCATCAGCAAAGTAGATGGATATCAGTAATAAGTAAAAAATGTTGGGTTAGCTACTTGGAAACCGTACTGAGCTAAGCTACCAGCTACTCATTACTTTAAATGAAGCTTCACTACACTGAAACTATCCCCAGAGATATGTAGCAAGCTAAGGTACAGCAACATGGTAAGTAATTAAAGCTGTTTTTTACATTGAAGTCACGTCAGTGCCATTAATATGAAAAATATATTATAATATAAATATACACATAGGCTTAATATAATCATTTTATAGTATAATTAATAATATAAATATACATTTCTGTGTCTCCATGGACAATCATGCACATTACTACTATATCAATATCCACCTGCCTTCCACTTATGTACAGTGTACTACAGTGCATAACAGATTAATATAATCTGTAAATCAGGGTTAGATTTGTTTAGGGGCGGCCACGAGGGGCACTGGCACAAGGGGGCTGCCCTTTAAAAAAAGCTTTGCTAAACGACCCCTAAAATAAATGAGAAAAAAGAATAAAAGAATAAAATATAAAAAATGTGTTTTTGATAAAATAACAGTTTAAAACCATTTAAGAAATAAAAAGCGAAACTAAGAGCTGTAATAAAAAGTGGTTAAAACAACCTAAAACACAACAAAATAGAAATAAAGGAATATAAAGTCCTAAAAAAGCGTCCAACAGGGGGCCTCGTCTGCCAGCGGGGAAAGAGGAAAAGAGGGCAGCATCAGGGAGGTGTGTCTCCACCATGGGAAGAATTAAATAGATAAATAAGTTAAAGATGAATGTAAATAACAGATATATAATAAACAAATAGACAAAACAATTAGAAAAGTTTACAAAAGTGGATAAAAAGCATGCATAATATATTAAAAACACACGCGAAGGAAAATATAAATAACACGTATAAAAGGGGAACCCGTGGTGGAGGTGTGGAGGGGGGGTGGGTTAAAAGTATGGTAGATGAGGCTCCCAGATATAAAAGGGGGAGGGAATCAAACCTGAAGGGGTGATACATGGAGGCAGAGAGTAAAAAAGGTGGGGGGGAATTAAAAGAACCACAGACTGGGTTAGTATTTCTCATTTAGCCCGCGAGGGTCTATGGTTCCCAGTCTGTGGATCCATTTCCTCTCCGCTGTGCCGTGCTCCACCGCTTGCTGCTCTCCAGGCCCACACTCTGGAGACCGTGTGAGCCATGGATTTTAAAATGTACATATAGGACACTCGTGCCATTCCCGCTGTTGATCTTATAAAAATTCTGCTTGATTATCAAGTGCAGTTCGTTCCTCGTCTCTCCCACGTATAGTTTGAGGCAGGCCCTGCACCTCACAGCGTAAACCACATTGGAGGCTGTGGGTGGCAGAGCCTGCCCCACGTTAAAACCGAGTCTGCTCTGGGGGTTAAAAACGTGGGGGAGACACATAAAACCGATCTCCGAACCTCGAAGCGCCTCCCTCCCAGTCTCCCTCTTGTTGAGGTCTGTGTGGACCAGGATGTCCTTCAGGTTTTTACTTCTACGGAAGGCGGAGATCACGCGGCTATCCTCCAGGGCGGCACAGTGCTCCCTCGTCCCCTGAAAGTTGTTTTTAATAGTTTTTAAAAAATTGTGTGTGTGTGGTTTGAAAATGTTAAAACTAGGGGGACGAGGGACTGGGTGGTTGGTTGTGGGGTGCCGCTGCCGCCTCTGAAGGTGTCAGCGACCTCCGCCTTGATTGTTCTGAGGAAGCGCTTCGAGTAACCCCTGAGCCTCAATGCGCCAAAAAGGGTGCTGGTCGCCTCCTCCACATGACACGGGATCTGCACCGGGAGGGTGCAGATCCTGTGGAACCGGATCAGCTGAGACTTGATAAGACCTCTGTACGTATGCTTGGGGTGGTAACTGGATTTGTGAAGGAGTGTGTGGTGGTCGGTGTCTTTGAAATGGACTTTGGTGGCCAGGGTTTTGTTCTGGTCGCTAGATTCTTGGAAGAAGACCCTGGTGTCCAGGAACTTGACCGAGAGATGTTGAAGGTTATGTTTGAGTTTGATCTTGGGGTGCTGTGTATTTAAAGTGTCCAAAAATGTGTGAAAGTGCTGTTCAGTGTGATCCCAGAGGCCGAAGATGTTGTCCAGGTAGTAGAGGAGGGGTTTGTACTGTAGTTTATGGAATGCTGTTCTCTCCCAATGGGCCAGGTAGATGTTGGCATACACTGGAGAGTATTTCCGGCCCATTGCACACCCGCACAGCTGGAGATGGTTTTTATTGTTAAATGTGAAGTCGTTCTGAGTCAAGGTGATGTTGAGGAGTTGGATTATTTCATTATCTGGTCTGGCTGGGTTGGGGTGTTTATTAAAAATGTCTTGAATGGCAATGAGGCCGAGTGGAGTTTCTATGTTTGTATACAGTGAGTCTATGTCAATGGTGAAAAGAAAGGTATGACCGGGTACCTGGAGGTTTTTAATTTCATTGATGAAGTGATAGGTGTCCTGGAGGTAACTGGGGTGAAGTTGGGAAAGCGGATTAATAAAATGGTCAATGTATTCAGTGTTGTTGTAGGACTCGGAACCGCAATCGCTGACTATCGGACGGCCGACCGGAACAACAGAGGGGACCGTCCAGGTCACAGGAGGCTTGTGTATTTTGGGGATCAGGTAGAAGAGGCGAGGCCTGGGCTCATCTGGACCGTCCAGATGTTGTTTCTGTTTTGCGTTGATGTATTGATTGTTATGTAGGCTATGTGTGATGTCTCTAATAAGTTGTTGTGTTTCTAGTTGTAGTGAGTGGTGCATAATATGTGTTGTTGTTTAACTGTCTGTCTGCTTCTAATATGTAGTTCTGTCTGTCCTGTAAAACTATCTGGCCCCCTTTGTCGGCTGGTTGAATGACTGTGTTTGTTGTTACCCGATGTTTTAAGAATGTGTTTGTGTTGCTGGCTAATGTTAGGCTGCGTGTGCGCAAGGGGGCGCCATCGTGTCGGTGCTTCTAAATTTTTCTGAATGAGTTGAGTGATCTGGGGTGAGAGGGTGTTTGAGTATGGTTCCCAGGAGGACGGTCCAGTGAACGGGACAGGCTCTCGCCTCGGTGCTCCCCAGAAGTGGTCCAACAGCTTCAGCCTCCTGTGAAACATGAGGCGGTCCCCTCTGAGCTCCGGTCGGGTGGGGGGGTTTGGGTGTGGCGATGAAAGTGAGTCCTTTTTCCAGTATCTCCAGCTGTGCGGGAATGAGGGAGAGAGCAGAGCTGAGGTTGGTGATGTTTGATGGAGGGGGAGATGTATGGTTACATTCCTCCCCCGTTAGTAGTTTCCAGTACCTGAACAACATCTCCGCCGTCTGGGGTGTCCAATGTATGTTGTCCTTAGTGTTGACCTGGAAAAGAAGGGGGTTCATTTCGGGTATAAAATTGTATTTGGTGGAGATGGTGGTGTTGAGGTAGTTCAGGAGGGCTTTCTTGCGGGGTCTTAAGAGGGGGAGAAATTAAGAATGGGGATGTAGATGGTGGTGTTGGGGAAGGTGAGGTGAGCGGTTTTCCAGAGCTGTTGTAACTGTTTAAAAATGGTGGTGAGTGTGTGTTCTGATAGGCAGTTATTAAGACCAACAGAGAGTATGACTTGTTGTGGGTGAGGGGTGACTTTCCTTAATAGTGAGTGTATGTGATGGAAGTTTGCACCGGGGTAACTGTCTATTTGAATGTGTGGGTGTGTGAATGGTGGGATGCGGGAAAGGTTTGAGTCTCCTATGACCAGGGTCGTCTTTCGCACCTCCAGCGACCAGTCCTGGATTTTATGGAAAGTGCGGGGGTGCGAGTGTGGTTCCGGGCGTCCTGGGGAACCAGGCGGTGTCGCGGAGTCACTGCTGGAGATCAAGGCAGGCAAATCAGTTGGTAAGGGTAAAGTCAGCGCAACGCTTTTATTTTTCCCTGTTATCGTCATGTTAGAAAATGTAGCTTGTGTGGACGGTGTCTCAATACTTGGTCAATAAAAGAGTTAATCAACTGAAAAGCTTTTTGATTCAGAAAACGGTGACGCTGCCGCCACACTGCTGAGAAATGTCATTGAAGTAGTAAAGCTGCAGCTTGCAGCCAAAACGCATTACAAACAAATGTAGCAAGGCAAAACACCGAGCTGTCTTGGGCTTTTACCAGGCTTCAGGTGTAAGTGAACCCGGGAGGAGGGGCCAACTTTCAGTTTTGTGTGTTTTAAACTGCAACTGACAAATGCTATTCCCAATAGTATTACCATCATCATTGTGCTTTTACTCTACTACAATTGAAGGACATTATTTATTCTTTCGTCAACAGCTACAATTTGAAGATTTTCCATAGAACAGTGGCCTATGATAGATAATTCATTACGGATTAGAAAATTCACAATGGTATATAAAATTGTAATAAAAAATGGCTTGTGATTATTCATCAGCATTATTAATCCAATATTATAAGAGTGAATAAATACAATACTACACTTTGGATACTTTAAGTACGTATAATTCTTCAACCACTCCTCAAAAGTCTATGTAATAACTAATCATGACAGGCCTAAGCAGCATTCAAGAACAGCATTTTAAAATCCCTTCTTTGTCAAACAAAAAATGAACTTTTTGTATAGCACAGTACATGTTTAAGGATTATTTGATAAAAGCAGAACTGAGCTGAAATCTCCTTGCCTGGTGGTTTCCTCTATGTATAGTGATTCTAAGACTGAGGCGGCGTGCTCCAGGTTTTTCTTCAGGTCCACCACAGAAGCCTCACCCCTCTCCAGCTGCTTTACAAGACAGCGCAACCTGCAACACACAGCATCACACCAGTATCAGCATCATCACTTCATCCCAATCCCAAATGCTTGATTTCAGATGGAGAGAGAAATATAACACCCCCGTCCCTTACATTGACATGATGTCTTTAACCTATGACCTTTCATCCATAGTGTAAAGATCTTAATGCCTCATTTTACAATACCTCTCATTATAATCTGTTTGACCATTACATATACTGCTGAAAACACTGTCCTGTCTTTATTTCAAAGAATGAGATAGATGCTATAGGAGCCACGGTTGTTAACCATTACATCTGTCCTTTAACATGGAACTAATTCCTCAAATGTCAGTGCAGACAGTACCGTTGGCAATGTTAATGTCAAAGCAGCAGTGTCACAGTTAATTTCATCACAAAGAAAAATACAGAACTCTTTGAGAACTACATTCCTTGCCGGATGTAGTCTGACTCACTGAAAACAGACTGTGGGTAGAAGTCGGTCTTTAGCCACATTCTCCTCCCCTTCCATTCTCAAAAGAATGTAAAACATATAATACGGTCTTATTATGTACAATACATCTGTCTAGTATTGTGGTGATGGTTGAAATCTGATGCTGAACTATAAATCAAAACCTACACTCTCAAGTATCTGCAATAGGACTGATCCAAGCCCGTGAATGAAGTATACATTCAGCTTAAAGACTGTTTTCTTGTGTGGTATCAGACTCACATCAACATTTGAATTTCAAGGGGGGAAATTGTGTGTAGGTGAGGGTCATGACAATGTATTCTTTTTTTTTTTATACTCAAAACTTTGGTGTGCATTTAACAGAGAATACAGATTATATAAATGAGACAACTTTGTTGCTAACATTTTTAGCTTTGCTAGCGTCAAGGCTCTAGGAACGGTAATGTCAGGCGGTCTGTTCACTTAAACTTTAATCTTTATTACAATTGTCATTTTTACATTACATACATGCAATTTGACCTCTGCATGTTACCCATCCTAAGCGTTTTTAGGATCAGTGGGCTGCTGTGAAGCGCCCGGGAAGCAACTTGGGGTTCAATGTCTTGCTCAAGGACACTTCGACATGCAAACTGTAGGAGCAAGGGATCGAACCGCCCAACCTTGTGGTTGTAGGACGACTACTCTACCCCGCCCTGTACACCATTTTGCACCCAACTGAAAATTCTCAACAATTGGATAGAAAGCCATGAAAGTTGGTTCAGACATCCATTTGTCTCCAGAGGATGAGTTCCAATGACTTTGACTATGTCACCTGCAAATGGAATAGTAAGTTCTATAACATTGTTAAAATGTAAATTGAACATGGTAAACAACCCACATGTTAGCATTGTCATTGTGAGCATTCTGAGATTAGCATTCAGCTCAAAGCACTGCTGTGCTCCACAGAGCAGCTAGCATGGCTGTAGCTCTGTTGTTACTACCCAGGAGGTGTAAAGTTTGTTTATACTCTTGTGTGGCATCGAACCACCAGCCTTCGCAGATGGTGAGCTACGAGCACGCACCAAGGCATTTATGCTCAACACGCTGTTTGTTGCCTTATTCTAGATGCCAGAGGGCGTACAAACAAAATCTACCGTGAAGAATTAGGAAGACAAGTGTAACCGGCCGAACGCCATAAACCAACATGCATTATAATCATGTCAAGGTTGAGTATCCTGCAAACAATTTTATTTGGTTGCAAAATATTCACCCAAATGTAGATTGGGAGTCCTCCTGTTTCAAATATACCAAACCTTAAATAAAGAACACCATCTTTTCAGCAACAGCACCAAGCGAAGCTCCTCTTTCACATTTCACTTCGTCACAACTTCATAGGGCATGTGAAAGATACATTTACATAGCACATATCAAAAATAACAATGAAAACCAAAGGCCAGTTTATGTCTGTCACTTTGTGTTTGTGTGTGTGTGTGTGTGTGTGTGTGTGTGTGTGTGTGTGTGTGTGTGTGTGTGTGTGTGTGTGTGTGTGTGTGTGTGTGTGTGTTTGTGTGCGAGGGTGACCTGATAGCAGTCTTCTCCATGGCATCGGGGGCATCAGGAATCGGCATCTCATCGGCCAGGATCTCTTCGGTGCTCCGCGGGTCAATCAGAATTCCTTTGTGTTCACCGATGCCAACGGCAGCTGTTACGGCGGTGCATAGTGCATTCTGGGACCGTGAGCCTGAACAATTTTCATAAGAACACTTTGCTTGCATTTCCATGTGTGTACAACATCAATGCTTCCATTCAATCAACCACGAAAGCAGTGGTTACGATCAGCCATGAAACGGAGAGAAGAGGAAGCGCTTCAATACACATAGACACACACAGCCACAAGTCAGAGAATACGATCTGTCCACTACGACGGAGGACTAGGGCCAATGTTGGAAAGAAAATACAAATCTGAGAGTCAGAGAATGAACTGAGAAGCAAGTTGTAATATTTCAAGAATGAAGTCATAATAGGTAATAATAGGTAACATTTTCTGACAGTCCATAGGCCAACTTGTCTACAGTTATTTGACTGTTTGGACTTCAGCATCTTTCCTCTGACCACTGGCTCAGTGTCCCCTGGCTTTTACGTAGCTTTGGAAAGGACAGATTCATGCCTGATTCGAAATACAATGGCCCCTCATGTGTAGACGAAACCTACGCCCTTGCTTCAACCACACCATCACATCTTATTCGTCTCTATTACACACATCACAATAACAGCTTGAAATGGAGAAAGGGTGAACTTTGGTAAACTCACGTGCCAAGCGAGCCAGTGGATGGCGGTTGCTCTGCCCCGCCTCATTGGCAACTGAAAAGAGAAGAATTAGAATTTCTTTCACTTTACATTCTCATTTGTAATGTTTCAAGGCCTCAACAGCCATGGTTCAGCATCAGACATCTTCTCAGGACTAGACCTGGTGCGTGTGTTACCACGGGGTAACCTTCACCTTTTATAATTCTCATTAGTACATTCAGTTTAGTGACCTCATGTTCATTTCCAGGATAGCTCTACCCAACATCAACCTGTGCAGAGGTTTAATCACAAACTATATTTTGAATGTATTGTTCACCCGGTTATGTCAGTATCCTTGCTTCTGTGATACTTAGCACAAAGGATACCATATGGCCAACAGATTAAGATGAATCAACTACAGAATGAAAAGAAAGAACAAAAGAATGAATACGTTCAAGAAAATAAGTTACTGTGTTCTTTACCAGGAAAAATAAAGAATAATGTATGACCCAGGAGGACACCTGACCTTCCCCCACCTAGAACGAGGAAAAATGATGTGTGTGTGTGTGTGTGTGTGTGTGTGTGTGTGTGTGTGTGTGTGTGTGTGTGTGTGTGAAAGTGATGGGGGAGGGGAGTACAGCTGTAATCAGGCAGCGAAGGAGGAAATCAAGAACAGCCACTTCATTAGTGATAATGACTCCCTGAGCTTCGCACCCTAACAACTGACAACACACCAGTCAAAAATGATGTCACAGTCACTTCCCAATCTCTTCTGGCTCCCATAGAAACAGCAGTCAGTAAACACAGACACAGTGTAAAATGGCAAAAGAGCAGCTCTGGTTTTGATGGGCTTGTCAGTGAAGGCAAACCTGGATGGCATCAAAAGTTCTGTTGCACTTGTCAGGTTGCTTTTTCATTAATTTGAGATGTATTTTTACCCACAGACCTGTTAAAACCTATAGACGCTATCAGACAGTTCTTACTGTTGCCCAGACTTCCAGCCATCTTCAGAGTTGCCCTTGGTAGGTAGGCTGGTATGAGGGCCTGCTTTGTAGTTCAGTCCTCTATGTTGCTCAGAGAAAGAGCGGTTCGTCTACCAAATCCGAAAACGGCGGTTCGAAGATCCATCCATGCCGATATGTCCTGGGGCAATTGCTCCTGCGGCTGTGCCATCGGCGTACGAATGGGTGTGAATGTGAATGAGTTGAAAGGTCTAATGCTATACAAATATAAGTCTATTATAAATTCAACAAACTCGGAAACCATCTCTTTATGGAGCGGCTTTGAGCATGTCGAAACAGGAAAGAGCCAAACACAGACTTCTCAACCACTCAAACTGCTTAATACAAAATGTACAATTCATGCTTAAAATGCAACTCTGAATATTGAACATAAAAAGTAAGATCACAAGGTAATAAATAAAAAACATTGAAAAAATAAAGCCTCGATGAAGTAAAGATAATAATGACGGTGTGTCAGCTGCAGTTGTTTTTTTTGTTTTTTTATGAAAACTCACTACATCCTGACAGAAGTACAAGAGACAGATAATCAGGATCCTCAGCCTCGTCTTAGTTCTCATAATAGCATTGGCAAGATTTCACCGCGCCCAAACGAAGACAACCAAAGGACAACATTGACATGAGACTAGCGGAGCAGGAGCCGGGGATCGAACTGCCAACCCTCTGACCTCACGAACTCTGATCAAACTGTCCAACTAGGCAACGCTGATCAAAATACTGTACTTCCTATTTCAGACACATATTTCAATTACTGATTAGCTGTAAAATGAGAAAACGTGTGACCATGTTACGCCATGTAGAAAACAGTCAAGCCAGGTAGATTGGTGGTTTTCCTTTGGGCGTGGTGGAAACTTGTAAATGCCATTAGGAGCACTAAAAGAGGTTTTACGTAGATTATCTGTCTCTTGTACTACTGCCAGGATATAACGACACTTTGTTTTCATAAAAGTTACTAACTGTTGCTTTAAAGCTGTCAGTACAGAAACATATTTTCTTTTTGTTTGTTTCTCTTGAAGCACACGCTACATACAGACGGAGGAGCAGCTACAATTCAAATATAATAAACCTTAAGTAAAGAACACCATCTGTTCAGCCACAGCACCAAGCAAAACAGCACCAAGCAAACCCCCCCCCCCCCCCCCCCCGTCTCTCACACACTCATCACACACTCATCATACACACTGAAACAAAGAGTGTCTTACCGATGGTGAAGCTGAAGCCATCAATGCTGAAAGTAGCACTCCGACACTTTTTAAATCCCTGTTTTTTAGACATCGGTTCTGTCATGGTGACTCCTGATGTGCACTCCGTCCGTCACTGGGTGGGTGGGGGGGGGCGCTGTTCCCTCTGTAACCCCGGCAGTGCCTGTAGTCCCGCTGGAGGCTGGAGTTGCTGCGGAGCTTTCAGCGATTGTGTTTAGGGTAAATGCTGGTCTCCTCCTCCTCCTCCTCCCTGCTCTTCATCATCCCTCAAGGCCAGTGTGATCCTGCAAGAGCACTCACAAACAGCAGCTCTCACTCCGTCTCTCTTCTGTGTCTCTCTAACCCTCCATCATTCACAGCTGACTCAGCAGCAGATATGTGTCTCTTTCTCCCCAGTGGTGTACCACTTCTATAATAAAGTCTCCTCCTGCCGCACAACCTCCTTGTTCACAGAACATATAGGCTATGTATTGTAATGTACATAGTGTCCGGTGTCAAAAATGTGTGTAAATCACTCAATCCCCCAAATATTTCCTTCAGCCTAAAACACACACACACACACACACACACACACACACACACACACACACACACACACACACACACACACACACACACACACATCCTTGTCTTTGTGGCATTGTAAGGACACCGGGTAAAGGTAAATAACCTGCATTCTGGAAACCACCCTTCCTGAAGGTGGTTTGAGTGGACATGAAGACAGATACACTTAAACTGAACAATGAAACAAAGTAGAGTCCCATGATCAATCTAGGAACACCTTCATGGAGACTTGGCAGGAATTTAGCTATTAGTGAGGTCTTAGTACCACTTTACACACAGTCAGGTTGAACTTATTTTGGGGGAACCACACACCTTTAACTGTTGTGGTACCATAATGGAGCATGATATGAGTTTGGCAATTTCTTTAAAAATGTAGTTCCTTTCAAGTAATTGTACATTTGGTAGATTATCAATTTTAGAGTACTGATAAAGTTTTTTTGTTGTAAATGTTATCTTCATTTCTGCTAATAGTTCCCCCTAAATCCTGCACACTGGACCTTGATCACTTTACACTTTCATCTTGAGAGCTGTGATTAAATTCTTAATTTGTTGGATGAGATAAGGAGAGAGGAAATGAGGTAGACAAACACTGAGCTATCTAAATATCTAAATGTGTTTTCCTTACAAAACTTTACAGAGGATATGATTTGAACATGTTGTGACATGGAAAGCATAACAGGTGTCATTAAATGATCACTTAAAACTTTGTTCATGAGCGCTGTGATTCGATTCTCGATGTTACGGCTTTCACAGTTTATGGGGGGGGGGGTGAGAGAGACAGACAGAGACAGTTAAACTCTCTCTCTTGTTTTGGACTCATTGATGAAGACACTGGGCTCTGATTGGCTGACAGGTATCAGGTGACGTTACCTTGCGCTCCAGCGCTGGCTGTCCCTCCACCATCCCGTACCAGTCCAGCAGCTGGTGCCAGGCCTTCGCCGGCAGCAGCATGAAGTCCTCGTTCTCCACCAGACGCTCCTTCAGGTGGAACGAGTCCAGGTATGAGGAACAGGAGACACATCGATGCTTACTGAAGGGACGCAAGAGACACTAGGAGTCTTTGTGAAGAGTTGTGTTCATATATGTTTATATTTGTGTTCTATTGTTCATAAACATTTATAATGTTGTTCTATTGTTCATATACGTTTATATTGATAAACTTTATATTGTTCACTGTTTTGAGAGCTACTTTTCCTGTTCAGTTTCCAGTCGCCCTTCCCCAGAACACGGCAGGAAGTGATGAAGGACATCATGTGCTTCTCCACAGCGAGGATCTCCTCTGTCGCCCACATCCTTCTCTGGAATGGTTGGCAACCTGTATGACAAATAACACAATGAAATAGTTCTGTTTTTATTCTCAGAACTACTAAACAACATTCTGTTGTTTAATCTTTCGATACAGTGGTCATATCCTGTAAAAACAATGACTGAATTACAGCTGATTGTTCACTAAAGTACAGTGATAAGCACAGATGAAACGATGTTCCTCACTTTTACTGAGTGGGCAGGTCTAGGCTATTGTCATTATTTCTGTTATTAGCAAGCTTCTTTTTAAAAATACCTATCAAACTGTACGTCATATCTTTTTGATTTGTGAATATATATATATATAAATACAATTCATGAAATATTATTCTAAAATATCTCTGAATCTGCTCTTTTGATTTGCAAAATGTGATTTTACATTGAAAATATTGCCAGAAGAATGAAATGTTTATTTACATGTGCAAATTAATAAAATAGTTATTCAACTACAGCAAGAATGGTCTTTGAGTGTTATCTTTTAGTCATAATAATTGTCCAAAATGATGTAGGTGGGATTTGTGAAAAAAAATGAAGAGGAATGTTTTTGAACATTGTTAATAAGAATTCACAATGGGCCTATATTAGACTATGAAGCCTGTTAGGCTATTTCTTGCAGCTGTTATATTGAACTTATGAACTTTCATGAAACAATTTCAGAACTTATTATTATTATTTATTTCATAAATTACAGTCGTGCGTGGGGACAATCCTTGAGGACAGTTAAGGGACAGACACAGTTGACTTTCATGATGCTGCTGTTGAGGTTCAGCAAGAAAACTGTGATGGAGCACAACAGGACCAACAGTCTCTTTTTCCCTCTGAGCTGTTGTCTGTTGTTTTATCTTCTATTATTTGGACATATTGCACTGGACAGATGAGATGCATACATTTATTGTAGATATGAAATTGTACAGTTTATGTCTGTGTTTACCCATGAGTGAAGGACATGGTCTGTTCAGAGCTGACAGGGAGGAAGAGTTTAACTGTGATTGCTCAGCTTCATTGTTACTTCTTCCAGTTAAGAAATGAGATATGGGTGGGACATTTTGTCTTTTTGTTGAGAAACCAAACAGAAATGAAGCTGCATGCTCGCATGCACCACTGTACATAACATTTGGTGTGGAAATGTAATATGATTTACGAAATAACCTTTAAAAGCCCATGCCCCCTTGGGCTTAAACTGGACCCACCGGGACACGCTGCCAGTGGTGGAGACTAAAGTATTAGTTAGAGCAGAAGTAGTACTAGTGGAGGGACAGACAGAGGCAGAGAGTGGTGTGTGTGTGTGTGTGTGTGTGTGTGTGTGTGTGTGTGTGTGTGTGTGTGTGTGTGTGTGTGTGTGTGTGTGTGTCTCCTCTCTTTATTAAATCTTTCTCTGAAGTAAATTGAATTTAGGCTGTTTCCTTTTCAGAAAAGCACATGAGCGTCCTGTGATGTTCTGTCTGTCAGTCAGCTGAGCTGTTGTCAGTGTGAGTTTATAATCCCGGCTGAACTTTGCGGAGTGAGTTTGGAGTGAAATGCATGGAGTCCCTTGGTTCGTGGCAGTGCTCCTGGCAGTTGGTGCCTCAGAGTTTTGCTGTGCCGGACCTCTCCATGCCCAGTGCAAAGTCGAATGGTATGCTATACTTCTTTATTGTTATATTTCATTTTCATAGCAAAACTACTTCATATTGCATAACTCACAAATCTCAAGTATCTCTAACATGGAATGATTTCTAAAATAGCATTTGCAAATTGATGATTATTTATTTGAATGTACGGAAGTATGAATTGTCTCTAGTGTTTTATGGCTAGAATGAATTTGACCCACTGTATTGAGAATTACTTTGTACCACACTCTGTATGGGTGTGGATTGAAGCAATACATTCTCTACCAGGTAGTTCAGTTTATATTTAGGGAAGACACCACAGGCAAAAACATCTTCTTTTTTTTTCATACATTGTTCAATTTTGTGACTTTGTGCTATTTTGCTTTCATAGCATGTCTTCTTTCAGACTAGTGTAAAGAAAACATCCAAAATACACATTTAGATGTTTATTTTACTACTTTGTCCATTTAAGTCTGTAGCTTTCTCCTAAATTCACCAAAAGTTAGCGTCACTACTCGCATCAGGAATGCCTTACAATACGATATAAATGCTGCCCTGTTCTGAAATATGAGTATTTGATGAGAGTGTATTAGAGGTGTTGATTCAGGTTCGAGTGAACTATTCTGTTAAGCATCATTCCATCAGTGTGTGTGTGTGTGTGTGTGTGTGTGTGTGTGTGCGTGTGCGTGTGCGTGCGTGTGTGTGTATGTGTGTGTGTGTGCTCATTGTTCCACTTTTCCGATGCGGTTTTACTGTATTTGGCAGATCACATCGTTACATAACACATCAATGATTCATCATATACAGTATATATAGGCAAAACATGTCTTTTTACTGCCAGCATTTTACTCGGTATTGAGAGAATTCACAGTGGAAAAACAAATCCCAGCATGAGCCTGTAGTGGTCATCACACTCCGAACACAAAGGGACCATTGCTTCATGCTGCTGTCCCTTGGGTGGGGCATGATGTGATTCAAAGCCAGCGCACTTTATGGCAATCTGCAGCATCAGATGTTGATATTAGCTGCGTGCAACTGGAAGCTGTGGCCTGCAAAAGGCTCTTGAGGTCATGTGAGTATTGCTAGTAAATCTCATCTCATGACGCACAAAGCACTAGTAGCTTGTAAGTTATCACTTACGAAAGCAGACACCTAAATGGATCAAAGGACAAATGTTGCACTGTAACTAGAGATCATCTCCTCTCTGACACCACCTCAACAAAAACAGAATGTGTACGGGATTTGCTATTGTAGGTATTTGATAGAATTATATTGTTGTTGACACATGCTCTTTCATTTCTACATCAAATATTTAGACATTTCTGAATTTTCCAGTCAAAACCACTAATATGTTAGAAAAGAACATATGATCAGCATATTAGCTGTGATTACTTTAACACAATGAAGCAATGATATAATTTTGCAGCTTTTCTTGAATTTGATCTTTATTTCATTTGAGATTTCAATCAAATAAATTCCAAAACATTTACAATGAACAATGGAGAATTGTGTTGTGCACAAAAAAAGAAGGTACTGTTGTCAGTAAAACATTGTTGTCATATAAGCGGTTATTCAAAGCCTTCCAAATAAGGACGACAGAAAGCAGAAAGCCTAAGAACAACACTTATAGGTAATGTCCACTAGATGGTGCCATTTCATTAAAATGTGCCGTGTCATTTCAAGACGACCAGAGCACTCACATGGACATAAACACACATTTTAGTGACTGTACTGAAATGTTTTTCTCATGCAGGTACTTTGGGATACCATGTCGAGTGGTTTATGAATCCCTGGTTTCACAGATCAACAAGTGGAGAACCATGGCTGGCTGCACCATGGGAGGACAGAGGTGCCTGTACAAGGTGTGTGTGTAGTAGTAGTAGTAGTAGTAGTAGTAGTAGTAGTAGTAGTAGTAGTAGTAGTAGCATGGCTCTACGGATGACAATGATGGTCCAGAGCTTTGGTCTCGACTGAAACAACTCAAAACTATTGGATGGATTGCCACAAACTTTTGACTACAGACAATCATGTTGCCTATAGAGAGTCAATCATGACTATGGCGATACACCGACTTTTCCTGTGGTGCCACCAGCCTGAACTATCCTAACAAACATCTAGATGGATTGTCATGGAATTTGCTCAATATATTCAAGTTCACTACAGGATGAAATTATATAGTATTTGATGCTGCTTTTACTTTTCCTCAAAAGCCATGCTCTCATTCATGCAGTCACACACACTGATGGTAGCAAGCTCTTTTCCTGCCAGCTCCATATTCATGTTCTGTTTGATGAGTGAGTTTCCCCACAACAGCTTAGTAGAATGTTGGCTTTTTTTTCTGCGTAGTTGAAGAATTATTTATTTTTTTTAACTATTTTTTTTTAACAATGTAACTCAACGGAGAAAATCTTCACAAATCTTTATTTGACCTTTTTATTTATCCATATTTGCTGCTGAGCCAAGACAGCAGCAAAAGGGTGTTTCAAACGAGATGCACACAAAATATTTAAATAATATAGATATTAAAATAAAATATAAAACTAACTATTAAACAGAACTATTTCAAACAACAAACACGCAAAAGTTCAAGAAGCATAAAACAAAACACACAGTATCAACTAAAGTCATGTCCCCAGGAAGACAGACAGGGGGACTCAGATCTAGCAGTGAGGAAGCGGTTACACAGTGCAATTGAATCAGCCTCCAAGCCCTTCACTAAGTTTTTAAAAGTGAAATGGGATCGACCTACCTCGCTGCAAGTCGATCTGCAGGCAGTTCAAAACAGTACAACGGTGTCAGTTGAGCGCAAACAATCATTTCTAGTTTGGGGGGGGGGGGAGAAATACCCACAAAGAAAAAAAGAGGAGAGCAGGTCAACGATGAACTCATAAATAAAAATGTGCCAGTGAGTGAGTCTGCAAAGACCAATGAAGGCCACTGAAAGCATCCTCTATGCCACTCTGGCATAGAGGATGCAACGGTGGGTGAGAGCTTTGCACCGTATTCAGCCAATGCAAGCGTCGGGCAGAGACATGCATATACAACAGATCACAAAAGTCAAGCAGTAAAAATGTGTAAATAACTAAAGCTGTCAAATATATGTAGTGGAGTAAAAAGTACAATATTTTCCCTCTGAGATGTAGTATAAAGTATAAAGCAGCATATAACGGAAACACACATCGGAGACCGTTCTTCCGTCCTTCACAACTTGACATGTAAATGACATAACAACTTTAAAATGAAAATGATGCTTAATTTCCATTTTATGTTCATGTTTGGTTGTTTATGTTGGCAGTCGTCACATTGGACCCGCGGCCTTGCCTTCTCTTTCCTGCTCAAAGAAGAAATGTATTTTAGATGTCTGATTGTCATGGGTTGGCTTGCAGAAATTGTTAACAATAAGCACACTACAATCCTCTTTTCTCTTCATCATGCTGATGTCACCAACATGTTGAAATGTTGCTACTTTTTTTATGAATGATATCATTTACATTGTGAGGGAGAGAAAGGAGTTCAGGACCTTCAGAGGCCACATCCTGTATTATTACAACATGAAAACACGCACTCTAAATAATGACTATGCATCACAATATTTCATAGATTTTGATATGTAGCTTAATCCGACTCCCCACCAGTTTTCGGGGGAAGATGTCCCCGAGCAGACAGGCTAATTGGGGATGGAGTGCTGGAAAAGGTTTTTTTCAATAACCATAAACAAACATCCATACAGCATCAAAGTACCATGTTAAAAAAGGTAGTTATCTTGGTTCTTGGTTTCTGGCTGGCTTTATAGCTGCACAGTATGGGAATCACACTCTATGTACTTGCTGCAAGTGCAGTTTGAACATTAAAACGTTATTATTTTGAACAATACATTTGATAATATAGATATATTATAGAAAATGATAGGCTAACATTACGTATATATATATATATATATATATATATATATATATATATATATATATATATATATATATATATATATATATATATATATATATATATATAAATATATATATATATATATATATATATAAATATATATATATATATATATATATATAAATATATATATATATATATATAAATATATATATATATATATATAAATATATATATATATATATATATATATATATATATATAAATATATATATATATATATATATATAAATATATATATATAAATATATATATATATATATAAAAAAAAAATATATATATATATATATATATATATATATATATATATATAACTTAGCTTTGTAATTGTAGAAACCTGTAGTTTGAAGCCCTTGTCCTTTGGCACATTGCTAAATAATGGGACTAATGTGGTTGACCATGTGACTGGGCTGACTTGAAATGCTGAAGTGAGTGTGCATATGAGCTGTTAGTGTGGTTAGAGATACACACACACACACACACACACACACACACACACACACACACACACACACACACACACACACACACACACACTGAGGACTTGCACCTTTTCAGGCTTTTCTCTACTTTAAAGGTTAAAGTATTCTTCCCAAGTACTGCTTTCTGTCCAAACCAGTCAAAACAGTTTTAAAGGTTTTTTTAGCAGCCAAATACTATTTTCTGTCTATCAAATAAATTAATTTCAACTTCCCCCTTTGACAGTATGTTAGTTTAGCTTCCAGCTTTTCCAGCTATGGATTTAAGCCGTTAGTTTCTTTATGTAATGTCGTCAGCTTTCAACTCCAGTTTTACAATTCAGTTTTTCAGGAGTACAGTGCAATGAATTTGCTCTTTAATATTTCTATATGTTCAGCAATGCTTTGCCATTCATTTCAGCTGCCAGCATTTACATTCACACAGGAAAGGCATTTTCTAGGTATATATTGAAATGGTTTGATTTTTGTATTTTCAATAGAGGCCTGTCGGTTGAGAAGTTTAACCAAAAACAAAGAAAAGATCATATAAAAATGTAATTATAATTTTTATAAAATGAACAAAGTTTTTATCCCTGGCTTTTAATCAAATACAATGTATTCTCTCTGCAGCTGCAGTCTGCCTCTGTCCACTTTATAGCAGCCAAACACACCACTCCCTTTAAGAGGTATGTGGACGACATCAACTTCCGGCTGGTCTCCTATCACTTCTTCACCAGCTGTCACGTTTCGGTAGGTTTTCACTCCAAACGAATCACTTTCTCTTCCCTTCTTCACCGTCTTTCTGTAAAGTTTTTCCTTTCATGATGTCTGTCCCTATTCCTGTGTCCACCTCTTTCTCTTGAGTCTGATTCTTAGCAGCCTTGTCTGTTTTTTTAACACATAAAGCTGTAACTGTCTGTAGGCCATGTCCATCTCTGAGACCTGGTATGCCATCAAAGACCACGGCACCAACTACTGCAACATCTACAACCTCATAGAAGGTAAGATCGGACAAGAGTATGGTTGATGAAACAACGGACGGCTGACACAGAAGTATTAGTATTATGCTTGAAAGAAATGAAATCAGAGTCACAAATGTAGCGAGTGTATTTTTAACTCGTATCTGTACCAACTGCATGGGCAAATACATGAATGTCATGCAAAATGCTTGAGATGCATGCAAACATGTATTCATCAATGAAATGAGGAAACTACTGAGGAAATGCACCCGGAAATTCACGAGACAGAAGAAACATTTACATCAAATTCAAGCAGACATTAATCAATGTAAACATAGATCAGGCTGATGGTACAATAATTTTTTACTTATATGTAGCAAATACACATTCCAGTTTTCACTGATCTGATATTCGGGGCCAGACTTAAAACCACAGACATAGAATAGGAGTACCGTGGTTATGTCACTAGCATAAAAGAATGATCATTTATTTACAATTTTATTTTGATACTCGATTAACTGCATTGGCGACAGCGGATTACTGTAACCATAATGACTGCCTGCATGCGCGCAGAAAAGAGGAGAGACGCTGCTGCTGGAGATGTTCGCTCTGAGCAGCAAGTGCCAGACGAGTTACACATCCCATATATGAAAAGAGCTTTACACAATATTAGCAGCATGAAACATACAGTATGATGCACAGTTCAGTCTTGTCTTCCTCTGTGGACAGATGCTCCTCATACCTGTGTCTCCTTTGTTGAACAGGAAGTGGTCTAACTGAAGCCAGAGGTTACAATGAGGTCACCAGTGACTTCCTGTGTACCCAACGCTCCTCTGCTAACTGCACCGTCTACTGACTGAATATTTAGGATCCCCAAACAGTAATCTATTACAGTGTAGACGTTTTATCAGTCTTATGATGGGCCGTTATAATACCTTATGATTTCATGAAATTGACTCAGATATAAGGAATAGTAATCCTGTCATAGAATGTAGTGTTTAAAAGACAAATCTCCATCAAATGTTAATATAATCAATTGGCATGTTTTCAGGTTCCCTTACTTTGTGACCAGTCAGGAGCTTGTTGAATTGATCTCCTTTGCTTATAATTTCTGAAGTTTACTGATTTTGTTTCACTGCATACCCTAACTTACCATGTATTGTATTTCAAGCAACTAGGAGGAACTGTCACTTTGTGTTGATTTTGGCGGTCCCTGTGGACAAAAATGGTGTTTCTTGTTTCCGAGCACCAGAGTCCCTTTAGAAAACTTCTCATTTTACTTCAGCAATGTCTGACAGTCAACCCCGCTCAGTCCTGGCTCTGGTTCTCCTGTGCCTCCCCGCCCTCCATGTACAGCTGGGTCTCCAGCAGCATGGTGTCAGTGATAGCTCTCAGCAGGGACTGGTGGAGCAGCGTGGCGAAGCTTTGCTCCTTTGTAGCCGCGGAGCTCTCCTCCTTCCGCTGGAACTCCAACTGCTGGTCGAAGATTGCATCTTGTTGCTGATGAGACCAGTTAAATGTTCCTCACAGTAACTTTGACTCTCATTTAAATAAATTGTGATTCTCCACAACATTCTCAACAGCATCCATTATTACATCAGTAAATATCAAACTTCCTGGTTCATGACCTCACCATGTATTATTTGTATGTATTATGTCTGTCTACTCACAGCCAAATAAAGACACCAACATCATCTGGGTTTGAAGTCAGCAGGTGAAAGTTTGATGATGTCCTCTGTCTTTCGTGTTTATTCTGGACCCTTGGTCAAAACATGAGCGAAAAAGAAAACAGCACGCGCCAACAGAGAGCCACTTGGTGTGAATATAGCCGTGGATACCGCTCAGAGGTGAGTCGCAGTCTGACGAGGGGCATCATTCTTTCTGACACCTAAACCAGTTTTCGCTCTTAAAAATGATGGTGGAGTGAGGAGAGCGGAGGGAGCCACCAGGAGAAAATACACCCTTAGCTGCATGTGGATTGCAGGGCAGCTTTTATTAAGGGAGCAATATGCTCAGCTGGGCTTTGCCATCCATCACTAAGACCTATACCCCCCCCCCCCTCAGACTGTGGCTGGAGCACGTGGACTCTAGTGTGTCTTTTTTCAGGACTGAGCAACTGACTGGCAGGCACCTGAAACATCCAAGTCAACCTGCACTGTATCATAACACAATAATATCTGCAAGGCCATGATGTACAATGAAAATATATATTTGATCCTGCATTTCTGTACATTTAATTCAATTTAGCAGACAAATTATGATGAAAATGATTATGATGATAATAACATCAACAACAATAATAATAATAATAATATTCATTTGTATTGCTATGTAATCCTCTTTATTGTCACTGCACTAACCTTAGGTTAACGAATAATAGAGACATATCATATAATTGCATCGTTAACATTAAGTTGTGCCTACTGCCTTATGTTTATTCATGTTCAATTGTGTCTTTTTAGGAAAATATTAACTATAAAAAAATAGCAGCAAACACTCCTTAAGCAGCTACTTTGTCAGAAATGCAACAGCAGAGCATTGGGTGTATCTGTGTATAGTGTAGCCAAACAAACGTACATTGGTTTAATAAAGAAGTCGTAGTAGTAAGGACACAGTAAACGGTAGATGGTTATGTTAGTATAGCTTTGATATGGCTGTAGGAGAGTGAATAGTAAACCAAAGATATCACTACACTGCATTATATGCTACATCGTGTTTTGTGTATCCCCCTCTACCATGGGCATAGCGTGCTCTGCCACTGAGAAATGAAAATTAGAACATGTTTTCGGCCATTTTGACATTGAAATCCAGAGTTGCTGTGTGATTGACCTCTGCTGCAGGTTTCATTGAATGTCCCCATTTAATGCTCATTTCTGTCATACTCCCTGCCAACAATGTTAAAGGGTGTTTTTCAACTTGGATCATTTTTATTTTATTTCTGAAATTGGTTCAGTGTTGAGGGAGAACGCTGCAGACAGGAGACGTTTTCCTTCAGTGCTTTCTGCCAGAAAGGGTTTATTTGAACCCAGACCATGATCTGTTCCTAAACCGTACCAAGTAGGTTTGTTGCCTAAACCTAAGGGGATTTCTGGCAGAAGGCAAATTTCTCATGTGCAGACTGCTGTAGTCAACAGCCGCTCATGGGCTGCAATGTAATCCTATTGCGGCAAGATGGCACTGTTATTTACGAATCTGTCAGTGGCAAAAACAAGCTCTTTGTAGTATGTAAATGGTGTTGTTCCTGTGGCTGCTGTGACCAGTGGAAAGAGTAATTCATGAGTCATTTTTATAAACAAGCTCTATTTTGATGCTTTTTAATATAAATGGTGCCTTATATCCATTTAAAGGACATGTCTTAATCATTGACAAATACAAACATGTTTAGGAATTGGAATTGCAATGTTAAAAGTATTAGTAGTCGTAGTATTGAATTAAAAAATAATCAGTTAAAAACGGTATTGGTAAAAACAGTTATTAAATGTATTTAAGCTAATGGTGGTGTAATGTAACTAAGTACATTTACTCAATTACTGTACTTAAGAAGGCTACAATTTTGAAGTACTTGTTCTTGAGTATTTCTATTTGATGTTTCTTTGTACTTCTACTCTACATCTCAGAAGTAAATATACTTTTTACTCAACTACATTTATCTAAGAGCTTTAGTTTCTTTACTGATTCAGATTACTAAAACAAAATGGAATCAACTACTTTGATGAATGATGATTTATAGTTCAATGCTATGTAATGTCAGCTTTGTAAAATCAAATCAAACGGCACCTTCTCTTTTGGAAAAAATACAGAAAACATCATCAATAGAGTCCAGGTTGAAAAAAACATAAGTATAAAAACTAAAATACAAAAAAACACTTGAAATGATGAAGGCATTTTCAAATGACAAGATAGTACAAATTGTAAATATTTCATTTTGTTTGGCCTTGGAACGCCTCAGGTTTTCCCAGGAAGAGCTGGAAAGCTTTGTTGGGCAGAGGATGGTTGGATGGATGGTTTGATGGAAGGATGGGTGGATAGGTGGATGGTTGGATGGATGGTTTGGTGGATGGTTGGATGGTTTGATGGATGGATGGTTGGTTGAATGGATGGTTTGATGGATGGTTGGATGAATGGATGGTTGGATGGATAGATGGTTGGATGGATGGTTTGGTGGTTGGATGGTTGGGTGGTTGGATGGATTGTTTGATGAATGGTTGGGTGGATGGATGATTGGATGGACAGTTTGATGGATGGATGGTTGGATGGATGGGTGGTTTGATGGATGGATGGATGGATGTTGGATGAATGGATGGTTGGAGGGACAGTGATGGATGGTTGGATGAATGGATGGTTGAAGGGACAGTGATGGATGGTTGGATGAATGGATGGTTGGATGGATGGATGGTTGGAGGGACAGTGATGGATGGATGGTTGGATGAATGGATGGTTGGAGGGATAGTGATGGATGGATGGATGTTGGATGAATGGATGGTTGGAGGGACAGTGATGGATGGATGGATGGATGGATGAATGGATGGTTGGAGGGATAGTGATGGATGGTTGGATGAATGGATGATTGGAGGGACAGTGATGGATGGTTGGATGAATGGATGGTTGGAGGGATAGTGATGGATGGCTGGATGAATGGATGGTTGGAGGGACAGTGATGGATGGTTGGATGAATGGATGGAACTTCTCTCAGAAGCTGAACATTCAGTATCAATTTGGTACTGGATCATTCAGGGAATGGTCAGTTCACTGCTCACTGAAGTAGGGAACTGTGAGACACACCCAGAGTGAAGATGACTGCGTGGCATTACACCAGCCTTGTCCTTCAAAGTGACTTACTAACGCCCTATCTATGAAACCACTTACACATTGAGAAGTCTCCTGCATACTGCTAAAAACAATCATGTATCTTAGTTCCACTCATTTCCCTAGGAAGTGCTGTTTTATTAAAAGGTGCCAATGATAAAACAGAGATTTGTGTCTCATAACTAACTCTGCTCATCAGACTTGCATTGAGAGAGGGCAGTAGTAGGTCTGACTTCAAAATAGCTTCGGCTCTCAGAGATCATTTTTAATTGACAGTTTTCTGACTGGCTGACACGTTTTATCTGCCCCTTCTGTGTCCGCGTGTGAATGCCTTTCACTCCACCCCAATCTGTCCAATTTGAGGGCTACTTTGCATGCGACAAGCATTACTGCGCATGTCAATATTGTTTATTCACGAATAAAATACATACTGTTTTAAATTGTTAGTGTTGTTGCTGCATGTGTTGTTGTTCACTAACAGGAATGAGGACAAAGAACCGCCCAGAAAATACAAACCTATCCACACAAACACTGTCTCCACCTCCTCCCTTTTTCTTGCTTTTTCTCTTTCTTTCCATCTTTCTGCCTCACTCTCCACTTTCCTCTCTGTCTCTCTTTAGTTCAAAGGCTGCCAAATCCTTCCCAAACCAATTAAAGTGTATGTAAGGTCCTCAGGGGGCCCCTGCGGTGACAGTACAGGGTACGGAGTGGCAAGGGGTCTGAAGAGGCAATCACAGTCTGCAGTATTCAACAATATCAGAGAGGAACAACAACAGCAGGCCATAAATCAGCCCTGGAACAGTGAATAGACATTGACTTGTTTGATATGGGACGACAAGAATAGTTGCTGGTTAAAGGAGCAGGAAACACAAATACATAATCACAGAAGAGCGGGGGTCCCAACAAATGTACACAAGTATGCATGTTCCCAAAATCACTGGGATGAGTTGACAATCTCACACAATCTTTTACGTCTATCTTTCTAAAACTTTCAAAATAGACAGGCTGGTTGGTTTTCATAGTTGCAAAGTGGGTAACGTGCAATTTTCTTTAAATGCTATCCTCACCTCAATGTAACAAATAACTCTACTGGATAATACAATAGGTGTCTTTCCTGCCAGTTTAGTTATAGCAATAAGCTCTAAATGCCATATCACTCCTCAGCTTCTAGACATGTAGCCGTCCCATTACTCAATGGTCGCTCATCTCAGTTTAAAGTGTTCCACAGTGGTGGACTGAACTCCCCACTGATGTCAGGACTGCAGAGTCACTGCCCATCTCCTGCTGTAGGCTGACAATCACCTTTTACGATGTAAAGCAAACTGTTACAATTACTCATTCGATATATATTCCAGCACATGTGCACTCTGCACCATTGCACAACTGTATCATTGTTTACAATTTACAGAAATAGCCTGATTTATAAACTAGGGCTTGGTGATGGTAAAATTATAAAATTCACTGTCTTTCGATGGAAACATATCGTGGTAAATCATATTGAGATATCTTGATTCACAATTATGTCTAAATTGATCATTACAAGCACATGCTTACTCAAATTTCTCAAAAAAATCTGAATTAGTAGGAATTCTGCTTCGATAACCCAGTGTAGTTAAATCAAATTAATCTGATTACACTGTATTAGTGTGCATGTATGCATGCAAACACAGGCAATATTTCAATCAGGAAAGACTTAATTTAGAGTGAAACAATTATTTATTACACGCATGATGAGATGAAAAGTGACAAAGTATAGTAAAGGGGAAAGTGTTGCTGTGATTTGATCAGGATTCTCCCCCTGGAGTCCAGACTCTGGTGATGAAAGGAGTTGCTGAAGATCCGATGATGGGATGAGGAGCAGGACTGGGTACCGGATATGATGACGATATGAAATGATGAAGGTGAATGGGGAGGTGGAGGGTGGCATCGCTTCGTACTGCAATGACAACTAACAGAAGCAAAGAGGAGAACACTTTTCAAATTTGACAGCAACAGAGGGATTGGTTTCGGGAGATAATGGCAGAATCTGGTTGCTTAACTTAATTCTACTCTACTTGATTCTACTCAATCAGCTGATTGAGTAGAAGCCGCAGAGACAGAAAGAAGGAACGATTTGTGAATGAATGAGAGTGTAAAGAAAGTCTTCCTAAATGAACTTCTGCTAAGCTTCATAGAGCTGGAAATATATATTTTTTTCTCTACAAGTTCAATTGAAACTGTTATGTTAATTTTCAACTAAAGTACTTCATAAAATTAATTGGCGCATACCTCAACAATTTTTGACAATTTTGACTTTATAAGTGCAGAATTGGATTTCTCGTACACAAAAACCCATATTTTGATGCCAAGATCATCAACATTGGATTATCCAATCACAATCCAGGTACTATCATTGTCTTCGGCAGGTTGAACTTCTTCAGCTGCCTCAGGAAGTACATCCTCTGCAGAGCCTTCTTGGTGATGGAGCTGATGTTAAGCTCCCACTTGAGGTCCTGGGTTATGATGGAGCCCAGTAAGCAGAAGGACTCCACAGCGTCGACGGGGGAGTCACACAGGGTGACGGGGGCAGGTATGGCTGCATTCTTCCAGAAATCCACAATCATCTCCACTGTCTTTAGAGTGTTGAGCTCTAGGTTGTTCAGACCGCACCAGGTCACCAGATGGTCAATCTCCCACTTGTAGGCGGACTCATCCCCACCAGAGATGAGTCCAATGAGGGTGGTGTCATCCGCAAACTTCAGGAGCTTGACGGACTGATGACTGGAGGTGCAGCTGTTGGTGTACAGGGAGAAGAGCAGAGGGGAAAGAACGCGGCCTTGGGGGGATCCAGTACTGATGGTCAGGGAGGCTGAGACGTGTTTTCCCAGCTTCACGTGCTGCTTCCTGTCAGACAGGAAGTCTGTGATCTACTTGCAAGTGGAGTCGGGCACATGCAGCTGCAGAGCTTGTCATGCAGCAGAGACGGGATGATGGTGTAAAGGCAGAGCTGAAGTCCACAATCAGGACCCTGGCGTAGGTTCCTGAGGAGTCCAGATGCTGGAGGATGAAATGAAGGGCCATGTTGACTGCGTCGTCTACAGACCTGTTGGCTCTGTAGGCAAACTGCAGGGGGTCCAGGAGAGGGTCGGTGAGGGTTTTTAGGTGGGACAGGATGAGGCGCTCAAAAGACTTCATAACCACAGAGGTCAGGGCGCCTGTCGTCGTTAAGTCTTTTGTGATCTTTGGTTTTTTAGGGACAGGGATGATGGTGGAGGCTTTGAAGCAGGCTGGTACGTGGCATGTCTCCAGTGAGGTGTTGAAGATGTCTGTAAACACCGGAGACAGCTGATCAGCACAATGCTTCAGGGTGGAGGGGGAGACTGAGTCTGGGCCGGCTGCTTTGCGGGGGTTCTGTTTTTTAAAAAGCCTGTTGACGTCTCTCTCCAGACGTCTCTCTCTCTGTTGACGTCTCTCTCCAGAATAGAGAGAGTATATATATGTATATATATATATATATATATATATATATATATATATATATTTATATATGTCTGCACCTTGCAGTTGCGACACACGCAGACACAGACCCTGGCTTGGACCTTGCCCACCTTCGAACTCCACCTTCATTTCCACAGAGCTAATGGTGAAAAGTCACATCACACCTTGCTATATTTGCTGATTTCATCCAGAATTGTAGAACATGAAGGTAAACTGATATAAACTGCTCACTCTTTTATCAAGGTTCTTTAGCTTTAGCTTAAACCGAGTGCTACAGCTGTCAGTCACTGAACCCTGTCTATTATAAAACACAGATTTAAATACAGTTGTTGCCTTACTGTATCTGTTTGACAGAGATAAAGATAGAGCTAGCATTAGTCACTAACTAATGTTTGGTCTTGAAGCAACAAACCCAATGACAAATGGCCACAGCTTTACATCTGGGAACATTTCCCTACGTACAATACCTAACCATAACTGGGAGGAAGTTATGATACACAAGAGCAATTGTTGAATTTAACTGGCAAAGAACAGTTATTTTGACGGTGTGGACTTATAGCCTGATCAATCAGCATACATCAAACAAAAGTGAAATTGAATTTCTGTCCATTATTCAGAAGTCCTTTAGCGGCTGTAAGTATTGGAGCTGGATCCAGCAGGCTCCCTGCAGCACTCCTCTGATCCATCACTCAACCCTCAACAAGCTCATTAATCTTGACAGAACATGAGCTCAGCCAAGGAGGGTAGGAAGTGAGGGATGAGGTTCCATTTTGACCCAGTGACTGCCTCAGTGTTCACAGTAGTATGCTGGATGCCATTAGTGTCTGTGTGTGTTCCTGAGTGACAGTAGCGCTGTACTGAGAAGACTGAATACTGTCATTTCTTCTGTTTGGGAATGATGATGATTGTGTATGCATGTGTCCACATTTCCACTAATACATACATGCTGCGACAGTGTGTGTGTGTGTGTGTGTGTGTGTGTGTGCGTGCGTGCGCATCTCTGTGTCTGTCAGTCTATCTCTCTGTTCACGGATAATCTTGCAGACTGCTAGACCTATCAGACTAAAATTATTTGTGCTCATTTATGACTGTATGCTTAATGACCTCCCTTGGTTGCAGTGATTCACATTTTTTTAAAACACAATTTAATGACAACATACTTTGACAATTTGATATCTTCATTGACTGCTCACTACTCTTAACTGGCTGGTAGGGCCTTCAAGTGATCAACAACTGCTTCAGTTTGGACTCTTGGTTCTGCTATGGATTACAAATTGTTCCTCTCTTGATTTGCACACCAAGATAAGACATTTGTGTGTATTTATGAATGAATGTATGAACAATCGCCTAGCAAACTGAACCAAGCGTTGACTAACACAGAGGATGTCTTCTAATGTCAGTAGGAAGAGAGCTAGTAGAGCCGTTGGGAACTATTGCCAGTTGTTGTTTTTTGTGATTTTATTTTGCTCGTTTAATGGTCTGTCTCCGAAGAATGAGAATTAAAGTTATTATAACAAACTAGAGTTGGTTAGAATAGTTGTTAGAACAGGTGGAGACTAAACAAGCAAGTTCTGGTAAGTCTTCTTTTGTTTCTGTAGTTTGAATGACATGTGTTTTACAATCGGTTAACAAGGCAATTAAACTAGCCTCAGTTCAGTGAAAGAAAGAAACTTGAAGGTGACCAGAAGGTGTACAGTTGTATTTTTCTAGTATAGGTAATAGGTGTAAGACTGTGAGGTTAATAGCCAGACAACTGCATGTGATATGATCTCAAACAGCAATTGCGAGTTGAAAAGCCTCCTATACAGTATATAGGAGTCAATGAACACAGCTAATAGCTAATGGAACTTAACACAGGTCTTTCTACTCAGGAAGCATGAAGCATAACACCGTGAACTACAGTTTAGCTGCTGCAGACAGCTGGATATTAAAATGAGAGTGTACCTGTTATGCAAGTGGAAAGATATAAATAGCAGTAGAATTGTTCATCTGAATTACCCTCAGGAATGTTTGCCCTCACGACCGTTTGTTCAGACTGACACGCTTAAACCCTTTTTTCAATTTAACTAATAATTTTGATTGCTTACCATTATGGACTACGAGCTGGTTCTCACCACCTCAGACTGTGATCTCTTTGACGATCTGTCTTTGGTGTCCGAATCTCCTTCATCCATAGTCGCCTCCACACCCACGTCAGCCACCGCTGCTGCATTCTGCCATCCACGTCCCTCAGCACAACATCATCAATTACTCTTCGTTGAGTTGCTTTGGCCACACACCACCTGCACCAAATCCATACAGTGGCCGTAGCCACCACCGGCATCCCCTGGGAGAAAGCCGCTCTTCCAGACAACCAGTGCCCAGACACTTAAACCGCAGCTACACTACGGCCAGTTCACAGCTCCAGGATCAGGTTTTTGCAACCACTACCAACACTGTCGTTCATACTGACACAGCTACAACGAGCCAAGGTGTTCCCCCTTTCCAATTCCTGATCTCCTCTCTCAACATCACATTTTACTGCCACAAGTTTTCTCACTGTCCCCATCATTAACCCCACTACCACCAGCCAATTCACTTCGACTTCCACCATTCCCCACATTCGTCCCCTTCCAGCCATACGACCATCCACATCCACCTTCCCTTGGGCTGACAATACTAGCATGACAGTGGACATACTTCTGGCTAAAGAAGTAGACTATGGCTTTATGATATGCCCATTCACAAGCCCCTACTTTCCCATCCACCGCAACAGCCCCATTGGTATCGCCACCAGGAAGTACTCTGGTAAGAAGAGAAACATTATTGATCTCTCCTTTCCCCACTGCTACACCAAGTATCAACAGCCTCATCGCTAGCTCTGATTTTTCCATGCATTACGTTACCATCTAACACTTCATTAACCTCATCTGTCTTGCTTGCCATGGCCCCTGATTGGTCAAACCAATCCAACCAAACTTTGGCCGACATAACAAGAGTCTTCAAAGTTGTGCCCATTCACCCAGACTTCTAGAGCTTCTTTGGTGTTTCCTGGAAAGATTCAGTCTTCTTTGCCGTCCGTCTCACTTTCCATCATCTTGGACGACTGTGGTGAGACTTCATTTACACTTGAGATGGCATTTCCTTCTACTTTGACGTCCACATAACTCAGCCCGAAGACATCCAACTGTACACTGACGCCGAACCCTAGACCTGATTCAGAACAGCAGATGGTTTGCCTTCACTTGGCCTTTGGAGCTGTCCTTGCTCTCTCCTTCCTCAGCCCTTTACGAACTGTACCCTATAGTCATCACTGCTCTTCTTTGGGGCATGAGTGGTCCAAAAAAGTAATTCTCATCCATTTAGACAACCGCGCCACTATCTGAATCATAAACAAAGGTTGTTCACAGTCACTAGACATCATGAAAATCATCCGCAGACCAACACCTATTCATTATCTGAGTCGCACATGTTCCAAGCTATCAAAACTCCATTGCTGACTCCCTTTCCTGAAATATTGAATCGTCTCTCTCCCCAAACCTTTTTTTGGATGAACTATTAGCATCTGTAAGCATTTTTTGTATTACGGACGTATCACGTTATTTTTACTGGACTCCAAATGAGTTGAAAATATGAATGAATATGTGGGGAACATGTCTTGTTTGTTGCTATGTTATAACTGCTTCTGGTCATCAAAATATGAACAACGTAAATTTTACTTGTAGCTTTGTTGCATGGATACTGA
The DNA here is from genome assembly GCF_023349555.1 of Cebidichthys violaceus. Lineage (NCBI taxonomy): Eukaryota > Metazoa > Chordata > Actinopteri > Perciformes > Stichaeidae > Cebidichthys > Cebidichthys violaceus. Next base: position 3,126,751 of record NW_027176318.1, on the reverse strand, counting down.
TCTCTATACCCAACAGTGTAGCTGGTCCCGAGCTAGACAGCTGGGCAGTATTTATGTCATAAAATAATATTTTACTTTTTACATGTGTTTACATATGTATGTTTGGCCTGCTGATTTTTCAGTGGACAATACTGTTTAGCTTTAATGAATAAGTTTGCCTCTGTCTTTTAGAGTAAATCACAGAAGGACCCTAGTACCCAACAACACACTGTCCACAAACAGTCTCAGTGGGTACACAGACTTCTCAAAGGATGGTATCTGTTGGCGATCAGGTGTCCTGGGGTACATTGAGGGATACTCACCTGAGGATCTAAGATATGTAACACATTAAATGTGTTTTTGTATTTCTTTTTGAGATGTAGTACTTGCTAACATTGTACGGTTGTGAATTACTCTTATGTGGACTGTAGGGAATACAGTGCACGACAGTTTCATAAAAACTCCAGAATTTCATATTTTGGGCTGACATTTTTGTAACCCTTTGACTTTGTGATGATGGAAATATCTACATGTATATTTTTATTTCCCTTTCATTCTCAGACAACAGTGTCTTGTGTCAGTGTTGGCACCAAAACTGCATCCAGTCAGCCAGATGTCACCATGTCTTCAGCACCTATAAAGGGCCAAGGTTTCAGAACAAGCAAAACACCTTGTGTTGAGTTGGAGAAGGTGGAAGAGGAAGAGGGAGAGACTTCTACAGAGTTCCAGACTGAGGCTACATCCACACTAATACTCCGTCTACACGGCGTCTCAGCATTGTTTTCGAAATGATCTCCGTCCAGACTAGCACGCCTGAAAACGAGTATCACATGACTATTCGTGTACACTGGGCATGTGGGTGGGTGCTGGTGTAAACAGGAAGTAGATTGGTTGCTTAGTTAAAAAATACCACTAATATAGTAGTCTTTAATAATGAAAGGTTGGACTTGATACTTAAGATCTTCCTCTATACTCTTCCTCTATAAACTGAAACAGGCACATTTTGTGGAAAGTTTCATTTTTCAGACTTAGTTACAACGCTGCGGGTCTTGCTCTATATCTCTCTCTCTCATCAAATGTACACTTACACATAATGGTTTACTAGATTATGGGTCTATAAATGTGGTCAACATACGTCTCTAACTCGTTCCCTTTTCCGTTTTGTGTCCGTCGTTCCCTGAAAGCCTCAAACCGTGACTTCAGACGTCCATAGGTCTGATAACACAACTGGACACGCCGCTTGCTAATCGCTCCAATAACAGCTGCTTCCTCCGCAAAAATGAATTTAACTTTAACTGCACAACAGCTGCTAGTAAAGACAACAAGGTCAGCTAGCACAATTGGCTTTTGTGTGGCATGTCTCCAGTGAGGTGTTAAAAATGTCAAAATACTGGAGACAGCTGATTAGTACAGCGCTTCAAGGCATAGGGAGAAGCAAAGTCTGGGCCGGCTGCTTTGTAGGGGTGCTGTCTTTTATACAGCCTGTTGACGACCTTCTCTTTATTCTGGAGAGGACATTACCATGCTGTCTTTCATACAGCCTGTTGATGACCTTCTCTTTATTCTGGAGAGGACATTACCATGCTGTCTTTCATACAGCCTGTTGACGACCTTCTCTTTATTCTGGAGAGGACATTACCATGCGGTCTATCATACAGCCTGTTGACAACCTTCTCTTTATTCTGGAGAGGACATTAACATGCTGTCTTTCAAACAGCCTGATAACGACCCTCTCCAGAATAGAGTCAACACTGTCTTTCAAAACTACAGTAAAACTCGTTCAGGTTGTTTGCCAGGCGGAGGTCATTCATGGAGTCGGGGGGCTTCAGGTTTGTAGTTGGTTATCTGTCTGAGTTCCCTCCAGACAGAAGCAGTCACTTGCTGAGTGCTATTATTGAAGTTTCTCAGAGTATTGTTGTTCAGCGTCTCTCACCTCCTTGCTGTATTTTGACTCTTTAAACATGTCCCTGCCCCCACTCCTAAACGCCTGTTCCTTTTGCAACCGTAGCTGTCTGAGTTTAGCTGTGAACCAGGGTTTGTTGTTTCTCAATTGAGTCCAAAAGAAATATACATTTTTCTCTATGCTGTACTACAGAAAAGGCATGTTTGAATGCTGAATAATCAACCAACTTGCTTGTTCTGTTTATTCCATTAATTCTGAGCTCTGATTTTGGGAAGTCTGTGCTAGCCCTTTCCATTTCAAGGCACTGTCTAATGAGTTTTTCCACTGTCCTTTCAGTAAAACTTTGTCCTTCATATTCCTTTACATTTCTTCAATAGTTCATTCACAATGCCTACACGTACTGTAGCCAAAACCAACTCTGTCTGCAAGCTCATGTTGTGCATGTGTGCCACCACAAACTGAAACTACAGCACCAAATAAATTACTCAACTATTCTTTGTTTGGATTTTGAGTTGGATTGCAGCCAGCTTTGACCAAAATGTGGGATCTATGTTTCCTGGCCTAATATACCATCAGTTATTTATTTACAAAAGAGTGTGACCCCAGATGATTGCATCTGTTTGTTTCATCAGTGTACTAAATCACCTGCAAAGCAAAAGGTCATATTGAAAACAGTGGGTGGGATAAGCTCCCGTCATACCAAATTCAATCTTTGTGACAACTCTCTAGTGTTGTTTATTATATCAAAAATGATCTCAAAAAACTGTTCAAGACTATTAATTTGGGGTATTTAGTAAAAACATTTGTTTTTGATTGCACAAACCCTTGAGTGTCCTTCCTCTGATAACCCTTTTTAATAAATCCCTATCCTCCCTAAAAATATTAAAAAGCTTCTGGATGGTGCTGTCCTACTTTGCTTACTACTGTCATTATATGAATCATTTATATCATATGCATTAAATGTGTTGTCACTGTGTTATGTTGTTTGTTCTGTACACATGACATCTATCACACTTCTGTCCATCCTGATAGAGGGATCTCTGTTGCTCTCCCTAAGGCTTCTTCCTCTTTTCTCCCCGTTAAAGGTTTTTTTGGGTGGAGTTTTTCCTCTTTTGATGTGAGAGTCCTGGGACAGAGGATGTTGTATGTACAGATTGTAAAGTCCTCTGAGGCAAATTTGTGATTTTGGGCTGTACCAAATAAATTTAATTGAATTGAACTCTGAGTTGTCATGCATTAAGTCCACTAATAAACTTGGTTAGATTTATAGATATGAAATCCGCTCCATCCAAAGTGTGATGAATGCCATCTCTTCTCATCAGAAAGTATTTTAATTATCTTCGAAAGCCCACCTAATTTGCTGTATACCACCTCGACAGCCAGCTGCCGGATGATTTGCCAGGGGGGCAAAGAAAACTATGAAGTTCGACAATGTATTTGCATACGTATGTACACACCTACTTATCATTACCCTAATGCCGTGTTCACACCAAACGTGGCGCAAATTATTCGTGCAACGAGATTACATACAAAGTCTATGCACAGACGCGATGAGACTGGAGTGACGCAAAATTGCGATGGCACAGTTTTAAATGGTCGCCTGCTTTGGACCAGAGAACGCATGTGACTATGGCCCCTGGTTTCACTAACTTCACGATTCACAGAATAGAGCTGCTGATAAGTAGAGTTGGTTTCTCAGGGTGTGTGTCGCTGAGTGGGTGAACCGCTTTCAAAAGTGAAGTGGTTGGTGGGGAACCGTGGGTTCCTGTTTAGGATTATGCTTCCTTTGGACAGTCACCTAGCCTTGCTGGTTTCTTGGGAGCTGCCGGGGATGGCTAGTATGAGGTACAAGTGTTCGTCCTGCACTGGCTTTTGGGAGCTGTCTAACTACAGTACCTATTTAGTGAGTTTCCATGGTGCAGAGCCACACAGGTTAGAGATCTAGTCAGTATCATCTGATATCGATCTGATACTGACCAGATCCGAGATCTGGTCTGGGTCGTTCTTTTGTGTGTTGCTGTAAATAGAACAATTTATTACTTTACTCTATTCCTTGCTCAAAAGCTGTGATACATGATCTGTACAGAAGAGCATCGCCATCAAATACAGGAATTGAAGTTGTTGGAAAAAGAGATAATTGTTGTTGCTTAACCAGCATTTCAGTTAATTAATTTTGTCCCTTTGTATCCCTTTTGTTTCAAATGCTCACATGGATAAATCCGGTGTAACCATTTGTGATTATGGCTTCTTTAGTGGTTATTTAGTCCTATGCAAAGATGCAGACCCCATGAAGACTTTTTTTGGCATCTGCAGCAGCAAATTCTCATTCAGCTTTAATTAGACAGAGAACAACGGCCCTTTTCGGTGTCAAGAAATTTTAACTTTAACACCATTATCACATTAAGTTGTTGCCAAGAAGAATGCTCTGACAGTTGTTTGTGTGTATTCTCCTAGCAGCATTTTGGTGTATTTGCTCTTCTTGGAAAAAGGAAGCCCATCAGGACTAACTAGTCATTCATACCCATTCATATACCGCAGGCACAGCCTACGGGAGCAATTTAAGGTTAAGTGTTGTGCACAACGACACATCGATATGGACTAGCAGAGCAGGGGATTGAGACAATCCTCTGATTGACGGACGACCCACTCTACCGCCACAGTTGCCCCAAAAAGAAGGGCTCCATCTACTGACTCCAAAGGCCTACTGGTAGAGTTCATTGCTCATATTGACAATGACTAGGACACCTGGATGGTAATGATTTGATGGCAGATGAAAAGTCTGCACATGTGCAGTCTAAGATTAAAATATTCGATAAGGTACTTCAAATCATTTACAAGGATGCATGGGTTTAAGAACAAACCCCAACTACCATGTATGTCATGTATGCACAATGGGGAAATACTTTAATAATATGTGGAGCTTGGAAGGTCTATGGTTAATCCAAGCAGGTTATCTTATTCGTAAGGTCAAGATAATCAAAAGCAGCGTAACTGTTAAGACATATCTTTGTGGCAAAACTGAATAGCTTTGTGCATATGGTTTCAACAATGTCAATTGCTCCAGGAATCTAAAAGATTTCTGAGAATGATCAATTGAAACATTTTCACTTTCTCATCATTTTTATTTGTTTTGAGCTTTGGAAAGGGATTGAAGTGATTGTATGAAACCCAATTCAATCACACAAAACAATCTTCCACTTTGCCATTATTTTATGCCTCATTTGATATCAGCCAAATGATAACAGACTGGCCAAATGAATCACAGGAAAAGCACCTGCTCGAGATGATGACATTTGTCCTCATTAGGATGCTCAGTACCTCCTTATCCTCACCCGCTCAACATATCCAATCATTCTTTCATTTGGCCAGTAAGTGATACCACCTCCTCCAGTTCTGTTGAAGCTTTAATGAAATACCTGTGTTTTCTTCAATAACTCAGATGATTTAATTTAGTATGGTCAGTAATAGCCAGGGAAGGCATAATTACATTCAAATATTAATCTGTTGTAGGGACAACGCAATGAATCAAAATCCTTGACTTGTTCTCTTTCCAAAGTCCCTCCTCCTGTTTGATTGCCTCCTCATACCCCCTACACCCCCATGTGCCACCTAGCAGATTACAAAGACAAATTATTGTAATTCCCCTTCACATGAAAGAGGGCTGGATTTGAGGCGGGGCTTTGAACAACAATGTTCAGATGGTGTGGGAATGAGTGGAGGGAGGTGGTGACTGAAACATAATAACCAGACAGTATGTGTGTGTGTGTGTGTGTGTGTGTGTGTGTGTGTGTGTGTGTGTGTGTGTGTGTGTGCGTGCGTGCGTGTGTGGTCTCTGCAAGTGTGTGTCTACTTGTGTGTGCTTCAGATGGGCTGAGGACAGAAGAGCGTATGCTAAATGTAGAGAGACAACTTCACTGCATTTAAATTTGAATACTTTCACACATTCATCCATAACGTACTTTCCAAAGTAAACTGCTTAGCCGAACAATCCCTGAGGTTTGATTGTGTGGCCATGCGAGTCTGTGAATCCGTGTCTGTGTCTTATTTTGGAGTTTGAATGAAGTCTGTTTGACTACTCTTTACAGCACTGGTTGTATTCATTCAATCACACTATACAGCAGTGGTCGTCGCAGACACACCTGGCGGAGATCTGCACTCTAATCAGTGAATTTTTGTAGTTACTTGTGCTGTACTCAAACATTCCTTTACCAATGCAATCTCCTGCAATTATTTCAGAAGTTGAAGCCTGCTGGAGTTATTTGGGTCAATGCCTTGTGTGTGTGTGTGTGTGTGTGTGTGTGTGTGTGTGTGTGTGTGTGTGTGTGTGTGTGTGTGTGTCTAACTTTCAAGCATGGATGAAAAAGCTCCCATGAATATCGCTACATATTTTGTTTTTGTTTTATTACTGGAGCACATTGGCATATGACAGAATACATTCTTCAACGTTAGAAAAGAAAGCATAGGAATTGGATTAAGTGCAGCGGACTTTGAGACTATCACCACCCACGGCCGACCAACCAGCCAGGCCTGCTGAACCAAAAGCCAGCAGACTGCTCCAGAGAGGAGAGAGAGGAGAGCCGAGATGAAAGCTAAGCTAACCCAGCTGGAACTGAGGCTACTCTACTACCCAGTCTACTGCTGGCTGTCTCATGTTAGGTCGCAGAAAAATAAGATGGATGAAGTAAACACTTCAGGCCAACCACCTTGACCATGGTTGTGTGACTAGCAAATGCTAGCAAGACAAATCACATCAAAATCAAATCAACTTTGTATTGTCACATATGTACACAGCACAGCACACAGTGAAATTAAGTCTTTGCATTTGTGGGCGACTGCTCAGTCAGCTCAGTAGCATAACACTCACTGGCTGTAGTAACATCTCCAAGTATGCAGCGTAACAGTTTGCCTCCTGGGCACCGCAGAAGTGCCATGAGAAAGGCACTGGCCCAAAAACTGCTACCCGTGCGATGTATAGCTGTAGTTCCTAATATTGCGATGGATTAAATGGTAAATGGACTACCAAGGTAAATGGATCAAACCACCAATCCTCTGATTGAAGGAAGACCTCCACTTTGCTCTCCCCATTTTTCCGTTGAAAAGACGTTTAAAAGACGTCTACGCCCACCTTTGAAAAGACGTTCAAAATTGGTTCAAAAGTGAACTTTTTTTCGGTGACTATTTATAGACGTTGATTGATATACCAGATTTCAACGGGATTTGGAGACCACATTTCACCGACCAGCATAATATGACTGTCCACTGAGCCACAATTGCCCCATGAGAGTGTTAGCTAGTGTTGCTGCCTTAACGGTGGGCTAGCAGTTAGGGACAACTCAGCGACATCGGAGGTTACAAATTATTTGCTAAGTGCTGTGTCTGTATTCAAGGGGGATGAGCGATGCGCTAGTGTTTTATAGTGGGTGGCTGCTACCTCTTGATTGGGCAGTTAGCACAAAGTGCAGGGTTTGCCGAGGCACAGCCAATGGTAAAACCCGTTGGAGGTTATAGCATGTACAATATAGAACGTGTTGAGCAGCGATGCTAACAGTCTGGTTAAACCTTCGATCAGTCCACTCCTGCTCTGCATCACCACCTGTACTATATTTTATACATACACACATACATCATTTATCTGCTCATTTTATTATTATTCTGTTACTAACAAGCATAAATAACCCCTGTCTAAGGGTAGCCCTACATAAAACTTTAAATGTCATACCCTCCCCAGTCCCCAAGCTAAAGTCTGAACACTGAAGTGAAATAACGTATTACTAGTGAAGCTGAAATTGTTGTAACAAACTGAAGCAATATAGTACAAGGTGATCCAAGGCCAAAACAACAAAATAAATCTTCTCAGAAAGTGCTGACTAGCTTGAGGTGAAACAAAAAAAGCTAAATGATATTTGCTGAACATAACTCTCTAAAATAAAGCAAAATGAGAGTAACATACAGCATTTGACTATGGTTCTTTGAATTCTGGATGACTAAAAAGGCAGTGCTTAACACTGGATCTTAGAGCATGCCCTTCCCTATGGCCCCCATAGCAGACAAACAGACCATCATGCCTGAAGGACCATCATCATCAGGACCAAAAACTCATGCCACAAAAACTGTTTTTTCCCATCTGCAGCTGGCCTTATCAACAAGGACCTGGAACAGTGTGTGAAATACGGGTTGATTGACACTTCAAACCCCTTGAAAGCCTCAATAGAAAATGTATGGGGGGGATCATAAGACAATCATTTGTCAATAAATAAAGCAGGACATTGTTTCTCCTCTTCTTTGGATACAAAGACGGCAACTAGAAGAAGCCGAGCCAAGGTCCTTGTTTTGGGTTCAAGCGTGTGCATGTGTGTCCGGTTAGCGAGAGAGAGGCGAGTGCGCTGTGCATATTATTTTGCAGGGACTAGTTGTTGTGTGAGTGGCCTTATTTATATTAGCCTTTGTGATGTGTGTGCAAAGTGTGTACAGCTTAGTTGCTTTGGCTTGCATCCACGAAATCTAGTATATTGTATATTGAGTCTGTGTTTAACTTCAGCATAATACTGGAGGGTTAGTTGGGGGGAGCGCTCAGTGAGGGGTGGGGTATGGAGGGGGGCACCCCCCAATTTCCACTGAGAATTTCGCACACTGCCCGGGACCCCCACTGACACTGATTCCCATCCCGCCCCATAGACACCACACGTTCCATTAACGTAAAGTCTACTGTGTTTATTGTTATGCACTAACCACAGAGGCAAATTCCTTGTATATAAAACCGTTCTTGGCAATAAAGCCATTTCTGATTTCTATACACTAATAACGACCAAAACAAAGAGGTAAGAAGTGATAACAAATAAATTGGAGGAGTATGATACAGTAGAAACAAATTACATCACGTAAAAAATCATAAAGCATAAATTCTAGCCAGGATCTGTTGTTACTTCATAAATAATCATTTTGTAAAACATATGTAATGTCAATATGACTAGGTGGGCAATCCCTGGATCTCTATCAGAAAATAGATGACTTATGGTCAAGGACAAAGTGCCGTGATTTACATATTTTTTGATGTCACATTGACCTCTAGTCACCCACACCGGGCTATGGCTTGATCATTAATCACACATAAATGGTTGTCACAGCTGGATTCTGTGCTCATCCAACATGTCCAGCCCCTGTCAATGGGTTGACAGTTGGAGAAAAGGAAGAGCAAGTAGACAGAAAAGGGACACCCAATTGGGTTGTATGGTTTTAAATGATTCTTCAACAAAAGATGCCATCGTCCGCTCCCATTTCATATTGGTCAAGACCTATGTTTACTGTAAAATGTATTATGTTCACGGTTGATATCATATCATCACATCATAGCAGGGGATTTGTTACTGACTTTTTAAATTACATGTAAATGTAATTCCCATTCAAATTGCTATGTCTGATTGTTTTTGTAAAAAAAGGAATAACTCATTCACCTTTAAAATTCAGTAACTGTAACAGTCATTTTACAAACTGCTGTCTGGGCCAGTGTAGAACAGTTATTGTCTCTGATTGAGGCAGCCATCGCCTATTTCTGAAACATTACATTACATTACATTACAGTCATTTAGCAGACGCTTTTATCCAAAGCGACTTACAATTCAGTATCTATCTACACACCGTAGACGCAGCTACGGGAGACATTTTGGGGTAAAGTGTCTTGCTCAAGGACACATTGACACGAGACTAGTAGAGCAGGACCGCCGACCCTCTGATTGAAGGGCGGCCCCACTCTCCACTTAGCCACGGTCACCCCCATGTCAAACACATGTGATGATGAGCCATGCAGGGAGGTGTCTCAGCTTCCAGTTACTGATGGAAGTTGGTTCAGATCTAATCTGAGGCGATTTGAATGCTTTTGGCCTGAGATTAATGTGGGGTTACATTGAGGGAGTATTAAAAAAACATGCAACTAGATTATCTTTCAGACTGGGTAATTTGCTCGAAGTTTAGGTAGCAGGATCCTGGGTGATATTAAAAAAAATTGAGATCAACATCATTATGCTGCTTTAAATCTTAACTTTTAAGCTGAATATTGATCACTGGCAAATGGGACCACGTGTCAGACACTTTATTTATTTATTTCAAGCATTTATTTATATATTTCCTCAGTTTAAAAAAAAACAGTATCACTCCTTGTAATGGTCTTTTTCCAGTCAGCAGCCTGCAGTGCCTACAGTACAGTGGGACCCCATTGACATGGAAAGAGCCTGCAGAATTCACAAAGAACATGGAATCCGCTTACGATTAATTAAAATATTGCACTACTCCCAAAATTAGGTTAAAAATATTGTTCTAAATTTAAAGTGAAAATATTTTAATTCAATCCAAAATGGATTCCAGTAAGGTCCACCTCTTTACCGCATTTGATTTATTACATTTGTTTTATTTTTTTACCAAACAACCTGAATGTAAAAGTAGCTGCTCTATTGGCCTTTTCAATTGTATTGTAACTCAAATAATACCTGTTGGTCTGTATAAAGATCGTTGTTTTTCTTCTCTCTGCCTTGTTGATGTCACTAATTTACTGTGTATTACAGCTTGCAAGCATTGGACTGAATGGCCCTTTGCGATTAAACAGTAATTGTCAATTGTATAGCTGGATGAGCTACACTCCAAGGTCACACTGACTGGAATCTTGTGTAGCTTTAATTTGTAAGCATAAATGAAAAAACACCCTCCTGAAGGCAACTCGCTCTGTTACCTCATGTTAATGTTAATTGCTGGTTGAATAAGTGATGTTACAGTTTGTCAGCCTCTATGATCTTTGCAGGTTTGACAGCCATGGCAAACTAATGGTTTTGGATTGAAAATATAGCTTTTTATTGTGATTTAACGGAAACAAACAGTGCACAGGTTCACTTGAGTGAATACAGCATATTGTTGAATAACCTTGCTGTTCCCTGTAGATGATAAATCATTGCAATGGGTAAATACTGTATTGACACAAGGGACACAGAAAGTTTGTCTATTTAGACTGCCAACATCTAATATAGTCTGTTTGTTGACTAGACATCTGTCATAAAAAATGCATATCCACTGGTGTGGGGAACACTACTGTGTGTTCTCCCATTGGCCATCTTCATCCATGATCAAGTATGGTCATTATTGACATAACACATGTACAGTGCTCTTTAATTCAACTCGATTTAAAAAAGGTGGAACAGAGAGAGGTGCTGGATATATCAAACCATGTGCTATGGAGGGGTGAGAGTGTGCAGTTTTTTATCCAGCAAAGTCCATTGATCAACACACTCACAATAATCTACAGAAAGTATTGGTCTTCCATGGCAAACAATTTAAGGAACCTGCTAAAGCACCATTTGCCATTTTTTTTTATTTTGTCCATCATCTTTTTATATTGCTGGATCTAATAAACATTGCAGGGGCACAAACTTTAGACATTTTGGGCCCTATCACACTGTCAGTGCTAAGCTGCACACAGCGCAGTACAACTGTCATTGATAGTTTTAGACCTATACACTTGTCATTTTTTTGCCCAGCTCCCAGGTTCAAAATCTACTTGCACCTGCTCATGGGCGTATTGGTCTTACAATTAGGCTTGTTCAGGTCCCTTGTTGGTGCATTGTTTTCTTGACATTAATTCATCACCCCCCCTTCAATGGACAGTGACAAATAGTAAACAGAGTACCCTCCTAATCAGGAAATAGAATATGGAACTCATCAATATAAGACAATTCTAGGGCTAAACCAAATTGAATGCTTGGAAGCTTTAATCATGACATTGGCCTACATTTGTATGCTGCACAGCTTTTTTGTCAATTCATTGGATTTAAAGCCGGTATTCCTGCACAGTTACAGATAAAGACTAGACTAATATGATTAGTATTTTGTTGTTTCTAGAATTAGATTCCAGTGGTGGCTGTGTAGGATTGTTTTACTCTTGTGTTATCACAAAATGTCCAATAACTCCTTTTTTTAATGAAAAAAGATAGATGTAATATTCACAACATATTTGATCTGCTTCATTTTGCTAGTTAGCAGTGCGCCAGGTGCAGGTGCATCTGGCCTTTGACGACACTCTGATTAATTAATTAATTCATTGATGTTACACCCAAAACACTTTTGTATAATTAAGAAACTAAATACAACCCCTTTGCCCAATGCCCCTCAAATTTTGTCCAGATTATGCACCATTTAACTAGCAAAAGTGGAGTTTGATACCCCATTAATGCACTTGCGCTATGCAATCCAGATTAATTCTCTATAGATAAGGCCCAAAGTCTTGTTGTAGTTGCTCTTTTTGCAGCCAGCAGAGCAAAATATCAACCAACCTAATGATAGATGATGATATATGAGAGCCGATTTCAAAGCCAAAGACATCTTATTTCCATCGGTAACTATCATCCCAAAGCTCCAGGAGTATCTCTCCCACCTTTCCTTGTGATTCATTCATTCATTAAGTCCCTCACACATGCTAGAAATATTGCATATACCCCCACCTCCTGCCAAGAATAAACCCCCCAGACAAAACTGCTTGGAAGGGACCCCACTGCTTTTAATGCAAGCAATGAAATAGTGACACTTACACAGGCAAAAATGAAAGAATTATGTGATAATTTGCTAGTGTAAGGGAGAGACATGGAGAGCCAAAAGATAAAAAAAAAATTAAGTAGGTAACATTGAATAGAAAAAAGAACGAGGGAATGCAGTGGATAGGGAGATCATGATAAAAACAGTGAGGGTTTAGGTAGGATGGATCGCCTCTTTCAAGCCATGTCTGAGTCGTCTGGCTTTGGAATTGGCCGCCGGTCAGGGTAACTGATGCAGTGTGACATTTATTGCAGCACAGAGATCAGAATGTGCAGATAGAGAGAAGATATGAAAGAAAGGAAAGATAGAGAAAAGGGTTGCAAATGGGTGGAAGAGACATAAGACACAAACGAGAGAGAGAAGGGAAAAATAAGAGTGAGTAAGCCACAAGGAACTGTGGATTTCTGACTTAAATGTGTAACTTCTACCATTACAAAGACAGACTAACTGCTATAGAGTATATCCTACAAATGTTTTCTTCTTTATTCTAGCCTCATCTTTCTTTTCTCATTGCCGCTCTACAAGGCAGAGGAGTGGTGAGGCAGAATACTTTTCTTAAGAGGGGGGAATTGGGCTTGAGTGCCACGTCATTCATTATGTCCCCTCCCCTTTCCTCTCCTTGCATCACTCACCATGGCTCCTCAAATCCCAATGACATTTATTCAGGAATCACATGCATTCATTGCATACTCAAAGATACTGCATAGTATGTGATGCTGTCTTGATGCTGTTGTAGATGTTGTAGAAAAAAATATTTCAATTTACCAAGTCACTCTGCATTTCAGATCATGCAGAGTGATGATTAAGACATTAGTCTTTAGTTAACAAGCAGTTTGGGATTCATTTTCAGTTGTCATGGAATGGTCAGTATTTCTGATATATGTAATTTATTTGACATTGATATTAATCTATTAATCTTTGTTGTTGGACTTCTGTGCTAGTCATGGATTGTCCATAACGAACACCATGTTTGAGAATAAGGATGTTCATAAGTGTACGTGGTACCAGAGCACCCTAGGCCGAAAGTCGATGATCGATTTTGTTATCCTATCATCGGATCTGAGGCCGTATGTTTTGGACACTCGGGTGAAGAGAGGGGCGGAGCTGTCAACTGATCACCATCTGGTTGTGAGTTGGGTCAGAGGGTGGGGGAAAACTCTGGACAGACCTGGTAAGCCCAAACGGGTAGTGCGGGCAAACTGGGAACGTCTGGAGGAGGCCCCTGGGAGATCTTCAACTCACACCTCTGGCGGAGCTTTTCTAGCATCCCTGTGGAGGTTGGGGGCATCGAACAGGAATGGACGATGTTCAAAGCTTCTATTGCCAAAGCTACGGCGGTGAGCTGTGGTCTCAAGGTCTTAGGTGCCTCAAGGGGCGGTAACCCTCGAACACCGTGGTGGACACCGGTGGTCAGGGAAGCCGTCCGACTGAAGAAAGAGGCCTTCCGGGATATGTTATCCCGGAGGACTCCTGAGGCAGTTGCAAGGTACCAACAGACCCGAAGGGCTACAGCTGCTGTCGTGAAGGAGGTAAAGCAGCGGGTGTGGGAGGAGTCCGGAGTAGCCATGGAGAAGGACTTTCGGTCGGCACCAAGGTGTTTCTGGAAAACCATCCGGAACCTCAGGAGGGGGAAACGGGGAAACATCCAAGCTGTATACTGCTGGATGAGACTCTGTTGACTTCAACTGAGGGGGTAATCGGGCGGTGGAAGGAGCACTTTGAGGAGTTGTAGAGGCTCTATTGTAGAGGCAGAGCTGGAGGCTGATGGGGGAGCATTATCAATTTCCCTGGTGGAAGTCACTGAGGTAGTCAAACAACTCCACAGTGGCAAAGCCCCAGGGATTGATGAGATCCGTCCAGAAATGCTGAAGGCACTGGGTGTGGAGGGGCTGTCTTGGATGACACGTCTCTTCAACATTGTGTGGAGGTCTGGGACGGTGTCTAGGGAGTGGCAGACCGGGGTGGTGGTTCCCCTGTTCAAAAAGGGGGACCAGAGGGTGTGTGCCAATTACCGCGGTATTACACTACTCAGCCTCCCTGGTAAAGTCTACTCCAAGGTGCTGGAAAGCAGGGTTTGGCCGATAGTCGAACCTCGGATTGAAGAGGAACAATGCGGATTCCGTCCTGGCCATGGAACAACGGACCAGCTCTTCACTCTCGCAAGGATCCTGGAGGAGTTTACATGTGTTTTGTGGACCTGGAGAAGGCATATGACCGGGTCCCCCGTGAGATACTGTGGGAGGTGCTGCGGGAGTATTGGGTGAGGGGGCCACTTCTGATCATCCATCCCTGTACGCCCAATCCCTGTACGCCCAAAGTGAGAGCTGTGTCCGGGTTCTCGGCAGTAAGTCGGACTCGTTTCCGGTGAGGGTTGGCCTCCGCCAGGGCTGCGCTTTGTCACCAATCCTGTTTGTGGTATTCATGGACAGGATATCGAGGCGTAGTCGCGGGGAGGGGTGTTTACAGTTTGGTGGGCTGAGGATTGCATCGCTGCTGTTTGCAGATGATGTGGTCCTGATGTCTTCATCAGGCTGTGACCTCCAGCACTCACTGGATCAGTTCGCAGCCGAGTGTGAAGGATGCCACCTGGGCGCCTCCCTAGGGAGGTGTTCCAAGCACGACCAGCTGGAAGGAGACCCCGAGGGAGGCCCAGGACCAGGTGGAGGGACTATATCTCCAAACTGGCCTGGGAGCGCCTCGGGATCCCCCAGTCAGAGCTGGCTGATGTGGCCCGGGAAAGGGAAGTTTGGGGTCCCCTGCTGGAGCTGTTGCCCCTGCGACCTGATCCCGGATAAGCGGTTGAAGATGAGTTGAGATGAGATGAGATATTAATCTAATGTATTTATTACAAGTCATCACAAAAGGAGTTGGGAAGAATAAAGCAGTTCACATAAGTTTACCAGGTGAGTGACAAATCTGTCATAATAATGCCCACCTTGTTCATGTCGCTGTGTAATCCTTTCAAGACGAGACTGCGAGGTGTCTTATCTGTCATCTCACAGCAGTTGAACTGAAGGGAAAGCTAGGAGCTGATATATATTTAATATTATAACCCTAGCTCTATAAGCACAGGCGAAGCTTTGCACTGGATTCTATAGGTAATACTCTCTTCCAATCACAAGCAGGTATTCGTCTATTTAAAATTTGCATAAGCGTGGCTGGCCAATCGGGAGTTGCCTACCCAAATACGTGCGGAGCCCACAGAATATAAAGCAGCACGTGTCGCAACTCTATATCCTACACTCTCGAGCGAATGGGTTAAGAGCAGAAGGGTCCTTTGGTAGAGGGTTTTGCTTGTGCTTATAGAACTAGGTTTACAATATTGTAACTTTTGCTCTAACTCACACAGGCTCCACCCGGAAAAAAATTCCACCCAACCACACTGACCCTGACTGCCTAAAGTTTAGTTGCTGCAGACCAAGTATCCACCGTTATCCACATTTATCAAGGAGCACGGGAACATGTCATTGTAGCCCCAATGCCATCACCACGAAGCAGCAAGCAACTGGGGTGTTAGTTCAGAATCAGAATCAGCTCTATTGGACATGTATGCGTACGCATCCGATTTACACATTGCTCTCAACGTACAGCACATACATGGAGTATACAAATAAACAAGAAAAATATAAAAACAAGGATATTAAAGACAACAAAGTAGAACAGAGAAACTAAGCATAAACATTTAACATTTAACTACTATGTACAATATAAATATATATCGAAGAATATATATGAACATAAACACAACAACAATGACAATGGATTTAGGATAATAGTGCAAATGGAGGTACAGTTTGTCTGATTAATTGTTCATGAGAGTGACAGCCAGTGGAAAGAAGCTGTTCCTGTGTCTGGTTATTTCGGCTTACAGTGCTCTGTAGCGCCTACTAGAGGGGAGGAGTTGGAACAGCTTGTGTCCAGGGTGTGATGGGTCTGCAGTGATCTTTCCTGTCCGTTTCCTGACTCTGGAGGTGTACAAGCCCAGGATGGAGGGCAGGCTGGCACCAATGATTCACTCTGCAGACAGTCAGTGCAAGCGGCAAAGCTGTCTTAAACGGCAACGTATTCAGCAAGGAGCACTCCAGAACTTCAAAGGCACCCTTTAGCGAAGCTTCGCCCACCAATGGCAGTTCCCACTGTGGGAAGGTGGCCCGCATCACCGGGAGCTGTCTCCTGACCTGCAAGAACCGCCTCACAAGAGGGTGACCAACGACTGGTCTATTGTCATAGTAAAATAGAGTACTTCATTTTAGAAAAAAATAATTCAGTTCATTCAGGTGTGAAGTGATGTCACCCAAACATATATTTTTCTCATCTTCTAATAAGAGAAAATTGTGTGTAGGGACTTTGTCTGTGGTTATTAAAAACACTTGTTTAAGCTCTATTCCTCTCTGTTAACATCATTGTGGGACAGTGAATTAACGTTAGATTGTTTATTATCTGTGACTTCAATTCAGATGTGATTGGGTACGTTTGCTAAAAAGAGTTGTGCTTTGTCTCGTAGCAACGCTTCACATTACCGCTTTTAATAATCGTCACAGTCTCAGAACACATGAGACATACTGGTTTTAAACTGCCCGTGGGAAGAATGAAGAAAAGGGTCTGTCCATTCTTGTTTAAAGACTCTGGTCTCTCTGACCACTTTTCTCTTTTTGGAGAACGTCATGTGAAATAACTTCTGACTAATTATCCTACACTTCGTTCTCTTTCCTCATCTCCTCCTGTGTGTGTAAATCTTACTCGAGTGGGGAAGTTTATCAGAATACACCTATTTGATTGGCTGAGCAGCATCACGTGATGTGATTTACAACGCATGTAATTGGTCGGTGTGTTTCCTGCACCGCTGAATGAGTGCCGAAAAGGCTGGAAAAGTTGCGCCGGTTAAGCGCTCTGTAAAAATTTTATAATTCTCAATTATCTATTGGGTTTAGGTCCAGGGTCCAGATGCAATGGTGTCTGGGTCCGGATCCGGACCGCGGTCCACCTATTAGTGACCCCTGGTCTATGTAGCTCAATTGCAACATGTGGTGTTTATCACTGTGATACCGATTTATATTTTGGCATGATTAAGAAATTGTAAGAATAAAACCTAGAGCCTCTGTTGGCACATCACACTCTCACCAATTGCTGTATGAATGACAGGACAGATTGCATTTTGCATTCGGTAACACTTTTTTCATTTGTCAACGTATTCTCATACAACGGTTTGTATGTGCTACGAAAAAGTGACTCCACATTTTTGTGCAACTTTCTACCAAAGTCCAGCAAAATCTGTCAATTCTGTCAATTTTTGTTGTTTCACACAGGGCATAAACAGCAGCCTATTGGGTGACAGACTGTTTTTTGTTCGTAGATAAACCTGCATTTGTACACCATGTAGTCTGTACTGACTGCAATGTAAATGCATCTGTGTGACTATGATATACTCTGAAAAAGTGAGGCTGTATAACATGTGAGAGAGACTGCTCATGGTGGGCTGGTGAGGAGGTTGATGGCTCAAACAAAAACAGGATTGGCAAAAAAACAGGAAAGCTTAAAATGCGTAATGATGACGTAGTGTTATGCTATATACGCTTCTTCCCATGAGATTAGCAATACACACAATACACTTGTGATATGACACTTCCCATCCCCATTTTGTTATACACAACTGAGAGGTGTCCGAAATGACATCCTGCTCGTCATTGGTATTGTTAGTCTCAGACTAATCAACTCACCATGTTTGGTTAACCTAAAAGTGGCCCTCAAAGAGAGGATGATCACATTTATTATTTAAAATGGAGGAACCAATCTCCTCCAGGATTTAACCTTTATGCTTTGTGGATAGTGTGTGTGTGTGTGTGTGTGTGTGTGTGTGTGTGTGTGTGTGTGTGTGTGTGTGTGCGTGTGTGTGTTTGTCTAGGTGGGTGTGTTTTACCGGTCTTGTGAGGACATAAATCTGTTTAAACAGTCACATTATGGGGAATAACCTTCATTATGCGTACAAAATGAACATTCCCATAAGGTAAATCATTACATTTTAGGGTGAACACCTGGTCTAAGGTTAGGTGGTTAGGTTTAGGTTAAGGTTTGGGTAAGGGTTAGGAGTGTGTGTGTGTGTGTTTAGTGGTGCATATGGATTTTGTTTTCCTTGTTTCTGCCAAAATTGTGTACCCATTCAAAATGCACCTTATAACAGAATTAGCATTGTGTCAATTAGGAATCAAAAGAGAATTTCATTAAAAAAAGGAAAACTTGGAACAGTCAGATAAATTCTAAAAAAAATGTTTTGTTTGTCCGTCGGCATAGTCTCCTAATTTTTAAAAATATCTTCCATGACTCTATATTGCTGTAATGTTTCAATGGCCCTGGAATCTGGCTTTCATTAAGGCATTCTTTTATGGTTCATAGAAGTGAAACAATGTACGTTGTGTAAAAGGTGTAAAAAAATAAACCCCCAGATACTGAAATTCATGTATATAACTTCTTTATGTTAACTGAATCATGTTCTACTCATTTTTAGAATTTAAAGTGTAAAGTAAAGTCTGCTCACTTAGAAGTACAATTAGACATATATTTCAAATAAAAATTAATTAAAGTCAGACAACTAGTCTCTGAGAAAACACAGCTCTGACCAGAGGGGGTAAAAGAGAAACCTTGTGGCATTGATTGTCTAGCAGCAATTGTCTGTCTAGCTTTCCCCCATCTCTGAGCCTCAGGGGTGATTTGTCAACTAAAAGACCATTAATCACTGAATGGGAGGGCGGAGGAGTGCTGTTTAGAGGCAGAGCATGACCACCCATCCATCTATACCAAGATCCAGACACCACACACAGACCCTGAGGGGCAGGTTCAAGGCCAAGGTGGAGAACCAACCTTCGGGTGGATACAGAGCTAGTGGCAAAGCAGATCAAAGCTCAAAGCTCTAAAGTAAGGAGGTAAGAAAGTGTAACCCACAGCTACACAGCTTTAGTTTCCTGGGATATCTGGGAATTACACAACAAGTAGTAAGCAGAAATAGAGGTTATTTCTTGTATGGTTGATGGCAGAAATAAATGGCTTAAGTTGATAATGGCTTTCAGGATCCACATCATGACAGCTTGGCCTTTACCACCTCAGGTTAGGAAATTCAGAGTCCTAAAGACCTTCCACTCTACTAGGAAAGTATCCTAAAATGGGGCATTACCAATTAGTCTCGTAACTGCTCTGCTCTGGACCGTAGAGGCCTACAGAGAGTATTGAACTATCAAATGTACACTCACCAGTCTGCAGGACAGATGGTGCAGAACCAAAGCTTTTGGTCTCATGTCTCAATAAAAACAGTTTTACTAGGTCAGACCGGTCTTTTGAGAAAGAGAGAGTGAGTGAGAGAGAGATGTTCGCTTTCTAATATCACTGTACTGTAAGATCACATATGTCAGTCTGGAGGTCCTGGGTGATGATGGAGCCCAGGAATCGGAAGGACTGCACAGTGTCGACTGGGGAGTCAGACAGGTCAATGGGGGTGGATTGGGCTTGGTTCTTTTTTAAATCCACCCCCATCTCCACTGTCTTTGGAGCTCTGCAACAGGTCACCAGATGGTTAATCTCGAAAAATAACCTGAGGTGGTAAAGGCCAAGACAGGACTCTTTAGCAGTCAAGGATTGAACCACCAACCTTGTGGTTGATGGACGACCCTCTCTACCCATTGAGCCATGGCCGCCCCATCTCACACCTGTATGCGGACTCCCCACCACAGTTGTGTGTCGGCGCAAACTTCAGGAGCTTGTCATGTCTAAATCAAGCATGAATCATTCATGTAAATTAAATCTATATCTGAATAACCAAATATCATATGAACAGTTTGATGAGCCAGCAATTTTAAGTTTTCCATGTCTGAAAAGAACACATGGTGGTCCTTTGTACTACTGATTGGCTCCTAAAAATCAAGAAGACAGGCCGGATCTAATATGAGCAGAGGGCACACACCAGAGAGAAGAAAAGAGGGGAAGAGGAAGTACTTTTTTGACACTGGGATGGACAGTGAAAAATAACCCTCATCCCTTAAGTATCTTGGTTTAGCTTCTCTCTGCATTTACATGTTAACCTAAATGTGTATGGTTGGGGATGCAAGGGAACACCGGGCTGGCCCCAACACGGTTAAGGCTGAGGTAGGCCCCCTTCCTTCTTAGTCTATCCACCCTAATACGTTTTTGTTTTAAAACGCTTTCCATCCACACAAGCATTACATCACCATTTTAGAAATGATTTCCGTCCATACTAACACGCCTCAAAATGAATATCACATGACCATTCACATACACTGAGCATGCAGGTGGAGGAAGTTCCTGTCTATTACCACTTTTAGTTATATCTTCTAGTATAGAATAATCAAAATCCAAGAATAATCTGAATCCAAGTTCTTTTAAGTCATGAATGTGAACTTGCTATTCAATGTGCTAGCACCTGTACCTCACCTATTATACTCTCTTGGTTTCCATGATTTATCTGTTTTAATTTGTCTTTTGCATGTTAATGGTTTTTAAGCATGTTTTGGACCAAGATCCTTGTTTTATACCTGCAGGACATTTTTAGGAAGGCCATTGCATTCACACACACAAAAATAAAATAAAATATCAAAGTAAAAAACCTGGAATGTGTATATCCATCTAATTTCTGTGTTTTTTATCTTTAGTTTATTTAAATTTAATAAAAATACGGAATTTACAACACTATGAAAGGCTTTTGTTTAATTTTGTTTAATGCATTTACAAGTAAGCAATGTTGACCACATTGAAAAACATGTTTGTATACCAACTTTAAAATAGCTGACATTCACTCACTGTACACTCCCTCCAGATACAGATTCATCTGTTCATCTCCCTCCCCGAAATCCACAAAGACGAAATGCATCTCCTTCACCCAGGATGAACGGCTGTGTCCGGAGGGAATCAGCATTCTAAAACTCCTCTCTGAATAGCGAGCCAGACGATGGAGAGGGCAGACATTAGGACATTCTCATATATGCTATCACACTTCTGCATCTTCAGCGGTGAGAATTCTTGAACAGAAAAGGAGAAGGGGGTGAAGATTCTATCACATAACAGAAGATCTGGTGGAGCACTGGAAGCATCCCCTCCCCCCACAGACACACACACACACACACACACACACACACACACACACACATACACACACACATACACACACAGAATTCCACTTAGCATGACTGGGACTAACCTCGCTGTACAATATGTCTACATAGGTCATTGTTGAGTCTTTGTGAAGGAATAAAGTGAGAGCACAGGGGAAGGTGAGTGTCTGGCTGGATGTGGCCTGGGCTCTGATAGCATTGTGATGAGTGTGGAGGGGGTGGAAATGGCTGCTTATTGAGGGATAAAGGGTGAGAGCATGAATGTAAAGGAAGCAATGAGGTGACTTTTTGAAAAAATATCCCTCTAAAGCAGGGGTCTCAAACTGCCGGCCATTGTGCCATTTCTGGCTCCCCCTCCCCTCCCTACGGCCCGCTACATAATGCCAAATATATCATACAATTTGGCCCACAAACCAAATTTTAATACTTTTTCTAGTTTCATATCAATTTAAACTACCCCTTAATATACAATTGTATTAAAAAAAAAAAAATTCTATTAAAAATGTGCAAAATAATGGCAAAGGTCAAAGGTGACCGCACATGACTGGTCAGTTTTTGATAAGAAGAGAGCAGGTTACGCGGGGCTTTATTAGTTGTTTGGCTGTGAACAACAAAGATGTCTCTTTTTTAAACCAAAAAGGACAGTGGATGACGAACACAGACAGTTTCAAGGAAGATGGACATTGCAGTATTTTTTTGTGGAGTTTAATGGAAATGCTACTTGCCTGATAAGCAAGGCAAAAGTTGCTGTTTGAAAGGAATATCATTTAAGAAAGCAGTGTTTGTTAGTTATGTGGTGTTAAGTTAATCTCCAAAGCAGGAAAGCCGTTCAACAAAGGACAGTTTCTGAAGGATTGCATGTTGCATGTCGCTGATATTCTGTGTCCAGAAAAGAAGAGCTTGTTCAGTGGCACTTGACGAAGGCAAAACCGACAATGCCCAGATAGTCATTTTCATCAGGGGTATTAATGACCAATTCGAAGTGACAGAAAAGAGTTTTTGTCCAATGCATAGTCGCACTATTTTTCAGGAGCAACATGATTGAGTGCGCTGGTTTACCATTGGACAGCTTGGTCGGCATTACCACGGATGGAGCCCCGTCTTTGACAGGCAAAAAAAACGGACTGCTAGCGCTGGTACAAAGAAAGTTAGAGGAGAAAAATGCAGATCTAGCAGTTGTTATGCACTGCATTATACACCAACAGGCATTGTGCAGCAAATGCTTGAAATATGAACATGTGTGTTACCCTGAAATGTATCAATTACATCAGGTCCAGGAGTTTACAGTACCGCCAGTTCAGTGCCTTTTTAGAAGAAATTGAGTCAACATATGGTGATGTACTTTACTTTACTGAGGTGCGCTGGCTCAGCAGAGGTAATGCCCTGAAGAGATCTTTTGAGTTAAGAGCAGAAGTGAATAAATGCATGGATGATAACAGAATGGATGCTTCTTGATGTCTCCTTTCTGCTTCTTGATGTCTTCTTTCTGCTGTTTTCTGCTTCTTGATGTCTGCTTTCTACTTTATTCTGCTTCTTGCTGTCACTTTCTGCCTCTCTTCTCTCCCTTCTCTCTGTCTCTGTTCTCTATCTTTTGAGGCAGGAACTTAAACCACACAAGAGAGAAATTTGAGTCAAAAACATTTCGGTTAACCTTATTTATGACCTAGCATTGTATTATATTATATTATCTACATAAACAATATTTATAATCATAAGAGCCAATGCTGGCTTTCAACAAATGTACAGACAGTCTCTCTCTCTCAAACACACAACATTGTCCAAATAATGTTGGACACCAACATTATTTGCATCATTTATCAGATCATTGTGCATGAATATATTCAACTTTTATTCCAGACGCATGAGTCCATATATAGCAACAAACACAAATACAACAACAAAAATATACATATACATATATATACTATATATATAAAATACAATACGAGGACACCAAGACACAAGTATAATCATTGCAGTTCAAAAGTCCCCCGTGGTTAAAAAATACAGACATTTTCCAAAAACAAGAAGAATACCTTGTATCACTCTGTGTTGGCTCAGTTAAGGCCTTTATGATTACATTTTCTGAGTCATTCAATCAGCATTTAAATTTGTAGATAAAATTCATCAACACAGCATGGAAGGTGGGAACATTATGAGTCACAAACATATTAGTAGCACTTGTCCATCTTGGAAGCTTGAGCAAGATTCTAAAAGCATCATTAAATGTCACATGAATCTTTTTCATTTTTGCTTTACTATAACTGCACCACAAGTGGGCTGTATAGAGTGGAGTACAGTCGGCTCGAAAGAGAGCTGTTTCAACATCATCTGTATACATGTGAAATTTATGTGCCAGCATATTGGCTTGTGCGTACAGTTTGCAACACTGCGGCTGCACATCATCATCATCATCACTTAGGTCATTCCTGATGATGTGACCCAAATATCTCATTTTGTGCACCACATTTAGCTCCTGGCCTGCCATATAAAACGAAGGAAAATGTAGCTTCTGATCCTCCTTAGTTTTAGCTATCATGATAACACTTTCTAGAGTTGAATTTAATGTCATACTGCACGCCATACCGTGAGCAGACGCTGAGCAAAATACAGGACCATTAAGTCATCAGAGTTCATCAGATGGTTAATAAGTCTTACACTCTTTTAACTTTTTAGAAAGATCTTCCATATAGATTAAAACGAGCAAGTGACAGTATTCCACCTTGTCGTAAACCATTGGTCACTATAGGGTGCAGATACACTCTTACCCCATCTAG
Organism: Cebidichthys violaceus; assembly: GCF_023349555.1. Classification (NCBI taxonomy): domain Eukaryota; kingdom Metazoa; phylum Chordata; class Actinopteri; order Perciformes; family Stichaeidae; genus Cebidichthys; species Cebidichthys violaceus. The sequence goes on along the minus strand of NW_027176318.1, from coordinate 3,102,410 downwards.
CTCGCATGCTTTGTGAATAGCAAAAGTGCAAAATCCTTATCAAATATGGAGGGACCCCTCGCTCTTGTAGTTTGACAAACAAATTTGAATGATTAATTCGGTCAAAAGCTTTAGATGCATCCAGAAAACACATAAATAATGTAGTGTTATGTCTCCTATACTTACTAACAACTTCATTAAGTGCATATATACATAAGTCTGTGCTGTTTGCTTTTAAAACCAAATTGATTGTGGTTATTATGTATTCTTGAAGCCTATCTAAAGAATTTGTTCTAATACTAAAAAAGTACACTAGCCAGAGCAATTGGTCTGTAATTTTTAATTACTTCATTTTTAATGCTGGATATTTTTGATTTTGATTACTGGCACTAACAAAACAGTCAGCATAGAGTCAGGAAGTACGCCATGCATGAACAATCCAGAAAAACCCATAGCAAGTAACCCTGGAATTCTATTGCTAGCATGCTTCAGATGTTCTGCTGTTATTTGGTCAAGGCCACATGCTTTGTTCACTGCCAATTTCTCAATGGCATACAACACTACATCATCAGGTCTAATAAACACACAAGCATCATTAGGAACATCACCAATAATACATTTGTCACTCTTAACACTGTTGAAAATATCCCTATAATGTTTACGCCACAGATCTGCAATACTGTCCGAACCAGTAGCCCCAGCATTATTGGATGGCAATGGCATCTTAATATTATTGCCAACCTTAACTTCTTTACAGAAATCATAGACATTATTCTGCTGAAGCCTTTTGGTTATGGAGTTTGCCCTCATGGCCTGTTCATTTCTTTTAATAAAGTGCACGGCATATTTAAATCTAGCATTTGCGTGTTTCTTGTGTTCACTCTCTGGACCGTGTCTTGCTTTTCCTGATAAAACCCAGTTTTTAAAAGCTTCTTTAGCCTCCATATGGAGTTCAGACACATATTCTTGACAATACAATACAATATACTTGATGTAGCCTGGTTTATGAAAAACAAGAAAAACATTTTATTTGACTTATGCCTGCTGTTATATTTCAGAGCTAAAAACAAACAAACAGCTTGCTATAGCATTTAGACATGTAAACGTGCATTTGTATTCATTCAATTTGACACGTAGATTCTTTGTTATGTATTAATTAATATTACTTACACTTTGATGGCGATCGCCGAAGAAAAATGACAGCGAAAAGACCGGAAAGTGCGTCAAGAAGGATTTGAGTCAGGCCAATAGCGGCTAGCGCTCTCTGAGACAGGAAATCTTGGCGTTACATATTATTATAGATTGATAGATGATTTGTGTGTTGGCTATGTTCTATCTATATATTATAGATTGATAGATAAATTGTATGTTGGCTTTGTTTCTACGTTTCTATTACAGATTGATAAATGTATTGTATATTGGCTTTGTTCTATGTTCCTATTATAGATTGTTAGATTAATTGTTTGTTGGCTTTGTTTCTATTTTTCTATAATTGATTGACAATACATTGTATGTTAAATTTGTTAATTTTAATATAATTGATGGATACATTTTTTTGTTGGCTGTGTTCATTTTAATATAGATTGATGGATACATTGTATTTTGACTTTGTTCTATCTATCTGTTATAGATTGGTGTATACATTATATGTTGGCTTTCTTTGGGAACCAAAGATTGATGTCTAGATTACATGCATCTCAGACATCCACCATCCTCATGTTTTGTATTTACCAGGTACACAATCTGCTTTGTGTTCCAAAAAGGTATGGACTTTGTAGTCCAAATTAAAGAGCTTAATGAAACACTGCTGAGGAGCGTTTATCACCACTAACCAAAGGAGAGTGATGACAGACAAGGACAGAGAACACCGATACATAAACTATCTTTATAATGTTCCTTTGGTTGAACTTCACAACTTGCCCATTTAGGCCTACATCCCACTCGTTTATTTTCAAAGCAGACTGGAAGGAAATATGTAAAAGAATAGATTATACTTTTTGTACACCTGAACAATTTTGATATAACAAATGAAAAATGATGAACCTTCTCTTCCCTCAGTTCAATAGACTGGAATTGTGCATACAGCTGCCCCTGGAGCTAAAAACAATACAACATCCTTGTGTATCCCTGATGTGTGTGTGTGTGTGTGTGTGTGTGTGTGTGTGTGTGTGTTGTGAGTTTTGACAGATTTGGCAGACTGTGTGACCTGCCAGTGGTGGACAGATGAGTGTGTGTGTGTGTGTGTGTGTGTGTGTGTGTGTGTGTGTGTGGGTGAGAGCGTCCAGGAGAAAGTGGTTTAAGAGGCTCCTGGATGACAGAGGCCTCCCAAATGAGATTATACTTTATTGTGAGTGCAAGGACCTGGCTGTAATTCAGTTTGAAGAGAACATCAGGCCTGCATTAAACTGGGAAAGTTCACACTTGGCAATATGGACGAATAAGGCTTTAGGTAAGGCATAAAGGTAGAAGAGAAAAATAAGACCAATAAACGGTAGAGTTCTTTCCACCACCTCCTGCTGGAACAGTTGCGCAGTGGAACCCTTCTTATTCCCTGATGTGTCTTAATTGCACAGCGGTGGGATCTGTTGGGAAGAACAATGTTCAGATTCAAAAAGACTTTGCAATAATATGATTTAAGAGTAAATCACAATGTAAAATTTTTTCCAAAATAACAATAATAACATGGTATATACATAGTATAGGCAATTCAACAATAAGCAATTTCACAAAATCATATCTGTGTCATGACTGTCATTTTTTTTTTAACAAGAAATGTACCTAAGCTTTCAATCTAGTAACCTCCTCAGTGGATGGAGTTGCTCCGCTCTCATGAGATTGTTGCGTTGTCATCACATGACCTAAGAATGGAACGTCAGACACATGATAGTTGTATATGGGGGAGATGGTAACCCCTGTCTCTGTTCAAAGCAATCCCCCAGGAACAATGCTAGGCTATAAAGTGATTTTGGCATAGTGGTTGCATGGGGTGTTGCAACAATGGCCCAAAAAAAGCATTTTCTCCTAGTGCAGTGCCCGTTGGAAACATGCCTGTTCAGAACCTGCCGAAATGCTTCGCCTATGATCATGCTTGCTATCCTGACCCACCTGATAATTTGTTACACAGAACCATCTGAGATCATCATTGGACACAGTTTTGAAAAGTGCAAAAATTGTCAAAAAAAGCCTTCAGTGTCTTTTGTTTTATATTCGATTAAGAAATACTCTCCAGTGCTGATAGGACTGATGCTATTGCAGCATCTACACTAACCTCTTCAGGAGCTGCCAGTAGCTCCTCACAGGATGCTGACCGGTCCGTGCTCTGGCTTTCTCGACACAAACTTATGACATGAAGCCTAACAAAATCCATTTTCGTGTTATATGTGATCCTGTTTCTCGCGTTGTCTTGTGACATTAGAGAATCCAGCTGCCTTGCAAGGTAACAGCTTTCTCAAAAACTGCTCATTCAAACAACTTCATAGTCAACACTGCATTTCCGTGGGTCCTCAGCAACGCACCTGCCATGACATAGTTGTAGCACACTCCCAAGATGCAGCTACTCACGGTCAGAAACACCAGTGAAAAACACCAGAGGCAGTCTTTAGATTTATCATGATATTTCATTCATTCATTCATTCATTCATCTTCGTCCGCTTATCCGGGATCGGGTCGCGGGGGCAACAGCTCCAGCACGGGACCCCAAACTTCCCTTTCCCGGTGCCACATCAGCCAGCTCTGACTGGGGGATCCCGAGGCGCTCCCAGGCCAGTTTGGAGATATAGTCCCTCCACCTGGTCCTGGGCCTCCCTCAGGGTCTCCTCCCAGCTGGTCGTGCCTGGAACACCTCCCTAGGGAGGCGCCCAGGTGGCATCCTCACCAGATGCCCGAACCACCTCAACTGGCTCCTTTCCACGCAAAGAAGCAGCGGCTCTACTCCGAGTCCCTCACGGATGACCGAACTTCTCACCCTATCTCTAATATCTCATGATATTTAGATATAAAAAATATTGAATTATGTTCATATTCCAACTCATTGTACCCTGAAATTTCTTTAGAGGGCCCCAAAAGTATTTAAAAAACATGCAGCTCAACTGTATACTACTCACTGTATACTTCTACTTCAGTGGAAAAGATTGTAGTACTACATTTACCTAACAGATACATATTATAGTTACATTGCAGATTAATTTTGAATTCTCTTGAATGAATTCTCTTGAATGAAACATGATGGATTATTATCTCCACCAGATGTAAGCCTGGGGAGAGTTTTTGTGTTTGTTTATTTGTGTGACTGTGGGAATCCATGTCTGTGTGAGAACTGTTTGACTGGGTAAGTGTGAATCTCTGTGTCTGTCCACAGCTAATCTCGCATTCTGCTGCAGCAAACTGCACAATATTTTGTGTGTCCAGTTATGGCTGCATGCTCAAGGACCTCCCGTGGTTGAGGTGACTCACACTTTCTCACCTTGTATTACCTATTTTAAACTGTCATCGACTGTGGCTCAGTAACAGAGCAGGGTCATCCCTCAATCAAAGGATCGGCGGTTTGATTCCCCGCTCCGCTTGTTCATGTCCCATGACACCTATGGTGTATGAATGTTAGATGGTCCTGATTGGCAGGTGGCACCTTGCATGGTGGCCCCTGTCATCAGAGTATGAATATGTATGAATGGGTGAATGATGATATGAAGTGTTAAAGCGCTTTGAGTGGTCAGAAGACAAGAAAAGAGAAGTACAAGTACAGTCCATTTACCATTTACTGCCTGTAGACTCACCACTCTTAACTCTAAGAGCCTCTAGTGATAACAAAGCTGAGTGCATCTCCGACCCCCAGACGCTACACTGCAGTTTGCACACTGTTATTGTGTGGTACGGTGTGTTTGGCTAACAGCTAACAGAACTACCAGTGCACAACTGCTGTACCTTGCCGCCACTCAACTGCTGCTAAGTGGACAGACAGTTTGGTTACTTTACCTTTGTGTTTTGGCACAATTGTATGAAGTGTCTTTTAGGAATACATTGAGCCCATTGCTTGTATAACATTACTTCATGGCTGAGTTTGAAATAAAGTCTGTTTCACAACGCTGCACAGCATTGGTTGTATTCATTCAGTCACACACTAAACATTGGTAATTGCAGACAGAAATGGTGGAGATCTGCACTCTGCTGACCAATCGGAAGATTGGTATTGATCCCCGGCTCCTTTAGTCTGTGTCAAAGGTACACTTAACCCCAAATTGCTCTCAATTGCTGTGATCAGTGTATGCATGTGTGTGAATGGGTGACTGATGGCATGTAGAATAAAACGCTTTGATTCGTCGGAAGACTAGAAAGGCGTTATACGAATGCAAGTCCGTTTACCATTCACCTTTTTAGTTCTAATTATTCAGAATCATATTACAAGTAAAAGCTCCACCTAGAACCGAGTTCAGTAAATTTAAGTATACATTGTGCTGATAATTCCTCTCTTTCACTCTTTACTTGAAGTGAACATTTGAATGCAGGACTATTATTGTGCGGTATTAATAGTTTTACTTTCAATAGTAGGCCTACTTCTTCTACCACTAACAATACCAACATACCCAGTCAGAGAAAGGGTAAACAGTAAAGCAAGACAGCGTTCGCCTCGGGCCCCAAATCACTAAATCTGCTGCTGAAAAAAAACACCACTAGTGACTCGCAGTCAGAACTATCGGTGAATTAAATTTAGGTAATTTCCACATAAGCGTATTAGTCGCTTGCTTTGATACAACGGTTGCGGATATTATGTAGAGCATGGATTTTATTAGTGGAGGTATTTTGCTGGCAGTAATGTTATTAGTGTTATAAGCTACTATCAAGTTTTACACTGGGGTAATACCGACCAAGTCTCAAGTCAAATGTGTATTAGAAACATTGGTCCAAAGCCACAATAATGGCTCTAAAATTGTGATATGCCTATTTTCTATTGGCCTGCATCCACATCAGGTGACTGCAAATCATCTTTCCATGAAAACAAAATGGCGGACATTCATTGTATTTTCAGTGGATCGTTTGGACATTTACATGCGTTTTGATATACTTCTAGCAAGAAATGTGCATTTTATTTTCGTGTTTAACCCTTAACCTATGAAAATATTAAACATAAAAGGACTGGACACCAGAAATAAACTACTGGAAAAAACAACCATCATAGCAACATGTTATCTGATTTATTCGCAAATATTAGTTACATAGTTCATTATTTTATGAAAGTTACCATTAAATGAAAATAGACAGAGCTCATGAAGAAATGTGTGTGTTTGCATCTGTGTCTGCCTCCTTCACAATGCTCCAACCTCCTGATAGTGTGTGAGACTTTAAATTATTGTATTCATTTAATTTCATGTATATTTGGTAGGGACAAATGCATATACATGGAGAATTTCACAAAAATGTTCCAATGCAGTGTATCACATAAATTTTAGCTAACCACGCGGTGGTGCCTTCGAGCAGAAACAGCAGTTTGTTAGCTTGAGCTCTTTCATTATTGACAGAAAAACAGAAAAACCGTAGCAACCTAAAACAATATTTTCCAAAGAATGAGCTTGAACAGGTACTAACCTTGTGCCCATATCGGCCAGGTGCTAAACTAACAAAACCGTAACCTTCTTCCTTGTTTTTAGCACTTTTTCCCGTTCCTTTAGCAACGTTTCATTTCGTACCGCTTCTTACTACCTACTTACGGTTTTGTACCTTCAAAATAAAAGTGCAACAGGAAATGCACCGACTGCAGTGACAAAACGTCCAAAATAAAGACATAAAAAAGGAACAATCTATTAAAATACTCTACACTCTCAGAGGTCCTTTACAGTTGGTTGTAAAGTGATCTAAGGCAATGGGCCATGGTCCCTGCAGACTACATGCTGAACTCTGAAGCTCCATCCCCACTGCTAAACAGAGCGCTGTTCGCTGGTTTATTCAAGGTTCATTAATCTGTCCATATTGCACCAAATTTGAAAAAAACACTCCTTTGGGTCCCTAACAATACACCTGCCAAGGGTGAAGTAGATCAGAAGAGCGGTTCTTCAGATATTTGAAGAACATATCGACAAAAGAGATTCCTTGATTTATTGTTAGATACAATCATTTGAGACGGAGTGGCTGTAAAATGTTGGATTAACTTTACTTAGCATTACAAGCCCTCCAAAATAACTCTTTATTATCACAATTTAATGAATTCAGTCCAATAAAATGTAGAGAGTCTGATATATATTTGAATCATTTTATCCCATTCATATGTGCAATGAGCCAATTGGAGGTCAGGTGGCTCGACTTACGGAAGTCTCAGACGCACATGCTATCAACTACAGAAGGACTGTAGCACATTTCCAATGGGCCCAAAAACACAGAACATGGTGCCCTACTCATTATTTTAAAAGTTGCTCATGCACATACTTTTACAGGAAATAATAGAGCATCATGTTGAAATGCAGTAGTTCTCCTTAATGGTTCAAAGATGGCCTCTGTCAAGTTCACCGGTTCCCCTTGAGGGAGCTATTATCTGCCTATAATCCATTGATGAAAAGAGAGTGACTCTCTTACTTCTACAATCTAGTTGCCTCTTTTAATACAATACCTTCAACAAACTAGTGCCTCGGCCACTGTCTTTGCCATCTCTGTAGAGGACTGTGAGCATTTTGTTGAAAAGATTTAGGGACATGACCATCGTGTCCAACATTTAGCAGTTTACTTGTTTATTTGATATTGTATTCCCCCCCCCCCCCCCCCCCCCATTATCTAAAACCACTTATCCTTAGAGGGTTGTGGTGGGCTAGAGGCTTGTGAGAGGTGAGATATACCTTGGACAGGTTGGCAGTCACCCATAGTGCTGACATAGAGACTCACAACCATTCAAGTCTGAAATTAACATACATTTTTGAGCTGTGGGAAGAAGCCAGAGGACCCACACAGCGAGAACATGCAAAGGTCCCAAATTGGCTGGCTCTTGCTGTGAGGCGAGCAATACATGTGAACATTTTCAATATGGCTTTCAAAAGAACCACAGTATAGAAACAATCCTGCTTATAGTGACATTTTTCATCCTTTGTTTTCAGTGTAGATTCTGGTAATCTCATTATTCTGTTTTTATCCGACTTGAGTGCAGCCTAGAGTTGATCATATCATTTTACTAGACAGACTCAGGGAATGGGTTGGCCTAGGTGGAACTGCTTTAAAATGGTTTTCATCTTACCTATCAAACAGCATTTTCAAACTGTCGCCAACTTTAGTTCTTACCCAGTAGGTCCTATCCTGTTCACATAGTACATAAATGACTTGGGCTCATCGGTTAGCATCTCTATTCATTACTGTGCCAACATTACAGTTATTGATTCATCAGCACCTTCAATTGTCAAAGCTTTGTTTGATTTTCTGGCTATTCAAAAGGCGCTGAGTAAACTTCAGCTTTTACTAAACCCAGATAAGACTAACAACGTGCTTTTCAACAGATCCTAAATGAAACATTCTGTTAAATCTTACTATCAGTGCAAGTGGCTCAAGTTAAAAAAAGTCCCATATTATAAGTATTTTGACTAAGAACCGAAATTGCAGATTGTAGAGGTGACATTTTTTAGTGCTCGACTATGCAGATGTCATTTGCATGTGGCTGCCCATTTCCTCAAGCCCCTTGATACTGTCCATCATTGTACTCTCAATGAGAATATAGGATGGACATCACTTAACACTCGAAGGTAACAACACCGTCTCTTTAATATTTACAAAGCCAACGAGCTATCATTTTATTTCTCATCGCATGTAAGACTTAGAAATATGAAATACCATACTTGTTCACAAGAATGCATTACCGTGGATATCACATATATGAATATGAAACTTGGAAAAACTGCCTATACTTAGCTGTTATGCTCCTTATAGGTGGACTAAGCTTCAGGACTCCCGCTTCTATTTAACAATGTTTTAGATAATGAATAGCAAATGTGTTGACGATGTGGTGATGGCAAAGTCAATAAGATCATTCTCCAAGCATCCCCAAGCCTGGATGAATGGAGAGGTGATGGCATTATCCAAAGTCAAAATAGCTGTCTTTTGGTCAGGTGACGAGGAAGCATACAGCATCGCCAGAGCAAGACTGAAAGCTGGAATCCAGGATTCAAAGAGGAGGAGTCAAGAGAGACTGGTGAGAGACCTCAACACCAACAACAAGATATGAGGCAGGAGATCCACAATGTGACAGGATATAACAGCAGGAGAGCCCCATCATGTGTGAGGCCATGCTGCCAGATGAGCTGAACACCTTTTATGCTCACTTTGATCTCCTCAACAAAGAGTCAGCTGTCAAGTCTGCCCCGCCTCCAGAGGACCGCCCACTGTCAGTATCCTCAGAGGATGTGAGGAAAACCCTGATGAGGGTGAATATGAGTAAAGCTGCTGGACCTGATAACATCTCTAAGAACACTAAGAAAATAACACCTACATCAGAATGTTGTTTGTTGATTTCAGCTCAGCCTTCAACATACTCTCTCCCATGAAACTGATTGGTAAACTTAGCACTCTGGGCTTGAGAACCTCCTTCTGCAGCTGGTTATTAGATTTCCTCACAAACAGACCCCAGCACCTCCTCCACTCTCGTGTTGAACACCGGAGCCCCCCAGGGCTGTGTGCTCAGCCCCCTCCTGTTCACACTGTACGCCCACGACTGCTACTCCAAACATGAAGAGAACTCTGTTGTGAAGTTTGCAGATGACACTACCGTCATCGGCCAGATTACAAATGACAATGAGACTTAATGTATACAGAGAAAGTCATCAACCTATCAGAGTGGAGCTCAGAGAACAACCTACTGCTCAACGTCAGTAAAACCAAGGAGCCGATTGTTGATTTTAGAAAAAAGGAAGCGAAGACACACACCTGTCTACATCAATGGAGCTGAGGTGTAGCAAGTTAGCAGCTTTAAGTTACTGGGAATCAGTACTATCTATCTATCTATCTATCTATCTATCTATCTATCTATCTATCTATCTATCTATCTATCTATCTATCTATCTATCTATCTATCTATCTATCTATCTATCTACCTACCTACCTACCTACCTACCCACCCAGCACTGTTACGCCGATGACAGCCAGTTATAAGTCTTGTTTAGTCCTGACAATTGTAACTATTTGGATTCCCTGCACTGCTTCCATATAAGACTGGATAGCATCTGATTACTGACTTAAAGACTTAAAGGTATAATAAGTAACAATTTCATGAAAAAAAAAATATGTATAGACCGATGCAAGAATAATCCTTCTCAATCGTCACGTTCAACCCACTAGACGTGTGGTGTCTGTGTCTACAGAGACTCTGCCCTATGCCTGTATTTTCTCTTTCCCTCTTACTTTGGGAGCCTTTGGGGTGTAACCGCAGCCTTTAACAGAGGGTGTGCAGCCTGTTCTCATTATTATTATTTTATCAACATCATGCAATATTACTATTACTTATTTCAACATCGTGCAATAGTACATTTCAACATCAGGTGCAATATTGCCTTCAATATATTATGTGCAATATAACTTTTTATCATTGACAATATCACTCTCAATTATCATGCACAATATTACTTTTCTATTGTAGTTTCTATTAGCCACTGGTGTGGTGTGTATTATTTCTTACATGCTTTATAGTTTTACTATCGTTGTTACTCTTTTGTTATTGAATTTACATTTTCTATTTTAGCTAAACATTTTTTACTATATTCATGTTACTCTTATTGCTATGGTATTTTGCACTGGTGTCCGTATTACTTCTTTTACACTTAATAATGATTCCTCTATATACGTGCTGTATGTTTATATTTTTATTTTACTGTTTTTTTGTAAATCTTCTGTTCTAATCTTTGATCAAACTGTCACAAGATGGTAAATGGACTGTACTTGTATAGCGCTTTTCTATTCTTCCGACCACTCAATGCACCATAACACATGTCATTCTGTCATTCACCCATTCACACCCATTCATACACTGATGCAGTGGCTACCATGTAAGGTGCCACCTATATTCATTCATACACTGTAAAAACAGCCTGCGGGAGCAATTTGGGGTTAAGTGTCTTGCCCAAGGACACATCGGCATGGACTAGTGGAGCCAGGAATCGAACTGCCGATCCTCTGATTGAAGGACGACCCTGCTCTACCACTGAGCCACAGTCAAAGGAAGAAGTCTATCATTAAATAAATTAAATTCAGAGTCACACACTGGCACTTTGTCATGCCACTTGGCCGTGCCTTGGGCTGCATTCATTCAATTTCGGCACATTCCTGGAGGTTTGTGATGAGGTGTGGATTTGTTTATATGTGCTTTAGAATATAACCGCTATTTGAAAATGACCTTTGGTTCTTTTGATTCACGGCTTGGTCCTCACTAATGCCAGAGCCTCTTTTCTTTCACTCTCTACCTCGCTCATCTACTGCTGTACGTTCTTTCTCTCCCTCCCTCCCTTTTGCTCGTTGAGCCGGAGAGGAGGGGCAAATTTGGAATGCTGTGTTTGCAAACAGCAACCGACAATGTGACTTCAAATCATACCTTCATTTTCATACCTTTGTTATCATTTTCTGATTTTGATCTATTACAAAAAAATATGAAAAAATACAACATAGCTCTGGTTTAAAAGGGATAAAATATCTTTAGTATTACTTAAGTAATCATTTAATCGAACATGAGACTTTCACCCAATCCATGATCTGAAACTTAGCATTTGTCATATTTAATGAACTGGAGCTAAGAATGTTCCCTGTGCTGCTAAAAAATAAATTACATTTTTAACTCACTCATACAGGGACATCATCTATTTATAGTCCTATAAATACAACAATGTGACTCCATATTCGGAGTTGAAGAAGTCATTTTTGTAATGACACAATATATTGATTCATACAAGGACATAAGACACCACCAAAAGTTGTAGTACATATTATAATAAATATATTTCAAGAATAAGAACTGTACTAATGTAATAATACACAGATTACACTCAAGATTACATATTGACAGCAACAACCATTGATTATATATTTAAAAAAAGACGTTTTTTTAAATTATAATTTATAGCACAGGTTCTCTGGCCATTCAGAGATAAACTGTTGTTTGAAGTCTCTGCCTTTTTCTCTCCATCCAGCAGTGTGTGTTACATGTTATTCAATGCCTTTATCCCTCAGCAGCCTTCTAACAGTCTTCAGGTAGTCAGAATCTGGGTAGCCGTCACTGAAAGAACACAAATGACACAGAGACAATTACTTTATTACACTAAGTATAATGGTTCTCAGAATTTTTCTGTGATGCCGCCCTTTGGAAGCAGAAAAATATATTCATACCTCCATCCCGCACATTTTGGCCAAACATTATTGGGGAAATTATCAGCAATAGAGGCCTAATTAAATATAATTTTATTAGGTTAATATTATCCTACTACTACTGTGGCCAGCGCACTTTGCCGTAATCTGCTGGGGGAGGACCATTGGAGCCAGTGACACCAACAGACTTAATAAACAAGAAGAAGGCTAACTCCGTGTTTAGATGCAAACTAGACCCTGAGAGGACACTGAACAAACAGGTGTTGATATGTATATTTACCGTGTATTTACTGTTGCTGTGGATAAGATGTTGCTGTAACACAATCATTTTCCAATTTGGGATTAATAAAGTACATCTTTCTATATCTATCTGTCTATTGTGAATATTATATTACATTTCTACCAATAAATCCGATACACTATTCTTTTACGGTAACACTCTTTGCAGACCATCTCATTTAGAAAGGGAAACCAAACCAGTGTTGATTACAAAGTAACATACTTTTTTTTTTTCTTGTATTGAGTAACGTAACACATTACAGCCCATAAATGGAAGCTACAAGTGCAAAATAAAATAAATAACTAAGTTGAAGAGCATGGTGCTGTGGGTTTTCCTCTTTTCCTTCTAAATTAGCCGCCACTGACACGTACAGTGCGCGCCCTCTGGACAATATAAGCAATTCGCACAAATAATCGCAAAGGGGTTTTCATTTTTGGTTACACACTAGTACTCTAGATACTTTTCTCAGAAGGAAACACAACTAGTTCCTTTGTAATAGCAGTAAAGTTGTAATGTAACAAGTTACATTGAAAAGTAATGTAACTCAAAACTGCTCCAAAGTCTTCTTATATCAGTTTGTAGAGTTTATATCAAATTTGAATCACACAATTTTGGGTGGTTCCCATTGGCCAACAGGGGAAGATTGTGGTTGTAATCATAGAAATAAAATAGGAGTAGGGGGGACATTCCCATTCAAATCAATGTAGCAGGATGGTCAATGCGACATTTATATGTGCACTGTTGCCAGTGTGACCGTTGTAGCGGGCTAACTTCCATGTAAACTAAACTGACTTACATTAAGTCTCAGACTTACTGTGGTGAAGTGTAGAAAGCAGGAGTTACTGGGTCACTTAATGCTTCATCCACACACTCTGTAAAAGTGTAGGAAAGCACATTGCTATCGCCAGATGAGCGACAACTTTGTTTTTGCAATTTTTTTGTAAATGACCACAAAAAAGAGTTCAATGTCCATTCTACTCCTATTTTATTTCTATGGTAGTAGTATATACTCACACTCCTTTCCCTCCATCTGGTTGTGTTTTGAGGGGGATGGAAGTTGTAATGATCGTGTCCTCTCCATCTTTATTGGTGGTAATTGTAAACAGGAGCTGCTCGTTGAAAGCCTTGTCCAGAAGCTTTAGAAGCCTCCTTCCGTCGCGGTTGTCAGGCAGGTAAGCACAGAGCCGCAGTCCGTTGTAAGGCTGGCCCGGGTGAGGGTGTTTTTCCTGCAGGAAGCGATGCACAGTTAACAGTCTAACGCAGGGGTATTCAATAAAAGTTCAGCAAGGTCCATCTAGAGAGAATTTCCTCACGCAAAGGTCCAGAACATCACAATAATGTTTAACTTGCGCTATGATTTAGTCCCATATATATGGAATTAGCCAACAGTTGTATTAACGTCTGTATGTAGTCAACAACTGACTGTCAAATGAAATAAAGAAAGTTCAATTAAATAATATCTCAACAATATTTATTGGCATCTTTCAAATTGAACTGGATGAACTATAAATAATACATAATCTAATAATAAGTAAATCTTCTCTCATTTCAAGTAAAACAAGGGCTGGATTGAAAAATAAAATACGTAACAGAAAGCTTTTGAAAAATGTGAGTCTTAAAATAAAGTACTTCATTTTAGAAAAATGTATTTCACTGAATTGTCCTGCAGTTTTAAATTCAGTTCATTCAGGTGTGAAGTGATATCAATCAAGAAAACAATGGCGAGAAAGAGAAATCTGTGTTCAGGGACTTTATCTGTGGTTATTAAACCACTTGTTTCAGCTCTATTCCTCTCTGTTAACATCATTGTTGGACAGTGAACTGACGTGTTAGGATTCTGATCATATTGAGCTCTTAGATTGTTTATTATCTGTGACTTCATTTCAGATGTGAGTGGGTTTGTTTGCTAAAAAGAGTTGTGCTTTGTCTCGTAGCGGCGCTTCACATTACCGCTTTTAAATATCACCACAGTCTCAGAACACATGAGAGTTTTAAACTGACGAATTAGAGTCTGTGCATTCTTGGTTAAAGACTCTGGTCTTTCTGGTCTCTCTGACCACTTTTCTCTTTTTGGAGAAGGTCATGTGAAATAACTTCTCTAACTCTTGTAATTCTCCTACTCTTCATTCTCTTTCCTCGTCTCTCCCCGTGTGTGGAAATCTCACTCGAGTCTGGAAACTTGTCAGAATACCCATATTTGATTGGCTGAGCTGCATCACGTGATGTGATTTACAACGCATGTAATTGGTCGGTCTGTTTCCTGGAACGCTGAACGAGGACGCTGGAAAATCTGCGCCGGTTGAAATAGAAGCGCTCAGTCAAAATGTAATAATTCTCATTTATCTATCAGTTTCAGGTCCAGGGTCCGGATACAACGGCATCTGGGTCTGGATCCGGACCACGGTCCACCTATTAGCGACTCCTGGTCTAACGCTTTGTTTCACACAATCCTTCACTAACCCATGTGTTTTTGATGCTTAAAGCTTAACCACACTGTACTTAACCAGACAATTGGTTGCTATAAACTTATGAGACTGGTCAGGATGGTTTTGCAGACAAAATTTCAGCAGCCGACTCTTTCATGTAATAAAATGTGCACGTCAGCGCTTCCTCACCACCACAGAAATGTTTTCACAGCTGATCCTGTAAAAAGTACAACTAAGGGAATGCGCAAAACTGTTCTACTACGTTCCCAGATATCTAGCATTAAAAAGAGTCAGTGATAAGGAGAATGCTAGAGAAAGCATTCTTACATTACTATCAACAGTAGAGGAATAGTCTTGTAGCAGGGTTAGCTTCTAGAGGAATCTGAAGCAATTACAGCAGCAGTAGTCGCAATAATGCACATAGATGGGTAATCTTGTTTTTTTAATGAAATGAATACATGCATAAATGCAAACAAATATCCTCCTGCAGCATGGACTCTGTGCTGCTTCAGTGTTTAGCAGTTCCCATCCTCCCATAGCTCTGCCAACCAGACCAACCAGATCGTCAACTTCTTTTGTGGAAAGAATGCTGCCCGTAGAAACCTGCGCTCTAGTCTGAGCTCCTGTTGTTTGTGATTTTGTTTTGTCCTGTTCTTGTTACTTTGCATTATGTTGTCGTATAGTCTAAGGCATGTGATGCACTTAGGTTTATGATGTATCATAAATCAAGCTGGTTACTGAACCTACTGTTGATTGTAAAGAATTAAAATTGTACACTTTGCATACTTGTTATTGATTATAGCTCCATACACAACAAGAGAAAGGCTTTAGAGGCACATTATTGTCACTTCCTTTTTAGAATTAAAAACTATGCGCAGCAACTCTATTTTGTCATTGTCTTCTGTCATGTAAAAAAGTTGTTATGCACATGGTTCATATGCATAACAACTTGTTTTCCCATGCTAAGATTAATACTATGAAATAGATAAGATAAGATAAGATAGAACTTTATTAATCCCGAAGGAAATTCTTGAAAAATTATCCTAGCCTCATCTTAACTGTGATTTCCACAGACTTCCAGGGATTCTGCATATGCACACAAACTGTTAGCCAGCCAATAATTAGATAGACAGTAGATTTAGATTTAAATAGATTTACAAGCTTACTGTCTGTATTCCATCTGGGAATATGTAGTTCATCTGCAGGGTGTTGTCATCAGGGAATCCTGGTAGGTCTCTGTGGAGGATCACCCAGGTCATTTGGCCCTGTGGCTGGTAGCCACTCGGTCCTCTGTCCATCCCATTCAATCCTTCATTAGCTGCACAGACAGCAGGCCAGATTTAGTCAAATGATCCAGAAGTGAGTAGAATATAAGCATGGAAAAGCATGACAGACACACAGAATCGGTTTGCATGTACCTTGTTGTACCAGTGGTGGAGGACCCTGTCCGTCCAGGTAGCGGTTGCAGTAGAGTTTGTCACTGCTCTGTCCAGAGCCCATTCTGAGAAGCAGCAGACAAACACACAGAGGGAATCAAATCATTGGTTGATTCTTGAGATTATCCAAATACAGTTATGAAACATTGTCAGTGAGCACAACATCTAATTTGGGGCACTCTAAACTAACATTAAAGGTCAGTCTACTTGTCATGGAAAGTGCTTTGGCGTGTGAACATTCTTTCAGTCTACGCTTGGAGACAACAGATGGTTCCAAGCAGTTTGAAGACATGGGTGTTAACCAGGCAGGAGGGGTCAAATGGAAAAAGTTATTTGTTGCCTGATAGGAAATGTAGGATCCAGCATTTTTGGAGCTTGCCCCATGGTTGGAACTAAAGAGAGGCAGGATATCAGTGCCTCTGCTCTTTTGATTTTGGCCAGCAACTGCCCTGATTACTGGAGATTATTCCAAAGATGATCTGATCTTGAGGGTCAAAATCTAGTGTTAGGACCTCTTTTATTTACGTTTTGTGCGTATGTGTTGCTCAGTACTACATTGCTAAGTCCCCAAGCAGTTTGTTTTATTTGTGGGTATTTAGCCATCATATATTTAAAAAAATACACATATTGAAGTGGATTTAGGATTTTTTTGGATCCAAATCTGACAGCAGTTTGCGTCAGAATACGTAGAAGTAATCAGTTAAAGGCAGCGGACTTGCTGAGGAGTCCACATGGCTGTTGGAGATATTGTTATTGAGGTTTCAGTGATTCAACCCCTGAAATGACACAAAGGTCATTGAGGACCTTGAGAAGAGTCTCATGAATGAAGTTGTGAATTGTTGTGAAACAGCTGGATACACATGTCTGGTTGTTTCAGTTACAATCTAAGAGACTGCACTGTCACCCAATCTGCCGCACAGGGGGAATAAAGACAGATTCATCTTCATTCACTGGTGTGTCCTACTTGGAAGAACACAGTTGACTAAGATATAATTTATCATGAAACTATGAAACACAGCCCTCAGCCAGCAGTACATTAAAGTATGTGGGCAATGGATTCACATGTTTGAGCAAATACTGTATACTTGGCTACACATTATGGTTCTTTTATTTTGTTACTTGCATCTTCCACTCCTTGTAATTTACAATAACGCTAATGTCAGGTCAATTTAAGCGTAATATAACATAAAAACAATTCAGTCCAACTTTCAGCCTGCTGAGACGCTGAATGTGTTGATTGTGAGTCAATCTGCAAACACAGCTTCTCTGTCAGTGTGTGGTTAGCTGCCACAAGTTGTAAAGAAAACTGATGACTCAATCAAAATCTGATGATCTCACTCATTGTTGGCACTGGCCTTTGTTTTTTTGCTTTTGTGACTGTTGAGATGTTCAGGAAGTATTCCAGTATAGATTTCTTGAGCCCTGAAAATGCAAATGCTACATTTACACAAACAAAATGAAACATGATTTCAGAAATTACACTGATGACATCCCCCCCCCCCCCATTGTTAAAGAACAGGTCTGTTGTAATTTTGAATTCAAACCTCCAGTTCTTGCTGCAGGTTTTTACACAGTGCTGTGACTACACAACACGAGCAGGTTTGGCTGACACGACACAGGCAGAGAACTTGTTAAAAGTCATTACAGGAAAGCTCATCAAAGGGTGCCGTTGTTACTGACATTAGTACCTGTTCAAATGCTCTTCTTCTCAACACCTTGGGGAAGTTTTCTCCTTTTCTTCTGTCTCTCTCCTGTGCAGTCCGGTAGTTCAGATGTCTATTCAGCTCATGATGACCTGAGAAAGAGACAGAGAGAATGAGACAGAGAGAAAGAGACAGAGAAAGGGAAGGATGGGTGTGTCAAGTTCCAGGGTTGTGTTGTGCTGCTGAGAGATCTGTTCAACTGGTGTAGCAGCTTTGACAGAGATTGTAACATATGCGTGTGTGTGTGTGTGTGTGTGTGTGTGTGAGTGTGTGAGTGTGTGAGTGTGTGTGTGTGTGTGTGTGTGTGTGTGTGTGTGTGTGTGTGTGTGTGTGTGTATGACAGATAAAAAGAGAGGGGGGGACCTAGAGAGAGAGACTGAATGCGATAGAAAGCAGACACAGATCCTAACCAAGTTAATGCTCAGTGACCACAAATAGGCAATCTAAAAAGGAATACATACAAAATCATGGCACCCGAAAGAAAACATGTGGTGACTGTTCGACAGGTGAGACTGAGACAGAAATGCACTTCCTCCTAAAATGTCAAACATTCCATAATGAAATAAGAAGCAACAGGTTCAACATATATATATGGTTAGTAAATCAAGAACATAAAAACAAGTATACACAGACACACACAATTAAGTATTACATTTGGTATACATATTACTTACATATTACAGACATATAACATAAAGTTCATTGACAAACAGTGGTGGACTGATACACATATCAAAGTGTTTCTTAGCTGCTACATAAGACCCAAGGAAGAACATCTGGCTTCTACTGCATTTCAACTGCTGTCTTGATACTGAAACGAGAAAAGTGAAATGGGCTTTGCAGTTTCACATCATTCTATATTTTAAGTTCTAACAATAATATAAATAAATGAAATACATTCAGGAACAGGAACTTAAACATAAACAATAGCCTGACTTTGTGGTTGATGAGCACCAAAGCTCAAGCAAAGATCTGAGGCAGGAAAGTGCCCGGCTAGCATTTCGCAAACGTTTGTGGGTTGCTGCGGAAGCCCGGTTAGCTGGGCTGGATAAAGAAAGGCTTTTCTCTTGGGATTTGTTCAGCTCAACATGTGGATCAATCAGAGCCAGAGGAGACGTCCCGTGAATTGTAAGAGAACGATTTTGTTTGTGCCTGTCTTATGTGTACTTCCCTGTATTTTCTCCTCCATATCAATCCTGTTGTCTTTGTGATATCTTGGTGTGTTTTGAACACAATGCTGTCAGAAGGTTCTCAGCAGTTGAGCTCTTCTTGTTCCCCTTTCCCTCTCAAGTATAGTTGTCTATGATGCACTTGGAAGTAGATGACATGGGCTCTCTCTGTCTCGCTAAGCTAGGAACCTCTTTCCTCCAGGAACAAGAAGCTACCTGGCTTTGTACCACAGTCCTTCTAAATGGCTGTAGCTAAACCTCTTCTTAAAAAATCCACTCTTGATTCAAACATTTTCACTAATTATAGAGCTATTTCTAACCTAACTAATGACCTTCTAATGGTATCAGACACAGGACTTGTCTCTGTTCTTGTTTTCTTAGATCTTAGTGCTGCATTCAATGCCATTAAACATCACATCCTGTGACTGGAACATTTAATAGACACTAAGCTGCATGATTTAAGTCCTATTTTTTAAATTGATCCCAGTTTGTATATGTATACAATGCATCTTCCATTCACACCAACATTAGTCACAAAGTTCCACAAGGTTCTGTGCTTTGATCAAGTCTATTCACCTAATATATACTTCATTTAGGCAACATAATCAGAAAAAAACTCCACAAACTTTCATTGTTAGGCCAGACAAAACCAACCGCTAACTCCAAGCATGCTTTAAAGACATAAAGAACCATTTGACCCACAACTTTGTGATGTTACACTTACACTTGTTCACCCTAAATATGATGACCCTTTCCTTTCTGTGCCTGGTGTCTCAGTGAGTCATTTGAAAATATATAAAATATTGTCTTGTTAGGAAAAACAACTTACAAAATGATAGTGAAAGTAAAGTAGCTCGTCTAGGTGAAGCCTGAGTGGAGAGCACTGTACAAACCACTGCTAACTAAAAGGTTGACTGCTTGCAGTGGAGAGCTTTACATGGGATTGTGGTTGTTAAATGAATATTGTCCTCTCTGCACTCAGAGAGAAAGTGTTTTCATTTTTTTCTGGACTGTAGACTTTGTTTCCTGGTTCATCTGTTAGAAAATACTTTCAGGATGTTCCGAGAGGTGTTTTCTAAGCATGTTTATTTTGGGGTTATTAGTAGAGTAAAAAATGGAGAGTAAAATGTCAGCTGTTTCATTTTATCTTGGAGTAGAAAAATGGCTATATATTTTAGAAGACGGCGTAGAACGGATTTGATGCATGAAGTATTTCCATTAGGACGGTAATGGCCAGATTAAAAGTTGATTACAGTTATTACAGTTTTCATTCCATTTTTTTCTGTCTTGTTCATTATTTTTGTGGACAATTAGGTTATATTGTTTTTTGTGAACACTGTTATTGATGTGAGCAAAGAAAGAGAATTTGAAAATGACGTTCCCTCTCTCAAAAAGGCCCTAACCCTAACCCATTGTCTAAATACACTCTGTTTTACGAGCATGATGTAGACTTTGAATGTCACACACGTGCGCAACATACATTACATGCACATAGACATATACACACACACTTGCTGGTATATGAGTGAAGTGCTAATAATGAATAGGGACAGGGAAATCAAAAAGTGTGAGAGCTGACTAGAAAACATTCTCATCAGATTCAACATTTTTTTTCACCAGTCAGTTTAAATTATGCAACAGTAAAGATTGTTTTTGTTTGTTAGGTTTTTACAGGTGAAAATGAGTTTTGTTAAAAACCTCACTCCCATCCTGTGTGGACTATCACACTTGATACTACGTCAGTTGCTCTGCCGGTAACGCCGTGGGTGGATGTGAAGCGTACGAATGCTAAATGACGCGAGAGTAAGTGGTGGACAGTGGGGGAATGCCAGACTCTGACATGACAGAAGATGTTAATGCCCATTGTGACAGGCTAAAACAAGTAAATAGATGGAGATGAGGATATGAAGCACCAATTCAGTTCCAGGTCATTGTATTTTAAGGACCATGCGGGCATGTTTAAGCCCAGTTTTAAAAACCAATTTATGTTGCACTGCCCAGTGTTTTTAATTATTATATGTGCTTTCCTGCCTGCATTTATTTCCATATATTATAAAAATAAATTTGCAGAATGAAACTTGCTTGACTTAAGCGGTTTATCATGATGTCGGATGTTATATTGTATGTTAACCTATGTGTCCGCTGCTCTTTTTGCATGATTATGAGTTAAGGTATACAAATATATAATAGACAGAAAGGCACGAAAAATCAGAACAGGTAAAGAAAAAGGGAGAACGAGGGTACATTTCTTACACAGGAGAACAAACTCCCAGTTCTAACACTTTTTTTTTTTTTTACAAATCTGTAATAAATGACTTTATTGGATAGTGAAAGACGAACTCCTTTTCAAACACATCCTTTCAGGCTTGAAAATAGAGTTAACTTTCACCTAATAAGATTGGTGTTGTGGGGGCTTTTTTTCAGTGAGAGCATAAGCTTGATACTCTATCATGGTGAATGGTACAATTAGCTGCAGGGCCGCTGTCAGGTATTACTGGCATCTGCTGTGAGAAATTAGGCTAAACTACTAAATAAATGGCCAACAGCCGTGTTCTCCCACACGGAACTCATCCCCACCACTTCACCTTCCCTTGCCCTCCCTGTCTTTTTCATTTGCCTCCCCTTCTCCCCATCCTTTCTTCCTCATTGCCTCCACTTTCCCTCTCTCACCCCGTCGTCTTCTCTTCTCCCGTACTTCCCCTCACCTCTCACTCGCCTCCTGCTTACCTCCTTGCTGCTGTTGCCTCCCTATTATCTCCCATTTGCTCTCTCTTTGCCTCCCCCATCACCCTCATTCGCCCTGGCCTCACCAACCCGTGTCTACTCCTCAGTTATTGGATAATTTGGCTTTCTCCTGCGTGTCTCTGTGCTAATTAAATGTGGTGTACACTGTCTCGAGAATGTCACAATTGATTTTTCTTTCTACAAGGAAGTGGGGAGCCATTTAATTTTGAGAAACCCACCATCCCCCACCCTGCTCCCCCTACCCCAAACACACACACACACACACACACACACACACACACACACACACCGTTGTACTTCTTCCCTGCCACTACATATTCACTCAGTTTTAACAAATCTTAACCTTCTACTACCTGCTGGTACCTGCCGACATTGTGACATGTTATCACGTCTGACTTGTTCATATGATCCAAGGGTGTTCATGAGTCCTAAAACTTCTACCTGACCAAAAAAGGGCTACTGACTCATATTTCCAAACCATACATGCACCCATTTAAACAAACCAAAGCAACAAATAAATAAACCTGGTATGCATATGGTCCAGACTCAAATTCTCAGACCCCTCTTCAGAGCTCCAGGGTTTGATAACTTCAAGTGGTACTTCTTGGTCATGTGCTCCAACAAATATTTGACCGTATTTGTTGCAACAATATCTCATCCCTACTTTAATGACACTGGGGGCATAGTATCTTGATGCAGAAGGTTTGCACGCGGTTAAAGTTGTAACACTTGGTTAACGTTGTGAAATGGTGGCAGTCAGGTAACAAAACCACTTGTTAAGTGTTAGAAAAAACATCACCGAAAATATGTACGTTGTAATGTAACCTAAACTACGGATGCAATGTGATTCAGTGACGTAGCGTGACATGAGGTAATGTTGTCATTAAAAATCACTCTACTTTTGGTTTTACACAGTCCACGAATGCTGGTCCCCTTAGTAAAAGTCCTGTGTTTGCTTTACCTATCCACCTCCCCTTCCTCCCGCTCATAGCAGACTTTCTCAGTCGTCAGTTACTCCAATAATGACGGGGATGGAGATTTGTGTTAGTTGAAAGCCCAGTGTGTCGCATACAGAAGCTAAAGAGGGCCACTGTCCAACCACTGTTATTTGATGCCATGGGAGCAAGACCAGGCTTTTATTTAGGAGGGAAGCTGCAGGTTTTCTCCGACTGGTTGGTTGGGCCAATATCCAAGTGAGAAGCTGAAATACTTAACAGCAATCTGCCATGTTCCCCAATTTCTATGGTCGAAAGTTGTTCCAGAAAAACCTATTGACTGTCTGTAGATTATCCTGAATAACTGGGACATTGCCTCTAGAAACGCTAACTGGTGAGGAGTTCTTCCAAGGGAATCTCTATAAAAACAAAAAAATCCATTCATCTCCATTGTTTTGGGGTGGAGGCAGAAGCTTCAGATATTAAGACATTAATCATTTCTCACTCCCATGTACCAAGCTATGATTTTAAGTGTTTTCTGTCAATAGCATGTATACTGATGTTGTATCTTTTCAGGGATTGTAAAGTCCTTTTCCAGGAGCTCCAGTGTTTTCTGTGGCAGATAGAAGCGTAAGCAGAGCATTGATTTCACTGTCACAAAAAAAACATCCATCAGCTCACAGCATTCAACTGAACCGACATTTAGCCCAGATTTGTTTTATTCTGATTCAACCTTCATTGACCTTGCATATACAAAAGTCTGCCTCTTGTTATGCACCATTAAGACAGCTCCTTTTCATATTTATTGGTGTATTCATTGGGATACACGTTGGGCATTCTTGTGATCTGTTAAAACAAATACATATGAAGAACTGACTGATATGCAACTTTAAAGGTAGAGAGTTCAAACATTTACGACATGACCTACCGACATTAAGAGTGTTTTGTCACTGACACTGTTTACTGCTCGCTATAAAAACATCCCACTCATGATTTGTGACTACAATGGGGTCAGAGTGGAAGAAAATGGATACTTTTCAGGCTGAATGACTCATACTTAATGAACATTATTGGTCCTCATGAGTTAAGCAATGCAGAACAAATTATGATGATGACTGAGGAATTGCTGGTAGCCTACAATTACACAGCAATTCTAAATTTACATTTTTGAAACAAACTTTTAAATTTGAACTTTCTGAGAACTTTGAACTGTTTCTGAATTCTGTATTGTAAATAACACATTTTAAATATACTGTATATAAAAAAACATACTGGTTATTACTGGGTTATTACAGCAACAGGAGACCAAAACCCCACATGTTCTCATTGATCTGTTTATGACAGGCATATATTGCTCCCATTACCCTCTGGAAAGCACTGTTGGCCAACCTGGCAAAAACCTTCACCCACAGCCACCCTGTCCTTGGAGCCTAATGATTTGGCCACGATGGTCCAGGAGGGACTTCATAACCTTCCCGGTGGAACAAAACACGGTGGTCTTGGGCATGGAGAAAAAATGACAACCCAAAATTATGTTCCACAGGCCAACGAGAAGATGAAGACAAGCATCTTAATAGTTTAACCCAAGCCATTGTGTCTTCATTTAGCATCCTCAGGAGGACATTCAGGGATTCAAGGCAGAGGTGGAAGTCAAGTCTGGTGTCAGATTCCCCATTGAAAAAATGGAGGACTGGCAGAGTTGGATGGATTTGGTTGTAGGCTTTTGCCAAAAAAAAACAATTGTAAATCTAAAAATATATATATTTTAGA
The DNA here is from genome assembly GCF_023349555.1 of Cebidichthys violaceus. Lineage (NCBI taxonomy): Eukaryota > Metazoa > Chordata > Actinopteri > Perciformes > Stichaeidae > Cebidichthys > Cebidichthys violaceus. Next base: position 3,077,658 of record NW_027176318.1, on the reverse strand, counting down.
AAAACAATGTCTATGGAGTGAAATTAAGCTAAAAATATTTTACAAAAACAACATGAACATTGTATTGTTAAATTACAAAGGTGCGCTCAACTTCACCCATGCAGTGAAACGTCGTAGGAGAGGCAAACGTGCCTCCGCAAACGTGGATTTGGCACACCACTGTCGGGGATATTTCTCTCCAACATGCGCTCACTGTGCAACAAACTGGATGAACTTCAGCTGCTGGTGGAGAAAGACAGGGACTTTTCTTCATCCTCGTTTTGTGCTTTACTGAGACCTGGCTCTGTGGAATGATACCGGAATCTGTGCTCCAGCCGGCAGGCTTCCAGCTGTTCAGAGCGGATCGCGACACAGAGCTCTCCGGCAAATCGAAGGGTGGAGGAATCTGTTTCTGCTCCAACAGTGGCTGGTGTAACGATGTGACAGTGGTTCTGCAGCTCTGTTCTCCTGATCTGGAATCTTTCATCATTGACTGTAAACCCTTTTACTCCCCCCCTGAGTTCACTTCATTCATCCTGGTCGGTGTTTACATCCCACCACAGGCCAACGTGCAGGAGGCACAGCGCCACCAGATACGGACCAACCCGGACTCTTCAGTTATTGTCCTTGGTGACTTTAACAAAGGAAACCTCAGCCATGAACTCCCTGAATACAGTTTATTAAATGCTCAACCAGAGAAGAGAACATTGTAGATCACTGCTACACCACAATAAGCAGGGCCTATCACGCCGTCCCTCGTGTTGCACTGGGACTCTCTGACCACGTCATGGTCCATCTGATTCCTGTATACAAGCAGAAATTAAAGCTCTGTAAACCTGTGGTGAGGAAATTTAAGCAGTGGACCTGTGAAGCTATGGAGGATCTTCAGGCGTGCTTAGACTGTACAGACTGGGATGTTTTCAGGACTACTGGATGAGTACACAGAGGCTGTGATGTCAAACATCAGCTTCTATGAAGACAGAAGCCATCCAACAAGCGCCAGGGTGAGTTACAACAACGACAAACCCTGGTTCACAGCAAAACTCAGACAGCTAAGGTTGCACGATCAGGCATTTAGGAGTGGGGACAAGGACATGTATTAAGAGTCAAAATACAGGTTTAGTGAGGCGGTAAGAGATGCAAAACGACTGTACTCTGAGAAACTGCAACACCAGCTCTCAGCAAGTGACTCTGCTTCTGTCTGGAGATGTCTCAGACAGATAACAAACTACAAGCCTAAAGCTCCCACTTCATGAATGACCTACGCCCGGCAGACGGGCTGAACGAGTTCTACTGTCAAAGGGTTTTTGGGGAGTTTTTCCTGTTCCGATGTGAGGGTCCTGGGACAGAGGATGTCGTATGTTGTACAGATTGTAAAACCCTCCCAGCCAAATTTGCAATCTGTGATAAATTGATTAGAATTGAATTGACAATCTGCCGAGTCCGGAGACGCTGAGGTTTGTTGGTCATCTGCCTCCAGATCAGCCAATAGCAAAATTTAATTGCTGTAAGCAGTAGAGTTGTTACAAGAAATACAATACAATAGTCCCGACTCAAGACTACTGGTTATGAGTTCATTTTGATATGGAGAATTTCCTGTCATACACTACATGCACTGAACTTTCTAGACCCTGCTATGCCTCACCTTTTCCAACTTACGACCATGGACTTTATGAAAGAAGTGGACATAGTCACTGAGACGTTACCCTTTGGTTTGCTGTTTTGAAGCCTTGAGTTCTGCATTTTGGCTATGGCAATCTTGGTTTTTGACTGCCGCTATCTTGTTTTTTTGGAACCAGAAGACACAAGAAGGTGGAGCTAAGTACAACCAAACACTGAACCAGACATTTTTAGGCTACAAAAGAGTTCATGAACTGAAAACATTCCGTGACAGGGTTAAAATTGTAAAAAAAAAAACAACGCCGTGGTAGCAACTGTGAATCACAAGGTACATACACCCTAAAGCAGCTGTATTCAATTACGAGGTCCATTTAGAGAAAATGTCCTCATGCAAAGGTCCGGAACATCACAATGTCTAACTTGCACTATGAGTTAATCCTATATATATTGAATTAGCCAACACTTGTATTAACGTCTGTATGTAGTCAACAACTTTCAATTGACAGTTCAATTGAATAATATCTCAACAATATTTATTGTCAGATTTCAAATTGGACTGGATGAATTGTAAATAATGCATACTCAATAATAAACACATTCTAACTTCTTCTTCTCTAGCTTTAAGTAAAATAAGGGCTGGATTACAGAATAAATTATATAACAGAAAGCTTTTGAAAAATGTGCTTAATTTGACATATACTTAATTTAAAAAAAAATGTATTTCAGTGAATTGCCCTGCAGCTTTAAATTAAATTCATTCAGGTGTGAAGTGATGTCAACAAAAAAACATGATATTTTATTCTTGTCATTTTCTAACAAGAGTGTGCAGGAAATTTGTTTGTGGTTATTAAAACCACATAACGTGTTAGGATTCTGATCATATTGGGCTCTTAGATTGTTTATTATCTGTGACTTCATTACAGATGTGAGTGGGTACGTTTGCTAAAAAGATTTGTGCTTTATCTCGTAGCGGCGCTTCACATTACCGCTTTTAATTATTGTCACGGTCTCTGAAAACATGATGCCTGGTTTTAAACTGCCATGGGAAGAATGAACCTATAAAAGTCTGTTCATTCTTGGTTAAAGACTCTGGTCTCTCTGGTCTCTCTGACCACTTTTCTCTTTTTGGAGAACGTCATGTGAAATAACTTCTGACTCACGTAATTCTCCTACTCTTCATTTTCTTTCCTCGTCTCTCCCCCGTGTGTGTAAATTTCACTCGAGTCGGGAAACTTTGTGTCGACTATTTCAGAATACACATATTTGATTGGCTGAGCAGCATCACGTGATGTGATTTACAATGCATGTAATTGGTCGGTGTGTTTCCTGCACCGCTGAACTCTGAACGAATGCCGTAAAAACTAGAAGAGTTTTAGGTCCAGGGTCCAGATACAACGGCATCTGGGTCCGGATCCGGACCACGGATATTAGTGACCCCTGGTCTAAAGCATACCCTGCTTTATGGTCTATTTGACTCTAAATGGACCATAATGTACTAAATGAGCATCATGCTGTATTGAAGAAGACTGTAAACTAGAGATTGAGACCATAAACTCATGTTTACAATGTTTACTGAGGGAATAAATCAAGTGAGAAGTAGAATCATTTTAGACTAGACTTCTATACAACCAGAGGAGTCGCCCCTTTAAGGCTCTTCGCGCATTGGCTTCACATTTTAGAACCGGAGGTTGTCGCCTACCTACAGTGTATGTGTAGTTCAAGCATGTCACACTCCCTGGACTTAGGAAAATATAAACATGGTTCATTCAGAAACATGTTTCTTCCAAAGCAGATTCGGAAAATCAAATTAGGCTAGCTAACCCATTTTAAAGGCAATGGTTTATTTCTAAAGAATTATGAAATACATACCCAGTCATCCAAGAACAATGGATGTTCCCTCATTGATGAAAATGAGGATGAATGAAACACTACACCACCTATCGTCTTTATTGCAGAGCTATTATGTTGGATGCATTATATTGTAGTGTGTTGTATCGTATTATAGTACATACTATAGTTGAGTTTAGCGAACCAAACTACCTGTTTAATGACACTTGTGAATTTACCCGCTGCCTCAAGCAGAAAATTAGGAAATTAGAGTTACTTCTTCAGGAGAAACGAGTTGAACAAATCTGCTGGTCCACAAAATGTGATGCAGAATGACACAATGAGCTGATTTACCCTGGAGGAAGAGAAACAGAGAGTGAGAGAGCAAGTAGAAAGAGAGAGAGAGAGAGAAAGAAAGAGACTGTGACAAATGTGCTTTTACGATCAAGCGCCTGCTAAGCAAGATGAGTCTTTTTACACCCTGACAACAAATGGAGATATCAGTGATATTAAAACAGACAAGGCCCCCTTTAACCTACTTGGCGCAATTTGCTTGGAGTTAATAGTCTGCTGTTGGAGATTTGATCAGCAGTGAGCCAAGTGGATCCCATCCAGTCCAAACAGTCCACAGAAGCTGTCACTTCTCATCACATCAAGCACCGCTGCTATACCAGGCTAACTAAGAGAGTAACAACTGCTGCTAAAGGAGGAGTGTGTGACAGTGTGGGTCTGTGTCTGCATGTGCGTATGAGTGATTATGTATAAATAGGGCTGTGCGTGCGTGTGTGTGTGTGTAAGAAGGTTTGCATGTTTGTGCAAATACAATTTTAATACAAATCCTTGGTGTGGCGGCCACAGGACCTCAGCCAGGGCTTCTGTGTGCTGTGTTAATGCTGTAGTACCCTATTTAACACCCTAGAGCACTGCGCTCCCAGAATGCAGGGTTACTTGTAGTTCGTGGTGTCGCCAAAAGTAGGATGGGAGCCAGAGCCTTCAGTTATCATGCTCCTCTTCTGTGGAACCACCTTCCAGTTTCAGTCCGGGGGGCGGACACACTCACCACAGACTTTCCTTTTTGATAACGCTTATAGTTAGGGCTGGCTCAGGTTTATAGTTAGGGCTGGCTCAGGTTTATAGTTAGGGCTGGCTCAGGTTTATAGTTAGGACTGGTTCAGGTTTATAGTTAAGGCTGGCTCAGGTTTATAGTTAGGGCTGGTTCAGGTTTATAGTTAGGGCTAGTTCAGGTTTATAGTTAGGGCTGGCTCAGGTTTATAGTTAGGGCTGGCTCAGGTTTATAGTTAGGGCTGGCTCAGGTTTATAGTTAGGGCTGGCTCAGGTTTATAGTTAGGGCTGGCTCAGGTTTATAGTTAGGGCTGGCTCAGGTTTATAGTTAAGGCTGGCTCAGGTTTATAGTTAGGGCTGGCTCAGGTTTATAGTTAGGTCTGGCTCAGGTTTGCTCAGGTTTGCAGATCAGCCAACAAACCTATTTGAGTCACAACTCTTTTTTGTTTTTTAAATTGGTGCAAAAAGGACACTTGTTGCAATATATGCATACAGACATTAGGACATTAAGACCAGTTAAGTGACATTAGGTGAGATATATTCATAACGAGGATGGCTATTGGCTAATGAGTAATGACAAAGAAAAGAGGGAAAGACGCAAGTAACGGAAAATAATAAATTATGATAATTAGTTATATTTGTATTAATAGATCATTTATATTATTATTATTAGATGTTTCTAATATTATTGACATATACACACCTACACACACACACATGAAAAAGATAAATAAATTGAAAATAATGGTGACATCCAAATATTTTTCTCATTTAATTCATCTTCATAATGACAAATTGAATGCGTCATGTGGTTAAAGTATGTGTGTGTACTTGTTTTGGATATGTACACCCTATTTATTATGTTTCTTCTTTATTTATCTCTGATATCAAGTTGTTCAGATGAGATTTAGCAGATTGCCATCAAATGTTTATTCCGTGTGTTTGAAGGTGATGCACTGTGACAGTTCTGTTTCCTTTCTGCAGGGCTTCAACACATCTCCACCTGTCTCCTGCTATTTTAAATTAGCGAAAGATCTTTTGGGGGTAACATATTGCTGTACCTACAAACCATTCATTGCCATTGTGTTCAATTAGATATTCTTTCAATATTTCTGTTGCTGACAAAAAAATAATTGTAAATTTGGTACACTTTTGTACATTTTGACTGTAAGAAGCAAATCAGAAAATGCATTTTTCATTACCCCATTTTTATAAACATATTTATTTGAGCTGATTTGAGAATAACTGAGACTGTCTTCTTTGTATCTTTTAAACATTTCACATGTTAATCACAACTTGTACATTTTCACATGGGAAAATGTCGGTTTTCAGATCCCCCTTTTCCATGATGTCTGTATCATATCAGCTTGTGGTTTTTGGACTTGTGAAATATCACAGGTGAAAACATTAATTTCATTTTTTTTCAGTTACGTTACCCATTTCTGAATGCACACAGCTTTTCTACATAGTGACCCGCCGAGGTATTCAGTGGCCTCATTACACAGAGTCTCGCCTTTGCAGGCAGAGATACAGGATGCCACACTAAAGAACTCCTGTTTGTTTCTTTTTCATGGATTTCCAGGTACACACAACAATACACACAGAGGCAGACCTATTGTTAGCAGCACATCATCCATCACAGAAAAAAATAAACACTATGTGGACCACATTCTGAAACCCTTAAACCAGATTTATGTGCATTTTAGAAGTGTGTCTCAAAAGGTCAGAAAAGCCTCTCTGTTGTTGGGGTGAGGCAGTTTAAAGTATCATGTATCGCTATGTATACAGCATCATCTCCACCTTCTTCCTGCACATTACAATTTGGCTTTTGTTTCATTAACAACCATTAACAAAAATAATAAAGAGCTTGAACGATGCACTCAGTACAGTGCAGATCTCAGATGACCACTGCGTGATGGAACTCAATGACTGGCTAACCCCCCGTCTGAACACCAATGGGCCATCAGGCATCGTAAAACACACTTAATTCAAACTCACTAAGCTGTCTGCCAGTTTAGCAGCAGCTGCTTGGCAGCAAGGTATAGCAGTGTGTGTACTGGTAGTTCAGTTAGCTCTTAGCAGTTAGCCAAACACACCGTCAAAAACAATAAAAGTGAACCGCAGAGCTAAGTCTGAGAGGTACACACTTTGGTTTGCTGTTAGCTAACCCCACAGCCCATTCCATTAGCTGTTAGCCAAACACTCCACAACCTGTTATCCCCCCACAGTGGGCCCAGAGTAGCAGATAGGGGGTTGGAGATACACTCAGACTTCTTATCACTGGAGGATCTTACCGACCACAGACCAGTTAAGAGTGGTGATTGAAGAACGACCCCCTTTGGGAATCCAACTCCGTGTGTACCTTACACATTTCTTAGTGGGATGGCCGGCCAAGGTGAAAGAGCTCCCTCTGCCCTGCCATCTGCCTTTCCAGCCTTTGTGATGTGCCCCTGGAGTCAACCATTATCCTGTGCCTGTTCCACTGCTCTTTTTCAGGGACCTACCCCTTGACCTTACCGCCATGGGGGACCCTACCAGGAGCATAGCTCAAGACTGTATCACTCTAGAGATCTCAGGAACACTCACGTCTCTCCACCACAATGAGTTGACAATCCATGGAGAAGAATCTTTATTTCACACATGCATATGCAGCGACATGCTTGTACTGTTGACTGTCATTAAGGAGAGCAACACTGTTACACTTGCAGGCTGATGTAGACAAACACAGTTAAATACTGTAAACAAATCATCCTCAACCTCCGTTCTCCATTAGTTTTTTCTCTGTTTCTTGTGTAGCATGGAGGGACAATTTTCATTTAGTTTTGCAACCCTGTGTTGTACAATAACAATAAATGAACCTTAAACCTTAAAAGTATACATGAAATGGTCTTTCTGAAAAGTCGTATCATCAACCTTATTTTTCAGCTAGTGGGGTTGCCGTTGTCAAACATCAGTGTGAAATGAGTGAAGCTCATGCAGTCATGGCTCAGTGGTTTGCGTTGGCATTTTAGGCCATGTCCACACTACTGCATCGTTTTCGAAATAATCTCCGTCCAGACTAAAACGGCTGAAAACAAATATCACGTGACTATTGACGTACACTGGGCATGCGGGTGAGAACCGATGTAAACAGGAAGTAGATTGGTTGCTCAGTTCAAAAAAATACGACAGCGTAATAAAGTAGTCTTTATTGATGAAAGGTCATGTTTGATTCTTAAGATCTTCTCTAAAATCTCCAACAGACACATTTCGTGGAAAGTTTTAGAAGTTAGAAGTTTCAGACTTAGTTACAGCGCTGCAGGTCTTGCTTTATCTCTCTCTCTCTCTCTCTCTCTCTCTCACACACACATCAAATTTACTTTAAAATCAACACTTGCACATAAAAGTTTACTAGATTATGGGTCCATAAATGTGGTCAACACACGTCTCTCTCTTGTTTCGTTGTTGTTTCTGTTGTCACTCGTAGCTCTGCTGGTGGCTGAAGTCTCTGTCCTACTGGAGAGCAATTAATGCTTTTGTTCCTTTACATTTTATCTGCGGACTTCACAATAGTTGTGCAGAATAAAATAAGCACGAATAAAGACAGGCAAGTCCTCCGTTTTGTGTCCATCACCCTTCCCAAAGCCACTAATCGTGACTTCAGATGGCCGCTCCGTAGGTCTGATACGTCGCTGGACACGCCGCTCATTAATCGCTCCATTAACAGCTGCTTCCTCCGTAATAATGCAGACTTTAACTGAACAACAGCTGCTAGTAAAGACAACAAGGTCAGCAACGCCTGTAATCAGTTGTCCATGTTAAATTAACCTGGTAGTCGATCGGTAATCAACGTTGTTGTTTATGATTTCCGGGATGTGACGAATCAGGGAAGGACACGTCATGAGTGCTAAGAACCAATCAAGTAGCTAACACGGGTGTGGGAGTCATCGTCAAGACAGGATGCACTCTTGCTAATGGCAGAATTCAACATGCAGAGGAGAAGGTATTACAACAAAATGTTTTGTTTTCTAGTAAAGAACAGAAATCATAAATCACTCTGCTAATTCAAATCATTTATTTAATTTCAATTGAAAAATTCGTAATCACTGACTCACTGTCATATGTTGTTCCTCCACTTTGACAAAGCTAAATAGTTGCATCACGATTCAAATAGACTTCAGTACGTACAACAGCAAGTGAATGCATCACCATTCGACTGTGACGTTCAGCGCTGATTCTGATTGACTAAACCTTGCATGGAAGTGGGGTGGTGAGAGATATAAGGAGAAAGTGGTGGTTGGAAAGAAAGAAGGAAAGGGTAAAACGAAAGGGAAGTTCAGAACATAATTGGACTTTCCTTTGTGTTTTCTGCTCCTGTCTGGATTAGAGGAGGGAGTCAGGCAGGATTTGGGACACATGGTAATTATCCCATCTGAGATCCCATCTGCGACCCTTCCTGTCCCCAGCCTGTTTTTTAAACCCTCCCCAGCCCTCTCAGCTTAAGCAAGATTGTCTTTCTCTGCTCTAGAGTCTCTGAGGTCACTAAAAACAAGCCGGGCTTTTGTGTCAAAACAACAAAGGATTTCAAATGAAGAAGCAGATACCTTTTAGCTTCCTCTGAGAGGAGCCAGGACTTGTTTCGCAGCCTAAAATATTTCAGGAATGCTTGAGTTGTGTGTTTTATGAGGGTTGTGTTTTTGCCTGGTATACTTTTAAAAAACTGAAGTTTTGGTTTGATGTATTTGCTTAAATCTGGTGGCAGAAGACTATGAATTATTGTGGTATTTCAATCATACACCTTAATGTGAACACCTCAATTCGGATGAATGCTTACCTACTACTGACATATAAAATATACAGTAGTATTATGAAACAGTTTAAATGTAATACTGATGCCTCTTTATGATCTGCGTAAGCACACAAGACCATCAGTAAGAAAATTGGATATATCTTTATTGTTATTTTTAAAGCTTCTCATTGGTGCCACCAGGTCGAATTCCACGCAAAATCAGACAACAGCATGGAGGTTCACCAAAAACTCTTTCAGCTTAGCAACCAGCTCACCACAGGCCGACCCAGATCCAGCTTCACTGCCCCCTTTATTTGCAGTTGGAGGTTCGGCATGAGGTGGAGAGCTCCATGTAGCATCTCCTCCTCCGACCGGTCCCTGCTGGGAGTCAACACCAGGTGCAGGGCCCGCTGGAGGGAAGGAGAACCAGGATCAGAACTTAGTAGGGCAGACTGTCAGATCATGTAAAAGGGCCTCTGGTGCTCCGAAACACTACCGCTTTTGTCCGAAGGTACTGCAGTTTGAGTTGGTACCTATTTTATCAAGAAATATTTTGAGGAGTTGAAATTGTGACTTATTACTTTAATAAAAGGGTTAGGGGAGCTCTAAATGAGAACATAATAATTTTATGAATGGATTTTTTACTCAGATCTTGAAGTCATGCCTTAGCATCTCCTCCGAAATGACATCATGCACTATGTGAAAGAAAGCAAGCTGTGATTGGTCTGGGATCAACGTGTAGTCTGTTATGTCTCTCAGCCGTGTTACAGCAAGAGCGTATAACCGGCTAATCGGACACAGTGGTGGCCATTAAAATAAACTACAAGATAAGAGCCATGTCGTAAAGTACCAATGTACAGTTTTCTCTCACTTTTGTGGTCCCATTTTACAGTATCAAAAAGTGCATCACTTTCTTATGTAACTAAACAGGGAGCATGAGTGACTGTTGGGACTCCTATTTGCTTTTTGGCAAAACGAATTGTCACCATAACGGATGCCCCTCAGAATATAATAGCACTTATAAAAAGATAAGGATTGTTTTCAGATCTCCTTTCCCACAAATGTGGAGTTCCTACATCTCTCTGCTCCTGAGTAAATGGCAATCTCTGCAACAACAAGATGGCTGCCTTGGTGTGTTGGTGCGCATTGTTTTGTGTTTCTTTTTGTTGTAAATTTCTGCTGTGATACCCGGAGCTCTTTCACCAGATGAGCTCATAAACTTACTTACTTACTTCCAACTTTACTTTTAACTTCTGTGGAATTACTGGACATTCTAGTCAAAGGTGCGCTCAACTTAACCCATGCAGTGAAACGCCATAGGAGAGGGAGACGTGCCGGCGCGCTTGTGAGTTTGCTTTATTCAAGTGGATGAGGCTACTGACAGTCCAGCCCTCCTCAGCAGGCTCCTCTATTCTATCCACCTCCTAAGACAGGTATGGACCGCCATCACTTGCTCCCGCCTCACTCTCTTCAACAGGGGAGTGGTGGGATGGAGCGGCTTTATAGAGTTGTTAGGCTGGTTAGAAGAGGAAGGACTGACACAGAGATTATGTGCAAACCAACCAGGTGTTTATTTCACCAACAAAACAACAAAGACATGGCACAGCTCTTTACATGTTGGACCACAGGCAGCATGTGGTCCTGGCAGCAACAGACTAGATTGAATATGACAGCCTTATATAGCCTGCCACCAACGAGGACCTCCACCCCACTACAAGATAGGTAACTATACCCCTTACCTGTAAATACAATTACCTAAACTACAACACATACTACAAAATGGATTCCTACCATCCTATGGTCAATTATCCATATGATCTCTATTGTGGTTACACATCACAATAGAGATCATATACGGCCCGAACAGGGAATTCAATTTCACTACCACCCCTCCACTAATCAACACATGGTCTCTCCCGGAACTACAAAATGGCGCTCATGGACCCTGGGAACTCTTTTGGCCGAACACCCTGGAGAGGAGACACAGCAGAGGTAACTGATTTGAATATGCATGTCATTTTATAGCACTAATAACAACAGTGCATATTCAATCCTTTCGGTAAAGATAACAAACCAATAATGTTTGTATCTTCGGGCCTGACCTTCAACAAGTATACCTGGGAACATATCAGAACCACAACAGTACAATAAAACATTAAACCATTAGTTTGTGTGTCTTATTGTCTTAAAACAGCCCACAAATGCTGGTAATGGAGAGGATCTTCATTACAAAAAGCAGCTTTTTTGTGCATAAGCGTCCATCCCCAGGAGTGGAAAGTCCTGCTTTGCCATAGTCAGTTGGCAAATTGCCGTTTGCAAGAGAAAAAAAGATATAAGATGCATTAATTAAAGCAATGGTGTGTGCTGCATTTTGTAACAATTTGTATTAAATCATCTTTAAAACTGTGCCGAGAGGAAAGGAGCACTATGTCTGTCTCCATGTTGCTGTTATTTATCCAGCTGACAAGCCAGACCAAGCAGGCCTCTTTCTAGGACAGAGAAGCTGGAAACCAGGCTAGTGGAGTCTGCTGCAAATATTCAGTTCAAGCATCTTACAGAGACACTAAAATAGAACAATGCCAGAAATATTTCAAGATTCACTGTCAATACTGAGCTCCTTGTCCAATTCACACGCTATCATTTGGTCTACAACACTTTTCTTCAAACACAAACGGTTTGTTTAGCTCCTAACTTATCTTGATGGTTGTAGGATGAACTCATATAAGTTAGAATTTTAAGACTTAACGTTTTACCATAACAGTGATTCATGAAGCTTATTAGCACTAAAACCAGGTGATTGTATGGAGTCGTAGGTTGGCCTCAAAGCTCACTTGAAACTAACTGCACACTGGGGAACGTTAAGCTGTGAAAGCCAACCTCCACATATGTCGATAGCCTAACAATGTGACTGGTTGAATTGTCACAATAACGTGATCATGTTCAGTACAAACCATGGCTGTTTATGTCCTGCAAATTAGATTCAAAATCTGCAGTGAGGAATAGTCTAAAAACACATCAGCATTGTGCTAAAATGGTTCATCTTCATGAGGAGAATACTCCTTATCTCTTCTTTGCTCTCAACAGTCAACAAACACATTTCACTAATACTCACTGTCACCACTAACCGCCTCTGACCTATTCTAGTTTGGAATCATGTGAAATTGCCTTTGGAACGTGAAAACGATTAGAAATTAATTTTCTTGACGTGAAACAGACAGACATTGGTGTGTTTTATTGATGGTCAAGTGGGCTCGTTGATGGTTAAGGCCAATGGATGATGTTGATGACTAGGTTGTACGGTCACATTGACGTTCACACTATGTATTATGGTGCTGTGCTCTCTCCTTACTTTGTATTGCCTTGAGATGTGTATGTCTTCTATTATCTAGTGCCTCTTTTGTCAAGTTTTGCTTCTTTGTCAATCCCTCCCTTGCATTGTCCCATGTGCTTTAACATATTAAAACAATGCCTTGGTCTTCAATAGTCCTTTCCTACTAGTACAACTTTTATTTGTTAGCCATGTGCTAACAAAAATGGCTTCCCACCTCCTTTCCTTGCTGTAGAGACTGGGTTTTCACACCTGAGACTGAGAAAATAAGTAACTTCCTAATGTTAAACTCAGACAAAACTATGAAAATAAGTTATTGTTCTTGGCCCTGACTACTTCTGATATAAATGATCTAGCAATATAGTTTCTCTACAGCTGGCATTGCCTTATATGGCATCCAGCACCACCGGAAATAATCTCTGTCCTTTACCTTCCGCATAAAACACAGGACGGCAGTTTTTCACCTACGTAACATTGCAAAAATCAGGCTCACCTGTCGATGCAGAAAAAGACTCTCCAGTTGATCCAGAATGATGCAGCAGAATCTGCCAAATCACTGTATAATGTACACTTTAGAAAATCCATGTCCAAAACATCCTCTGCACTCATATTTTGAGATGCCATTTTGACTTAACACAAGTGAAGAGAACAAGGACGTTTCGTGTGACAATGCGCCCCAAAGCTGAGAGTAACACTGGGTAGTTCTTCCTCCAACGACATCACTGTCATGTCACTTGATGCAGGAATAACAGCAGATTTTGCAGCTGTTCCCCAGAGACACAGAGAACATTGGCAAGATGTTTTTAAACTATATTCCTTATTCAAATAGATACATGGCAGCTAGTGATATTCAGTGTACCATTGTTTTACCATTGTAGGACAATGCTTTTGTCCTGTGCAAGCTAGAGGGCATTTCAATTATGAGTTTTAAACTGTAGTAATCATATTATGGCTGTTTTGGGGTTAATTGTTTAGTCTGTTGGTATGCTCTGGAAAGTCAAGTAAGCCATAGGCCTCTTTGTGAAAGCCCAGTGCAGTAGTAGATGTAGTAGAAGATGGTTTGCTCATCTCTATTGGAAATGGCTCTGTCATTGTCACATACTTAGATCATGTGATCAGAGAAGACCTGCCTGTTTTTAGCAGGTTTTTCACATGTTAAAAACCTAACTTTCTAGCGGAAAAAGTGTGGTTTGAAAGCACTGGAAAAAACTAGTCGGGGCTTGATTTAAGATTATTATTTTGTCAAAATATCTGTAATGATTGCCCTACTTTTAAATTGCATTTAAATGTGTGTTAAAAAAGACTTTTGCAAACAACCTAGTATTTTATAACTGAAAGACCACAGTCGATGACCACAGCCAGTATAATTGCCTCCATACAGTCCACCCCTGATCAGATAATGGCAACAGTCCATTCAGCTGAAACATCTATTCACACTTTTGTACTAAACACACGTGCATTTCTTTGTGTTAAGTTTGAAGAATCAGAAGAAAGTACATGCACTGTGGTAATTGCATCACACAAAGCTTGCCAAATCAAAGCATGTGCACATACATAGAGGTACACATATGCACATGTCTATTATAAGCTCTCATAAAGTGTGTGTGTGTGTGTGTGTGTGTGTGTGTGTGTGTGTGTGTGTGTGTGTGTGTGTGTGTGTGTGTGTGTGTGTGTGTGTGTGTGTGGATTGCGGTAGGTGTGAGTGACCTGATTGGTTCATCCCCAATATTTAAAGGCCAAATCAGTAATATTTTACATATGCATTAAGCTAATAGTCACTTGACTTACTCTTGACTTGCAGCTTGTTACTTCAACATGAGAAAAGGTACCAGGTAAGTGTGGGAACGAGGGCGAGAAAGAGAGAGAACTGTCTTATGTGATGGTGACAGAGACAGACAGAGGGGTCGAGAGAGGGAGAGAGAGGTGAGCCTGTGAGTGAGAGAGAGAGAGTGTTCGCTGATCCATGTCTTCTGGAACAACTGTCTCAAAACTATTGTAAAAAACAAGGTGGACTACTGTTCTATTCTTGTCTCCAGCCTGGTCACGATTTGACAGCAATTAATCAGTCAATGTAAGTGTGATAAAACTTGAAACGAGCTTAGAGAAGCAAGCTTGTGATCAGAAAGAACCCGGTTTGATCCCTGACCTGGTAAGATAAATAGGGGGAAAGACCATAAAGTTCACCTCCCCTAATGCTACCTTCATGTAAAGTGCTATAGCGTCATGATCTTTTTATGTTTGTCTTGTCTGTTTCTTGTTTTAGTTTGTAATCCCTGCCTCATGTGTACTGTTAGTTTGACTTCTTGTCTTTGTGGTCTTTCCTCCTCACTTGAACCGGAAGTTGTTCTGCTCCGCCATATTGACGGCCGTCCCAAAGCTCTTATTTTTGCTCTGAGGAGCGAGGAGCGAGCTCTGAGGAGCCATGAGCGAGGACGCACGAGAACAGCCTTCCAGGAAGTGTTTTTACGGCCGACACGCCCCCTCAGTGTTCATCAGGTATGTGATCGGACGCTGCAGCCAATCGGACTGATACGATTGTTCTAAATATCCCTGGAATTTCATACCAGAATGAACACAGATCAGAGATTAAACTAGTTTTATATTTGATTAGTTTTCTGATTCACCGTCTGGTTTAAATATGTTTCTATGTCTGAACAACAAAAGGACCACAAACAACTTTCTTCATTTGTTTGAAAGATTTGTCTTTTCATGATCTGATATTTCCCTCAATAACTTTTATTATGGATACAATTAAAGTCAGAGAGAGCTGGGGAGAGAAAACACTTTTTACATCATTTCATTCAGTCACGTGAGGCTGATCATTCCTGAGTGTCGGGTTATATCATTTAAATTTCCCCTGAAACATGGAGCCTAATAAACTAACAAAAATCAAAGGTTCCCTGAAAAAGGTCAAGTTTTATTCTTCTTTTACGGCCAACTCGGGTAATTCTCTTTATCCAACTCAAAAAGTCCAAAACAAACAAAAAGCATCCAGGAGCAGATAATGGTTTGTTCAACTGAACAGTATAAAAAAAAAAAACTAAATTTAGTGTGTCCTCGGTTTCACCAGCTACCGGGTCTTCTTCCTATCGATCCTCCTCAGTCTGGTTCGGTACGTTCCTTCCAGCCATGTGCTCTTCCTCCTCCTCTCCTCCTGCAGCTCTCCAGTCCTGTCTCAATCAGGTGGCTTGAACACCCACACCTGTGTGAGTGGTGAGGCCTTCTGGGAGCTTTGATCGGGTGTAATCAGCGGCCGCCGTCATCAGAAACAGACGTCGCTTCACGTGACGCAACTGAGGAAAGGACGTCTCATGTGTCTTAAAACATATTTTCTTGTTTCCTCTCTCCTGGGAGACAGTCCTGTGTTTGATAGGCTAATGATGTCCTTGTGTCGTTGTGCTATTGGCTAGAGACCAGCTGATCTAGACAGCTGATATCATGATTGACAGCCCCAAACGATAACAACAAGGAAATAATGTGTGCATGCATGAGGAGTGACGGCAGATGTATGGTAAATAAGCTATGGGCTTAGGCATGCATGAGTATAGTCTTCCTGTCTGAACTTACGCTAGCGCTTCATTTGTTAGCAACCGTAGTGGTGTGCCATCCACATTGACATCGACCCTTGTCCAACCCTGGTCCAACACACCTCTCGACCTGGGTCGGTCAGCACCAATAAACCCTTTCAAACACAAAGTCACCGTAGATCAACCCTGGTTGAGCTCTTGTTTGAGAGGGGTAAGAGTGTGCCTTTACAGAAGAAACTAAAAGGAAGCAAGGACATCATTTTGTTTGCATGTTCTCCGTAGTATTTTTTAAATTACCATTACAGATATCATTTGATTTTTAAAAAAGAGAGCTGTTTTGTGTGTGTGTGAGTGTGTTGAATTTATTTACTCTGTAAGAACTGTATATTGAGTATGTGTTGTTGGGTTTCACAGCAGTTCTGCCATTATAAACCTGTGTTCTGGGGGATGACGGACGTTGGAGGAGGATGGGCTGCATTTTCAGCACAATGAGTTGTTGGACTTTAAGCAGGCCCATGTGCTAAATTGCTGTCAGCTGGGCCCCAGCCTCCATCTGGAGCACTACTAGAGGTGTGAACATTGTCTTCAGCAGTCTCCTTCAGTGTCCTTCACCACTGGTTGCACTTTACTTTTCTTCATTTGCAACACCTAATGAACAACATCCTAATCTTGATCGATAGTAAATCTGAAAATAATATGGAACCAACATCTCTTCATCCAGGGTGTCACACTTTCATCCTGTAGGGGTAAGTTAAGCCACAGACCTCAATTTAAACACTGATCTTCTGTAAGGCCTTTTAGCACATTACTTTGCACTCCATCACAAGAGTCCAAACCAGCCCTCACATTTCATTGTCTAGCCCAGGGGTCAGCAACCTTTGCTATCCAAAGAGCCATTTGTCCCTATTTTCCACCAAATAAATTTTGTCTGGAGCCGCAAAAGCTATTTGATATTACAGCTTATACAGTTTTAAAGGTCGCGGGTTGCCGACCCCTGGTCTAGTTAGTCTATACTAAGAGTATTTACTGAATTTGCATCAGGAGGAATGTAAAAAGCAAAACATCTCTGGGCAGATGATGTGGCTTTCAACTAGCTCCAATGTAAACCCACCCGCATCATTATTAGACGGTCAGGGCAACTGACATAGCATAGAGAGCGAGATGGTCCACACAGGACGGGGGAGGGGAGGCGTATGTGTCAAACAAACACAGAACTTTCATCCAGGAGACTGCTGTTCTTGTCTGGTCAGAAACTAAAAATAAACGTTGACAGTAATTACTCATGTGGTTTGTTAGTGACAGTCACATGACTCGCTAGTCACATGAGTTGTTAGTAAGTTAAGTTAACTTGAACCCCCGCTGTGAAGACAGAAGACTATTTTGAAAAGACACTGTGCCACATCCAAAACTGACGCTATGGGGCGACTTTGGCTCGTCCTTCTTTTGAGGATTGACAGTTTGATCCCCGGCTCTCCTAGTCCATGTTGATGTGTCCTTGGGCAAGACACTTAACCCCAAATTGCTCTCGTAGGCTGTGAATGTGTTTGAATGTTAGTCCTGATGGGCAGGTGGCACCTTGCATGGTAGCCCCTCCCATCAGTCTGAATGAATGGGTGTGAATGAGTGAATGATGGCATGTAGTGTTAAAGCGCTTGGTCAGAAGAGTAGAAAAGCGCTATACAAGTACAGTCCATCTACCATTTACCTTGAGCGTCATAGCCTTTACACACCAGGGGTGTGATGAATGAAAGACATAAAAATGAGAAATACTCGCCTGCAAATATTTCATCATCAAAACATCAAAAGTATGGATACCAGCAGCAAGGCGAATTTCCGACAGTTGCAGGACTTGTTTAATAACAGGTTTGAATAGATGCATGGAGGCAGAAGGCCAACTTGCAGGATCCTATTGATCCAGAGTCTTGGCTTTGTCAAGATTGAAAGGAGTAATACAGTTTGTCATCTTGCTTACCAAGTTTCGGTATTTGACGAGTTGCGACTAAGAATGTGTTAATAGCAACTGAGAAAACCAGAGAATGCTCGAGAGCTCCAGGAGTGGCCCACATGAGAATCTGCTGCCCCCTCCTTTTCAGGGCAATTTTTCCTGTGATACTTGGGTTGATGTTGTATATCACAAAGAATAGTTAACGAAGATTTAGATCATAAGTAGGATCTGCCATTAATACAGTAATGATACTGAATTGCTTCAGGTATTTTACCTTCTGAACGGTGCATTAAAAGTAGGGTTGGTAAATCATCTTCAAAATAATTTTTTGTTATATTTCTTGAAATCCTCATTACATCCCAACAGCAAACAATGAATCAAACGCTCTGGCAAAAAAATATATACAATCTGGTATCTGTGGCTGTCGCAGGACTGTGAGAAGCCCGTCCAATCATGTCATTCAGCCCAAATGTAATGATTGGACGGGCTTCCTGACCGTCTACCTTGGCCTCGCTGCTCCACTGTTTCCCACTAGGGGCTGGGAGGCACAAGAGAACCAGAACCAGGACTACATGGAGCAGCCTGTCAGACCTTGCTGCAATAAAATGAGAGGTTTTCTGAAGGGACAGCCAAATTCAACACAAACTTAGTGTCTCGTACTAGCTGTAATTTGTATGTTCAATCTTTATTTCTTATTTGATTTATTTGATTCTTTGAATGAAGGACAACCCTGCTCTACCACAGTCGCCCCAACTGTCGAGGCTCAAATAAGAGGAGAGACGAGCTCAGTGTATCCTAAGAAGTCAGCAGCATATCTAGGGCTGGTCTAAGGCAAACCTGAGCCAGCCCTAACTATAACCCTGAGCCAGCCCTAACTATAACCACTGAGCCAGCCCTAACTATAAACCTGAGCCAGCCCAAACTATAAACCTGAGCCAGCCCTAACTATAAACCTGAGCCAGCCCTAACTATAAACCTGAGCCAGCCCTAACTATAAACCTGAGCCAGCCTTAACTATAAACCTGAGCCAGCCCTAACTATAAACCTGAGCCAGCCCTAACTATAAACCTGAGCCAGCCCTAACTATAAACCTGAGCCAGCCCAAACTATAAACCTGAGTCAGCTTTAACTATAAACCTGAGCCAGCTCTAACTATAAACCTGAGCCAGCTCTAACTATAAACCTGAGCCAGCCCTAACTATAAACCTGAGCCAGCTCTAACTATAAACCTGAGTCAGCCCTAACTATAAACCTGAGCCAGCTCTAACTATAAACCTGAGCCAGCCCTAACTATAAACCTGAGCCAGCCTTAACTATAAACCTGAGCCAGCCCTAACTATAAACCTGAGCCAGCCCTAACTATAAACCTGAGCCAGCCCTAACTATAAACCTGAGCCAGCCCTAACTATAAACCTGAGCCAGCCCTAACTATAAACCTGAGCCAGCCCTAACTATAAACCTGAGCCAGCCCTAACTATAAACCTGAGCCAGCCCTAACTATAAACCTGAGCCAGCCCTAACTATAAACCTGAGCCAGCCTTAACTATAAACCTGAGCCAGCCCTAACTATAAACCTGAGCCAGCCCTAACTATAAACCTGAGCCAGCCCTAACTATAAACCTGAGCCAGCCCTAACTATAAACCTGAGCCAGCCCTAACTATAAACCTGAGCCAGCCCAAACTATAAACCTGAGCCAGCCCAAACTATAAACCTGAGCCAGCCCTAACTATAAACGTCAACATCAAAAAGGAAAGTCTTAAGCCTACCCTTACAACAACAAAATCACTTTATAAAGTCATTAATATCTCACTGGAAACACATGTAAAATGTCAATAAGATAAATAGCATTTCTGAGTGAAGTTTAAGAAGAATAATGAACATAGACATCAGTCAGTATCAGTCATTTCTCCTGTCCACTGTCCTCTGTCCTCTTGTCGTCTGTCATCCTGTCTTCTGGCTGTTTTGTCTTAGCCAGCAGAGAAGTTAACAAAAAGGAGCTTCTGGCCTAGCATGCGTTCTGTGCCTGTGTAAACATAGTGGCTGTGATTGCGGACAGAGCTAATTGAATTATGTTTCACTGACGTTTTCATGTTCATGCTTGTTGAACAGATGTATTAATAAAGCATTGGCTTTTTACTCGCAAATATTTTATTGCACTTACTGTAACAAGCATAGTTGCCGTCAACTCCAGTATCCTTCATTTCATTTTATTTGTGTCTTGAAATATATTTGTGTAAAATCAATCAAATCCATAATTTGAAATGTATCCATGTATATTCACACTCATCCTGTGATATTGGCCTGCATCATTGTCATATGTTATTCACGTAACTGAGACGGGGAGTCTAGTGTAGCGGCCTTGGAGCCCGGGTGAAGATAGAGGGGGGATGACGCAGATTAACAAGGAGGGCAAGATTTCTAACGCAGGGGAAGAAAGGGAGCCGTCGGCCAGAGTCGGAATCAGGAGGAGACGAGTGTGGAAGGAGACTGTGGTTAATCAAAGAACCCTCCGTTATGACTTGTCCGAGGTGCACAGTGCAACTTGTCTAGGTGAAAGTTCAGAGGAGGAGGAGGACATAAAATAATGTGCAATGCTATTGTGAAGTTAGTTGACTCCGACCAGCTCGGTGTTAAGAAAATCCAATCTCTCTTGGGTTCTGTGGGTGTTACTGAGTTCCTAATAGTGAGATCCTGTGGCGTCTCACCACGAGTCAGATAGATAACAGTTACGGAGCCAGCCGTTAGGTATTGAGTTTTAACACGAGTCACAAAGTCAAAGAAGCTGAACATCAATAACGGGGAAAAAACACCTGACAGAGAGAGCACAGCAGATGTGATTTTGATATCATTTATTATTAAATAAATGATATCAAAACTTTAAAAAGTACAAATAAAAAAGCACCAGTAACGTCGGATCTTATGAATACTCCTATCTTTAATAATTTAGCACCGGGGACCGTTTAACACTGACTCATCCCAACCTTCAGATATCGAAAAAACATGAAAGGCTTGTTAGAGCCAGCGTTTGGTTTGTCCATTCTGGGCTGCTGTAGAAACAGGGTGGTGCAAGATGGTGGACTCCGTTGAAGACGACCCACTCCCTACGAAGACCAGGTGTGCTGAATGATAAATCCCATTTGATCATGAATTGAAGGTATGTGGCTGATTATTATTAGCATAGGTAATGCCCCCTTAACCATATACTATACTATATACTAACAACAATCAGTTAGTAGTGACATAAATGTGCTGTTAAATAGATTTAAACCCCACTAACACCATTGTCTTGAAAAGTGGCACTATGAAATTAAATGTGTCATTATGAAAAGTGGCACTATGAAATGAAATGTGTCATTATGAAAAGTGGCACTATGAAAAAAGCGACTTTTTAAAAAGGGCATTTTGAAATGATGTCAAATAAAATCCCTTTAGGAAATTGAATGATGAAATAATATTTCATAGTATTGAGTTGAGTTTATATATTTTAAACAGTTTATTCATATATCTATTTAATAATGTCTTTTTTAATCTATTTAAGATTGAACATGGGGTTCCATTCTCTTAGAAATAAGAGTAAGTAACTTGTACATAGTTATCAGTATTTCTGTAATAACATTACATTCATTTTCCTTGGTGAATAAGAAGCGCATTTGTAATATGGAGACTCACCATCAAAAGTCCTCTTCCTGAGGATGTTTGAACAAGAAACAAATCAGTCACTACACAGGCACAATGTTACTTCTGCCCATTTAATGTAGACATTGTTGAGGTAACAAACTGGTGACTGCTGTAAGACAGAAGAAGAGTGTAACGTTTATAGTATTGCACACTCTTGACACTGTATATATGTATTCACACCATTACACTGCGAGGCTATAACTTCAAGACGATCAGTGATTACTGAATTAATGAGATGATTAATAAAGTATTTATTCCTCTATGCTCTTCTTGCATTCTGTACATGGGATAGGAAGAAAAAATAAGAAAAGTTTGTATCACTACAGTATTTACACATGATTCCAAAATAATATATATTTTCAATCTTTAAGATACATGACACTGTACATTGATACTAGGGATGCACCGATACCACTTTTCATTTGAGTGCTTGCCAATGAGTACTTATGATAACATTACAGTTCTAACAATAATTTTGAAAAAATATATTATTTTCGTCAGCTTTTCCTCGTTTTCAATGTTAATCATTAACCGTTTAACGATGTAATCAGTAAAAACAGTTAAAAGAAAAACTTAAAATAAACTCTTGTCAGTCAAAGGAGAATAGTACTGGTCCACCTAAAACAGGGGTATTCAATAAAAGTACAACGAGGTCCATCTAGAGAGAATTTCCTCACGCAAAGGTCCCGAACATCACAATAATGTCTAACCTGCACTATGATTCAGTCCCATATATATTGAATTAGCCAACGGTTGTATTAACGTCTGTATGTAGACAACAACTGACTGTCAAATCAAATACAGAACGTTCCATTGAATAATATCTCAATATTTATTGTCAGTTTTCAAATTGAAATGGATGAATTTTAAACAATACATAATCTAATAATAAATACATGTTTGTCTCTCGTTTCAAGTAAAGCAAGGGTTGCATTAAAAAATAGATTCCATAACAGAAAGCTTTTGAAAAATGTGAGTCTTAAAATAAAGTACTTCATTTTAGAAAAATGAAGTACTCACACTGAATTGTCCTGCAGTTTTAAATTCAGTTCATTCAGGTGTGAAGTGATGTCAACCAAGAAAACAATGGCATTATATTTTTCTTATCTTCTAATAAGAGAAATCTGTGTTCAGGGACTTTGTCTGTGGTTATTAAACCACTTGTTTCAGCTCTATTCCTCTCTGTTAACATCATTGTTGGACAATGAACTAACGTGTTAGGATTCTGATCATATTGAGCTCTTAGATTGTTTATTATCTGTGACTTCATTTCAGATGTGAGTGGGTTTGTTTGCTAAAAAGAGTTGTGCTTTGTCTCGTAGCGGCGCTTCACATTACCGCTTTTAAATATCACCACAGTCTCAGAACACATGAGACATACTGGTTTTAAACTGCCCATGGGAAGAATGAACCTATAAGAGTCTGTTCATTCTTGGTTAAAGACTCTGGTCTCTCTGGTCTCTCTGACCACTTTTCTCTTTTTGGAGAACGTCATGTGAAATAACTTCCCTGACTCATGTAATTCTCCTACTCTTCGTTCTCTTTCCTCATCTCTCCCGTGTGTGTAAATCTCACTCGAGACGGAAGTTCATCAGAATTCACATATTTGATTGGCTGAGCAGCATCACGTGATGTGATTTACAACGCATGTAATTGGTCGGTGCGTTTCCTGGAGCACTTGAAATAGAAGCGCTCCGTCAAAATTTTATAATTCTTAATTATCAGTTGTAGGTTAAGGGTCCAGATACAATGGCGTCTGGGTCCGCCTGTTACTGACCTCTGACCTTAATTTTCAGTCCACCTTAAGTGAGCCTGAGCCAGAGTTATTGCTAATTTTGGGGCTAACCCCCTTTGCTGTAATCATCTAATGGCTGACAAGTAACTTGGGTCTCCTTATGGATATTGAGGAGTTGAAGCATTTACTCACCGACAAATAAACTGTACACACATTGAACTACTACATTCCCAGCTGTAATTTTACTGCTGACTTCATACTAATCATAACACACACTAATGTTACGCTGGGCTTGCAACACACTGGCAGACACCCTGACAAGAGTATACCAGACAGGCACACAGCTGACAACCGCACAGATGAACTAATGGATGCAGTGGAGACTTACTGGCGACTGCCTGTTTTGCGCATACAATGCAGTTGGCAATAAACAATGGATTCAACTTGTTTGTGCATCAATTATGGAATTTAACCTGTTTGTGCATCAAATTATCATCCAGCTGGGCAGCCTTTTAGGCTTTAACGTATGAGTATGAGTATGAGTATGAGTACATGTACATGCTTACAGACCCGATACCCAATACTGGTATAGTTATCGGTGCATCCCTAATTGATACATTGTTATTCTCTTCTTCTGCATAGTGCTTTCAGTTCACATTGCAAGTTTGTTCAGGTTGGAGTAGGACAAGCACGCACTATTGCAATCGAGAAAACAACTTGAATAAACATCCTCAAAATGACTACCAGGACACACATTTGATGAATAATAGACCTATTGGAGCCACTCAGCCGTGGTGGTTGCTCCTAAATGTGGAAACTCAGTTTGAAGTTTGCATTGTTTTTGCAAACCACGGGATACGTTGAATGTCAACATTTCTGGTCCAATCTTTCCCACATAACAATATGCTTGTTGCGTAACAATGTAACGTAACAGTGTCACGTAACAATGTAACGTAACAATGTAACGTAAGAGTGTACATTACATTACATTACGATCATTTAGCAGATGCTTTTATCCAAAGCGACTTACAATTCTGTATCTATCTACACACCGTAGACGCAGCTACGGCAGCAATTTTGGGGTTAGGTGTCTTGCTCAAGGACACATTGACATGAGACTAGTGGAGCAGTAGCCGGGGATCGTACCGCCGACCCTCCGATTGAAAGGCGGCCCTGCTCTCTATTTAGCCACGGGCAACCCCGTTACGTGTAACGTAACAATGTAACGTAACAGTGTAACATAACAGTGTAACATAACAGTATCACGTAACAATGGCACGTAACAATGTAACGTAACAATGTAACATAACAGTGTCACATAACAGTGTTGCGTAACAATGTCACGTAACAATGTAACGTAACAGTGTAACGTAACAGTGTCACATAACAGTGGCACGTAACAATGGCACGTAACAATGTAACGTAACAGTGTAACGTAACAGTGTCATAAATAAACAACAACCACCCGTAGCTGCCATTCTTACGTAATGTTATGTAGCAACAACATTGCATAACTCAAGCATAAATCAAGCATTTTCTTTTGGTTTCACACAGAAAACCCCTCTGAACCGTCCTAAGTGGACTTTCTTGCTTGTTATATTCGTTATTATACCACGTAACTTTAAATAATAGTCGCTTGTTCTGACCCAATGCAAAACTGTCCACATTCAACATATCCTTGGTATGCAGCAACAAAGGGTCTAACCACTACTGTTAATACCAAAAGCCACCGTTGGTAACCAGTTCATTAGCATAAACAATAATTCAAAGGGTTGTGAGCTGTGTGCCTGCAACAGCACAACTATTTGGTTTGAAATAACTCACCACTGAATCTCAAGAAGCAGTTAAAGTTAAAGCTAAACATAGTAACATGATTCAGTGTACAGCAGTATGTGGTTTAAGAGGAACAGTCTGACATATTGGGAAGGACTTGTTTTAGCTGCAGTGGCATGTAAATGTATTAATTTCATAATGTTTTTCATGTTATTTAGTCTAGTTTGGTACAAAGACTTCAAGCACTGGAAACACTAACTGGTTAAAGAGGACGATACATCCTTGTAACAACTTTGTAGATGTCTTATTTACATGTTGCATATTACTATGGGGTGTATGTGTATCTCTGTACCCTGTGTCTGTTTATGCCACAGAAATATGTATTCATATCTGTATTTGGAATATACCAGGAGTGTGCCTGGCCAGAAGTTGTCTAGACTGCTTCATTTCTTAAATTAAATGGTTTTCTTCTGCCATTTATACTCATCATACTCCTATCTATCAGTGTAGATACAAAGTCAAGCTGTGTGCCCGTTAATGGTCTGGCTGAAAATCAAAAGTAGAAAAATAATTCAGAAGCACATTGGGGCCATATTGCATGATGTTCTAAAAGTCAGTTTGAAGTTCCCATGAATAACATGAGATAGTTTTTGTCAAAAATGAACATCTATCCACAATGGACATCAACGGTCCTGATGCTGCTTTATAGAGCTATGTGTGATACGTGTTTGTTTACTTTTTGGTGCATGTCATTTTAAAAGTTACATGCACCAATTCATGTACACAGAAAAAAGTATTTTGAGATCTGCGTCTGTGGTACATTGCGTCATTTGGGTTACTGGCTGGGTACTGAAGGGCAGGAGGCAAATATCACTGCAAAAAAAAATCCATGGCATTATCCCTGCATGTCAGAATAATGTAGTTGTCCACACCCTTAGAAGCTACTGCCTTGGTGGAGTGTAATGCATTTTTCCAACATGGGGCACACTACCTGCCAAACAATGTGTAATGTGTTTCATTCGGTGTTACTCACCAAATATGGGTCTCCATAAGGTCTAACAGACGTGTTGTCTGCAAATCTCCATCTCACATAAAACTCTTGCAAAGCCAACTATTTGAAATGTGACATTGTATACGTCAATGTTTACGAGCATATGGCCTTCTAGTTCTCTGCCTTTGCTGAAGCATTGCAGCATATGTTGGGGGGGTTCCCTCTACCTGTTGATCAGTGGAATAGGGTGGATCCCTCAGCAGGAATGTGTACCGCATTACGCGTATGCATGTGCACATGCAAAACATGGACCCGCTAATAGAAAAGAATGGCTCCATGTTTTAGGACAGACCCTTACTTTTGACTCACTTCTCGTAACAGCAGTTGTCTGAGGTTCAACATGGCCGCCCTCACTTCCCTCTTGCCTCCCAGCAGATTTATTTTTGCCAAACTTTCTCCCTCTGTAAAGCCAAGTTTTCTTTGCTATTTTGTAAATTAGGCCTAAGGAAAAGACTTATATATGCAGAAACATTAATGAAAGCATTTGAATAACGGGTTAGGGTTAACTAAATCAGGGTTAGGGTTGATTTTTAACGGGTAAAACCTATGATGAGGAATCACCACGTTAGATAATGATTAATATTAAAATCAGAACATGAGCATATAAACAATAATGTGTTAAATGTGTAATTTGATAACACGTAATCAAAAATAATAATTTTGTTAAAGACTCTATTCTATAAAGAGGTAATTGTGTTTATAATAGGAATTATAGTGAACTGCCAGTGATATCATAATGCCCTTCAAGTGTAACCAGCTTCTCCTTGCTATCTTCACAGCATTATATCAATGAAGAAAGAAAGAAACCACACACACTGACTGAGGGCTTTCTTAATAATTATTACCATGAATATAGTTTATTATACTAAGTATTGCACAAAATCATCCCACAGTCAGTTTTTAGAACTACCCACTAGCTGCTGCTTTTCTATCTGATTTCCTTTTTTTCCCCACATTCTTCTTGACTTCTTCTTCTTGCTTTGTTTAAAGGCAGCTTGTGGCCCAATCAGGCTACAGGTTACTGATGTTTAGTGAATGTCTGCCCACATCCCAACACATGCACAAACAAACTCCTCGCTCGCCGCTTTACCACCATCACTACATCAACACAAAGACATCAGCTGCAACTTTAAGTGTGATGTCATGGTATAAAGAGAGGATCACTTTGACAATTCCACCATTTCATTGAAGTAACTTTCACTCCGTACAGTGACATTGGCAGAATGTAGAAAATAAAATATTGTGCAGGTTATGAAGGCTGATTAATATTGTTTTATCCACACATGTTGAAAAGAGTAAGTCTGAGCATCATATTTGAAGGGGGAATATTTGTAAAAGGACTGGACGAGAAGGCCTGTAACAGCTCAGGGTATGATGGTGTTGTTGTCTAGTCAGCGTAGATGATGAATCCAGAGAAGGTGCTGTACTTGTTGTTGTTGCCTCCATGAGCTTTGCCTCCGTCTAGTTTAATGTAGACCTCGTCTCCTGGCTCTAGATGCAGCACAGCGCTGTTACTGGCATAGTCATAGTTTTGGTCCGCATCCTGGGCTATGGCACTGGCACGCACCTGGAGGAAGACACACACAGAAAAACACACGTATACAATTGTGCTTGAATCATACACATTAAGTAGAAATCTCAAAAGCAGCCTGAAGCCCTGATAATTCCCAAAAGGAGCTGAAATATTCATAACATCCCACATTTCAGAGAGTGGTGGACCCCGTCTCCGCTGACTCTTTCAGCTCCATTTTCACTCTGTGTACACATATAACTACAAAGACTGAGAGTTGAGCCACAGTCAAAAAAACAGATTGACCGTAGTATGTGGCTGAGCGTTCCGCCGCAGTGGACGAGGTGAACATACTGATGGGAAGAACTAATGGAAAGGTTTGCCCTCTGAGGAGCTTAAATGGGCTCAGTCAATATCTCCCAATCTGCATAATCTCAATTAGATTATGATATTTTGTGTGTACAAGAAACACACGATGATGGTAGAATTCATTCACGAGGAGCTTCCAGGTGAACTCAAAGTTAAGACACAGACAACATCAGTTTCTCTCTTCCCTCTCTCTCCCCAAGTTTCCTGTCTGTATCCCTGTTGTCATTACCAATAATAGTTAATAGAACTAAGGGGTTTCCCCGACTAAGAATTTACACAATCAAATGTGATCGGTCTCGTCTAACGTCAACTGATTGTTGAATTATGTCTCATTGACTCCCCCACTGTAAGCTATATGTATCCATAGAAAACTAGAACCATCGATATGTGATACACTATTTACATGATACAGAATAATGAACTGCTCTTTCAGGTGGATGTAGTAGTGTGTATGTGTGTGTGTGTGTGTGTGTGTGTGTGTGTGTGTGTGTGTGTGTGTGTGTTGGCGTGACGCTGTGCATGTACTAAAAGGGACCAACACACACGGTTTCTCAGCCTTCGTGATTTGATAAATAGAATCCCCCCCCCCCCCCCCCCCAAGACAGCAAGAGAGACAGAGATGCAAACAGCTTTTTCTACGCTTCTCCTTCAAAAATATATTTAGCGTTCTTATATGAGTGCTCTAATTCGTTAATCTATTAATAATAATAAAAAGGCCAAAATGGCCCCAAATCACCTTGTATTCAATGAGTCCGACTTCCTGTTTGGTTATCGGTATTCAAGAGGCTCTTATGTAAGTCTCCACATGTTATATACCAAATTTCATACAGCTGCTGAAAAGTTAAAGATGGGGTCTTTCATTTTGCTCGCTAGAGAGATATTTTTTCTTGCCCAAGGAAAAAAAACACATATCTATCTATCTATCTATCTATCTATCTATCTATCTATCTATCTATCTATCTATCTATCTATCTATCTATCTATTTTCTACACAATTGACAAGTTTGAAAGGTTTGGTGAGTTTTTGAGCATGGCAAGCACCCCAAAAATGCGTCCAATTTACAAAAATAAAAATTATCAAAAAGCTGATATCTACACCAGAATAGGCTATGTATAATGATTTATGGTAGAAAGAAACCAAGCAATTAAATGTGAAATCAGACATTCAGCATCCCCATATAGTCAGAATGGAATAATCCTTTGTTTCATAACCACATTTTTCCAACACTGCGTCTGTGAGATTGGTAGTCGAAACAGGCTCCATGGATGGAATGAGTAAATAATCAACTATCTAGGGTTACCTGTACATGAATTAGGAGTGTCACCATTACCGGTATTGATGATAACTGTGATATTAAAAAATGAAAAATTCAAAGATTGGCCATTTTCAAATATAGATATAGATTAAATATAGATTTGTTGCAGTCTCTGAGTCGGACTGTGACACAAACAGAGAGACAAGCTAGTTGGCTGCTTACAAAAGCTTTTTTTATTTCCCACAAACAATACATAATAAATAAATTAAACAATACAAAGGGTAGGTATCAGTTGTCAGTCCTGAAGTGCATGTATGGGTGTGTGTGTGTGTGTGTGTGTGTGTGTGTGTGTGTGTGTGTGTGTGTGTGTGTGTGTGTGTGTGTGTGTATAGCAGAATATACAGAATGTAAACCAAAAAGAACTGTGTAAAGCCGGTGGCAGAAAGGATTCCCTCTCCAAAAGAGCGAGGCTACCAAAAGAAGAAGGTATTGATGGGCAAACCCACAGCAACTCAGGTGTGGCTCATCCAGCTGATGACACTCTGATACGCCACCACTGCAAGCAAGTAACCATTTGTGACACTCTTCCCATCATCAATGGGTTAGAACTCTCTCCATCTGCTGGCTCAGAGAGGGATCGGCTCTCTGCTCCGCCACCAGGTCACTGCGATAAACAGTGAGGAGATAGTCAGGGACAGCCACAGAGGAAACCTCCCCCTCCTCTGCACCACCTCTCTCAAGCATGGACTCAGGGTCCAACTCCACATGGTCCTTAGACTTTGTCTCCACACAAGGAACATCAGGGAAACACTGCACACTCTCATCATGTATCACTGCAACAGAGGGAGAAAATGTTACCACCGGAGATGTTGGACTGCCAGCCCACACGCGACTACCAGCCAGGCTAGTACCCTAGAACAGTGGACCCACCATCACCCCTTGATGACAAGACGCGACCCAAATTTTCAACTTCTCAAATGTGTTTAGTGAAAAGATGGTGCTGTTTGAACCTGAGCTGAACATGTCCTCTGCAGTCGTAGTAGTAGGGATCTCTCTTGTTCCCGTCAGTCCCCGTCCCACACGTTTCACGTAAACCAGTAAAACTGCTTTGTTTGTTGCGTCCGTGGATTCGTCCATTTGTAATGCAAAATGACCGCTTGCCTTAATTCGAGCTGTGATCTGTTGTTTGATGTCATCTGACATGTGTTCAATTCGCCTATTTATAGTGTCATTTGACAGAGGTATAGTTTTCAGTTTATCCGCTGCGGATTGATCCAACACGTCCATGTCCATGGCTGCAGGTAAGTAAGACACTTTTGTGATGTCCTCAGGTCTTGAAGTTGTCTTGGAAAGTACTCAACAGGTTTATCTTTGAGAGAAGGCTGTTTTGTTTCCAAATGCCGCTTCAGTTTTGACGGCGTCATGCTTTCTTGTGCCAGAACCTCGCTGCACAAAACACACTGAGGTTTTTGTCCTCTTTTGTCCTCAATGTAAGAAAATCCATCTCTCATGTAGTCGTTATCGTACTTGTGTTTCACTCAATTAGCATGAAGACAAACTTTGTGGGTGTTCTTCTACACTGTGAAATGGCGGGTGTGTAATAGCATTACAAGGCATTAACGCCAAATACTTAAGGTGTGTGAATAACTCCGCTGCATAAAGAAAACCCTTCAAAATAAAAGCACAGGATTTTTTTTTTCTTCTTTTCTTTTTTTTTCAGGCAAAGGCCCGAAAACCAACTTTTGGGTTGCGACCCACCAGTTGAGAATCACTGCCCTAGATGTGCACTCCTCTAATTGGCAAGGCAGGACGCACGCCCACAGCGACCTCACCCTGGACCAAACCACAGTTAATTTATGCACATTTAAACCCATCCCCTGCATTACAATGCAATCCCCAGTATCAGTCCATATATGTCCATATATCTTATGATGAGTCAATAAAGATAAATGACTACGGTCATGTCCATATATCTTATGATGAGTCAATAAAGATAAATGACTACGGTCATGTTCATATATCTTATGAGTCAATAAAGTAAAATGAATAAGGTCATGTTCATATATCTTATGAGTCAATAAAGTAAAATGAATAAGGTCATGTCCATATATCTTATGAGTCAATAAAGTAAAATGAATAAGGTCATGTCCATATATCTTATGAGTCAATAAAGTAAAATGAATAAGGTCATGTCCATATATCTTATGAGTCAATAAAGTAAAATGAATAAGGTCATGTCCATATATCGTATGATGAGTCAATAAAGATAAATTAATAAGGTCATGTTCATATATCTTATGAGTCAATAAAGATAAATGAATAAGGTCATGTCCATATATCTTATGAGTCAATAAAGATAAATGAATAAGGTCATGTTCATATATCTTATGAGTCAATAAAGATAAATGAATAAGGTCATGTCCATATATCTTATGAGTCAATAAAGATAAATGAATAAGGTCATGTCCATATATCTTATAATGAGTCAATAAAGATAAATGAATAAGGTCATGTCCATATATCTTATGAGTCAATAAAGATAAATGAATAAGGTCATGTCCATATATCTTATAATGAGTCAATAAAGATAAATGAATAAGGTCATGTCCATATATCTTATGATGAGTCAATAAAGATAAATGAATAAAGTCATGTTCATATATCTTATGAGTCAATAAAGTAAAATGAATAAGGTCATGTCCATATATCTTATAATGAGTCAATAAAGATAAATGAATAAGGTCATGTCCATATATCTTATGATGAGTCAATAAAGATAAATGAATAAGGTCATGTCCATATATCTTATGATGAGTCAATAAAGATAAATGAATAAGGTCATGTCCATATATCTTATGATGAGTCAATAAAGATAAATGAATAAGGTCATGTCCATATATCTTATGATGAGTCAATAAAGATAAATGAATAAGGTCATGTCCATATATCTTATGAGTTAATAAAGTAAAATGAATAAGGTCATGTCCATATATCTTATGATGAGTCAATAAAGATAAATGAATAAGGTCATGTTCATATATCTTATGAGTCAATAAAGATAAATGAATAAGGTCATGTTCATATATCTTATGAGTCAATAAAGATAAATGAATAAGGTCATGTCCATATATCTTATGATGAGTCAATAAAGATAAATGAATAAGGTCATGTTCATATATCTTATGAGTCAATAAAGATAAATGAATAAGGTCATGTCCATATATCTTATAATGAGTCAATAAAGATAAATGAATAAGGTCATGTCCATATATCTTATGATGAGTCAATAAAGATAAATGAATAAGGTCATGTCCATATATCTTATGATGAGTCAATAAAGATAAATGAATAAGGTCATGTCCATATATCTTATGATGAGTCAATAAAGATAAATGAATAAGGTCATGTCCATATATCTTATGAGTTAATAAAGTAAAATGAATAAGGTCATGTCCATATATCTTATGATGAGTCAATAAAGATAAATGAATAAGGTCATGTTCATATATCTTATGAGTCAATAAAGATAAATGAATAAGGTCATGTCCATATATCTTATAATGAGTCAATAAAGATAAATGAATAAAGTCATGTCCATATATCTTATGATGAGTCAATAAAGATAAATGAATAAGGTCATGTTCATATATCTTATGAGTCAATAAAGTAAAATGAATAAGGTCATGTCCATATATCTTATGATGAGTCAATAAAGATAAATGAATAAGGTCATGTTCATATATCTTATAATGAGTCAATAAAGATAAATGAATAAGGTCATGTCCATATATCTTATAATGAGTCAATAAAGATAAATGAATAAGGTCATGTCCATATATCGGTAACACATTATAATAACTACACACTATGAAGCATTAGTTAAGTATGAGTAAACACTCAATTCATCATTTATAAAGCATTGTTCCTACATTAACACTCATTAGTATGCAATTCATAACAACAGTTATAAATGTTTTATTCCTGATGAATAAGCTTATCTATTATGTGCTTATTGTAAGTTGCTTTGGATAAAAGCGTCTGCTAAATGACTGTAATGTAATAATGTAATGTAATGTGTTTCATGAATATGTTTTCATACTTTATAAATGATGGATTCCCCATTTGTAAATGAAGTATTATATATATTACAAACCAATTATTGAGGAGTTGTAGATGATTAATAAGATCATTTATAAAGTGTAAGTAAATGATTAAGAACTTCTTTAGATATACATTATTCATGCATTGTATATAATGATTTAGATATGCACTGATGGTTAGGGACTATGTTAATGTATGCTTTATAAACGCGTATTAACATATACTGTTCAGTTGATAGTAATTTGTGTGACAAGCCGATTGAGCACAAAACTATAAGGCTTATGGGTCCAGCAGTACACAAAATTAGCTGTGCGCAGACACAGAGATGTACACATTCAAGTACACACGTCCACAACTGAATACATTATCGTCCATAATGATAAAAAACAGGAAAAGTGATCACGAGAGGAAATGTTTTGGGACTTTTTAGACCATTTAAAATATAAATGTCCCAACAGCTTTGGAGGAATGGTGACAAAACATTTTATGGAGTAGGGACATAAATAATACATCTATTACTTTGATATGAACAAATAATGACCGAAACAGCTTCCAAATGTTTGCAGAAATGCCCCCTTTCTTATATTTACGTCCTTTTATTGCAGTCATTCATGCAATTTCTCCCGTTGAGAAAGTTGTTTTTTTTCCAAAAGTTGACCAACTTTTCATACATCCGGGGCTCCTCCCTTTATAGACACAAAAATAAATGCATGGCCCAACGCAATTGTGACTTGTTTCTTCCCACTACTAAAACCTTATGTTCTCTTTCCACTATTGATTTCTACCCAGGCCATTAACAGTCAAAAAACGAATCATGCTTAGTTATGCAAATAGATGTCATGTTCACGATGACATGGCAAGAAAATGTTCACCGGGAAGATAAAGTCACTTTTGTGAACAAATAGGTTTATGTTCATATATATATATACACACTTTTTTGTATATATATTTATTTATATTATACATTGTTAAAAGTTTATACCTACATCTGTTCTACTTTTTTGTTGCCCTTGTTTTATTTTATATATATATATATATATATATATATATATATATATATATATATATATATATATATATATATATTTATTTTATTTTTTTTTATTTATTTTTTTTCTTGTTTATTGTAAACTTGTGTATGTACATTGAGAGCGAAGTGGAAACCGGAGAAAATGATGCGTACGCATAGATTGCCAATAAAGCTGATTCTGATTCTGAAATATATTTCCAAGTTTAAGCATTTTGTGTGGGGCTGGGCAACATGGCCAAACATCACAACAAATGTCAAATCATGATTTCGTTCAGGTAGATCTCTGCGTCTTTTAGCAACTTTCTCACTGCTCCCACAGTTGTTTAGAAGCTATTCAGATCTGATCGTTACTTTAGCTTAGCTGTTAGCGCAGTTTAATATATTCTCAATAATATTCTTACGGCAATTTTGAGATTGTGTGCCTTGTCTTTCTCTCATCCATCACCTCCTCACTGGGTTTGTTTTCCAAAGCAGCTAACCCTCCTCCATGGACAGTAGGCCCAATCCCAACCACCACACTCCCGGACTCACAGACTTTAAGGCGCTAAACATGAAATCAGAGGATATTTATTCATTAACATTTCATTTTGTCATTGAAGCTGTTTTGACAAAAACAAGTAGATAGATTATCTAAAATGACTTCTTTTTTGTAAGGAAAGAGCCTGGAAGACGTTCAAATTAGGGAGTGAAAAGTATAAGATAAATACCCACAGAATTCTACATTTAGCATGTTGAAAAAATGCTGAAAACTGAAATGTGATAATAGAGATGATGATGATGAAGGATTTTTAACCCTAACATTAAAACTGATTAACTTCCTCCCGGGAAACTGCTCTCAGGACCCCTTGGTTAGTGGTTAGGGTTAGGCTCAGTTTACCACGAGCCTGGACCGACTCACAGCAGATAAGAGACACAACAACCAGGCATCAGTCTTAACACACAAAGCGATTTATGAAGTATCAGACCCCCCCCCCCCCCCCCCCCCGTAAGGAGCCTACAAGGTTTTAAGAACCCCTCCTTTCTTGGTTTACGAGCATCTACATTCCTGAGGCGCAGAAAAGACACACAGATGCATCTGATTGGGAATTATGATGCAAAAAAACCATGTACCTTAATTGTTTTGTTATGCCAAACTAACATATGTTTAGTATAAGGAAGAGCGCTTTGACAAGTCGGTTTTGGACCGTCTCTTGTCTCCAATACTGTGATTCCTTGTCATACAAGTCTGTGAGCAAGTTAGACATGACTTTATATTTCTATTTCAATTTATATAACATAAACACTCACTGCTAATTAACAGGCCTATCCTTTTATATAATCATTTGGTAATATCCTGCTACTGGTATTTTCATATATGCATCTTCGTGTCCCCAGATATCTAAAACAGATATCTGAATGCAAAGTAAAGCCATGTTTTAGTTAGTCCTTGTGTTTTGTAGATACATTTTGAATCTACCTCAGCGTAATACATTCACTTTACTTGTAAACCATATCAAATTGACTCTCTTAACTGTTCCATTCACAAATTGACTGT